>NW_006399793.1:3709509-3814402 GCF_000299155.1 Elephantulus edwardii
ATCTCATTGTGGTTTTGATTTGCATCTCTCTTATTACCAGTGATTTTGAGCATTTCATTATGTGTCTGTTGGTCATATGAATGTGTTCCTCTGTGAAAATCTTTCATTATGTTTTGTTAATTTTGTAATCGGGTTATCAGTCTTTTTATTCTGGAAGCCCACTAGTATTCTGCAAACTTTCTTATGAGATCCTTGTCTGTGATGGTATTGCCTAATGTTGTTTTTGTTTGTTTGTTTGTTTTGTTTTGTGTTATTGTTTTTTTCCCGTTGGTAGATTTTCCTCTCATCCTGTTGGAAAAAGTTTTTGATGAGTCCAGAGATTTAATCTTTAGAAAGTCCTATTCATTAATTTTATCCTTTTCAGATCATGTATTTCTGGCTGTATTTGACAGTCTCTTTTTACCATAAACTAGGCCTCCTGAGATTTGTTCCAGTTTTTCTCTTATGAATTTTATCGTTTTAGGCTTTACTCCATGTCTCTGATACACCTTGGGTTGATTTTTGTGTATGGTATGAGATATGGATCCCGTTTCAACTTTCTGCAGGTAGCAGTCTAGTTTTGTCAGCACCATTTATTGAAAAGGTTGTCATTTCCCCATTTGATAGGTTTTAATTTCTTGTCAAATACCAGTTGTTGTTGTTCTGTGCCATCAAGTGGCATATGGTTCATAGTGGCTCTATGGATAACGACTCTGAAGCCTGACCTATTCTGAACCAGTTTCACTGATTCCAACACACCTAACTCATGCCCCAGTTACTATATCAATCCATTTCATCTGGGTTCTTCCTCTCCTGCACTGTCCCTCCACCCTTCAAAGCATGATATCTTTCTCTAGGAACCAGCCCTTCCTGGCAATGTGCCCAAAGTGTGTAAGATGGAGCTTCAAAATTTGAGTTGATTTAGACTCATCATAACCCTCCTTTATGTTTCTGAAGCTGTATCTTTGAAACGTGTCAGCCCTTCTTTTTTTCACAAGGTCGTTGGTGGATTCAAACCACTGAAATTTCTTTCAGTTAGCAACTCATAAAATACATTTTATGCCACTATTGTTCCCTAATATATTCCCATAGTTTTCGTCAGGTGTTGTAAAATTGGCTCCTACTCTAAGGGACTGTTGTTGATTGCTGTTGAGTCAAATATGATTCTTAGCAACACTATGAACGAAAGGCCTGAACTATCGTCATTTATTAAAGTTCATAGTTTCCAGAGGCGTGCTGTTTAGGAAGTGAATAGGGAACAGGACAGGTTCCCTAAGTCAGGACGCACACATCATTAAGGGGCTATTGTTCTATTTAATTTAGTATGATATATCAACTTAATTTTTATGTAATTGTATCTGTGCTGTGTAAATATGTAGGCAAATAGGTAATTTCATGACTCCATAAACCAGGAATAACTCTAATTCCCAGGGCTGGAATTTAGCCCCTTAAACTTTGCAGATTGAAAAGCATCTTCTTATTTCTACAATGGCTCTAATTAAGCAACAATCAGTGTGAGATCTCTTTCCTTTGTATTTGAAACTTCATTTGCATTAACAGAGAATTAGTTGTCTGAGTCAATAGTTGAGACTGGACTCTCAATAGTGAACGAGTCATTCTGATTTGACAGATGACTGTCAAAGCTTTTGTGTTTACCAGCTGGAGGTGCATTTAGCTAGATCAAGAATGACCAACAAGTACTGTGATATGATCTGTCTTCATGTTTTCAAATGAAAGATGGCTAATTTCTTCCTGCACAACCTGAAACCATTGAAAATCCACTGAAAGATCAGCTATGAGTTGGTTCACAGCTCATAGGATCTTAACAACAACAAAAACTTGTGTTCACAAAGTTAAATCTCATAAATCCTTGGCATAAAGTTCTGTAACATAAGACTACTTTTAATGCAAAAAATCAGTACCATTAACCTAGTGTACAATTCTGAACAATACTGTGTAGTTAACAGTAGTGAAATTATTATTACAGTAAAATCTGCAAAACTAGTCCTGGTGAAAGGTGGAAAACTGTCAGAGAAAAAAAAGGCTCAAATAGATTCACTAAAAAGTGATACAAAAATAGTAAGGCAGCACACAGTCAATGGTGGGGAAAAGATATGGCCCAGAAGGACAGTGGCGTCCCATTGAGTTCTGGTGCTCCGTTTCGCTGTATTAAAATTTATAACTGTCTTGTAATTATGAAAATATATTTCTGACCTAATATATTTTCTAAAGTTAACTTTGATTTTTTAAAATGTTAGATCAATTTTAAAGAGAAATATATACTTAGTTTTAAAAAAAATATTTGAACAGGTCAATGAAAGGTCTCTGTCATAGTTTTTGAAAGATAAATTATTTTATTTCTTACAGTATTTTTCCTAAGAACATATATTTCTAATAATTTCTGCCTACAGAAAACCATAAGGGCTTGATAGTTGATGAAAATGAACTATAAAAAAAAGAACCAAATCTAACACTTTCAGTCATCTAATTATCTCAGCATAATTTACTATTTGCTAGGTTTAGTACTCAAATCTCTTTCCCCCAATATATAATTTATATAAATTGTGAATTTTATAATTCTCTTGATTACACACCCATGATAGTCTTTTATGTATGTGAACTACAGAAGGAACATAAGAAATAATTAGATTCAACTAGATTTCTTTATTTCTTTCAACTTCATCCCTAGGCCCAAGCTTTGAATACAAATTTAAAGTATTTCTTCGTCTATGACAATTACACTGTCATTACTTCTTTCTCCTCACTAAAATGCAACCTTTAAGGTGTGTCTACATGCAAAAAATGAAAGAAAGAAATTACATGTTCAAGTACAATTAGTGCTTTTTCTTGAACAAGATTTATCAGTTTCTATGTCCATAACAATCAGTGTTAATTATGTGAGTTTCTCTAAGAATTGATCAGATTTTCACATTCTAGCCCCACTCGTAAGAATCAGTTTGTAAGTCATAATAAACTTTGAACATGTCAGAGGGCAAAAAAGCATATAATTCAGGATACTTTCTTCTTGACCACTAAAGCAAGTAGAACTAAGGCCCTAGAAAAGACCAGTAAATGAGAAAAAATGCAAATGTTCATCCTATTCCTTTGCTGTTTTGACACAGCAATTAGATTTGTGCAGAACAGCAAGATTGTTCCAATTCTATTCTCCTAAACATAAGCCTTAAAAAAAGAGGTTACATTTGTGACTGTAGCTCGTAGAGCATCCAATCTGGCATCCTGAAAATCCATATGTAAGCCACACTTATATCTTAAACCTGTCAAACAAATAAATGTACAGAAGCAGTAATTTATGTACTTTATAGACTGTTTTGCCCTTTTAGAGCAAAAGCCTAATTTTCAAGTGTTGCTATTTTAACTTCTGGCAATGCCTGGGAGATAACTGAGGTTCAAAATGTGAATTTTACAAGTAAAATGTGATTCAAAAATTGATTTACCCTGTTCTCACTGCATGTGAGACAGAGAAGAGAAATGCTGGGTGTTTGTGAGCTTTAGGCAAGGGGAAACATATTGCTAAGTACAGAAGCCACGCAAAACTTTGCGGGTTTTCAGTTTAGAAATGAACTTGAGCCTTTCCCAGTTCAAGTTCTGTTTAGGGCCGGCAAAACATGACTTTCTGATTCAAAGAAATAAGGCTTAAAAAGGCTTATAAAACAGGCTCACAGGCTTCTTGTACATCAAATAGCTCTTACACAATGGCATTTAGATGATTTAAGTGTAAATGAATCAAAGACATATGGATTGCATTTCCCTTGAAATACGCATGGGTTTTAAATTGAAGGGAAAATATACTTGCCAAAATCCTTTTTGGGTTGTTCTGCATCAAAAACATTTGGAAATGCCTTTAAATGTTTGGAAGAACCCCAGACATCGGGTTCAGTCATCACTGGGGGTTAAATCAATGTCCTTTATCCGGTGATAACTAGGACCTTATAAGTGGAAAGACACTTTTAAAAAAAAAAGTCAAATCCCAATACTAATACCACGAAAACCAGATTTTCTTGATGTTTGAATTTCTAATTCAGTGAGAGGGTCTTAATATGGACTCTACTCTGAGGATCAGACATCCATTTTGTGTTAGTTGTTAGTTAATTTTCCAGAAGTGCCTTTCACTTTTACCCAATTTCTCAAATGCAGTTAATACTGCAAATTCTCTCTGTGTGGGATTGTGTGAGTTAAAAAATAATGTGCTTTTTTTTTTGAACCCAAAAGGAAATTAAATATTCAAGTTAAATAAAAGAGCTATATGGTCAAGAAGATTAAAATGGAAAACTGTTGCTGAAAATATATCCAGGGATAAATTCTGGCATTACATGTCTGTTACTATACAGGTAGTTCTCAACTTAGGCCATATTTCTTATGTTGAGCCGTACTTAGGACTGTCTTCTGTGTGTATATGCATGTGCGTGCATTTTAAGATTAGTAATATGCATTTTCCACAATGTTTCACTGATTAATTTGCTGATATATCATTCTCAGAGGTTTATTCATAAATATGACAATGTTTGTAATGTTTTTATCCACAAAGACAAATAAAGATCAGATTTGTAAAGATACTGATAAAAAACAAAAAACCAACCAAACTAACTTGTATTCTAACTGAAGTTGGAATCAGCTTACAGCAGAGCCCTGAGAATTGAAGCCATTTGTAAGTTGGAAACAACCTGCATTTTAATTTAAAAAAAAAAATCAACACCGAACAACACACACACACACACACACACCCCACCGCCAAAAAAAACCCCAAATAAACAAACCCAACCAGCAAAATAAAATTAGGAGAAAAGAGAAACAGCCAAACCAAGGAGGAAAGCGGTGGGAGGAGAGGGGTGAGGGAGGGCAAGGAAGAAATCAAACTGGTGAGTGGATGGAGAAGGTAAAGGAAATAGGAAAGGTCCAGTGGAGCTTAAAAAGAACAGATAACAGTGAGTACAATTCAGTAGTGATTAATTTTATAAAATTAAATATGTAGGAATGAGTGTATGAAACACAGTGTGAATGGAGGAAAGTGTGAAACACAATGTGTATGAATTTTGTATGCAAACTAATATAAAGAATAAATGCTAAAGAAAGAAATAAAATGAATAAGGAAGGAAGGAAAGTGGGCAGCAGTGCCTTTGGAACGGAAAGAAGATGTTGAGTGAATGTAGAAATACGTAAGATTTACTGAAGTGGATAGCCCAAACGTAAAGGAGAGAATAGTTGCACATGCAGAACAAATTTTACAAGACTGATGCGCTCTAAAATGATACATTGAAATGGATGAAAAATGGACTGGCTTGAGTGATAAAGAAAGAATCAAAAGGAACTAGGGCAAGGGGCTATATTGCGCGGGACTTAGAATCAAGAGAAAAGGGGAGGGAACCCAACGCAAGACACTACCTAAATGAGAGAAAGGCCGCACAGCGACTCGATAGCTGAGAGATCCCTTGCCATAAGAGACCATATAATTGTGGAGCTATTATTTAAGTTTCTACAGCTGACTAGTATGTATTAAAGATCAGATTTTGCATGCAATTCTGCTGTGAGAGGAAACAGCTTTCAAGATTGTTTAATGACCTCCTGATAGGAAGGTTAACAGGATTACCACACAGTTCACTCCACGATGGACAGGCTCTCAGCATGCCTCTCACGCAGTGTGCAATTCCAATACTCTCCTTTACAGGGAAGTATAAAATCGTCAATGCTGCTCAAAGACAATGGGAACAAAGTTGGAATACTTTTAATGAGGGAAGTTCAACATAATGGGGAAATAAGAATGGGAAGAAATAGGTACTACACTCTGGGTTCTTTTAGCTTAATTCTGCCTTCTCTAACTGAGGGCTCACCAGGGTGTGATGAACCTCTATTGAGATTTTGGATTGCTGAGGTTTTCTGTTTCCTACTGGTTTCTTGCTGCCTAGGTAACAAGTATGACATTTGCTGTTGCTCCTGACATGGTACCTTCTATTTTTCATTTGACCATTTTCTTATTAAAGCAGAGAAATATTCTCCAGGTCTCTTCCGTTAGGCTGACTCAGATAAAGCAATGCTTCTTTGTGTTGTCAGTGTCCTGTGGAGACTATAATGAGTAGGGTCTTTAAGACAGCCTTACTTGTGTTACGGCATTCGTCCCAACTGGATATGGGAATGGGAATGCAGGCAAGCTGTCCAAAGAATACTCTGTTGTTGTTATGTGGCATCGAGTCGTCTGCAACTCATAGCAACCCTATGTACAACAGCTCTCGACCCTGTCCTGTCCTGGATCAATCTCACTTACTCCGACACACCTACCACCCATGGTTACTTTACTAATCCATCTCATCCGGGGTCTTCCTCTCCTGTGCTGTCCCTCCACCCCTCTGTGCATGATGTCCTGCTCCAAGGATTGGTCTCTCCTGGCCATGAGCCCAAAGCATATGAGACAAATCTTCAAAATCCTAGCCTCCAGACAGACCTATTGGTTTTCTTGGTGGTCCATGGTGTGTTCAAGACTTTTTTTCAGTACCACGACCCAAAGGCATCAGTTCTTCTAAGCAAAACAAATCTCATCAATCATACAGAAATACAAAACAACTTTTCCCTCTTTTAATGGCACATTATTTTTTTTCTCTATAAACAGAATCCTATGATTTTTAGACAACTGGTTAGAATAATTGGTGTCATGTGCTATAATAAACTATTCTAGAACTATTCTAGAAAATATTTACTTAATTTTTGTGTGGCAAATAGCTTCCTTTCCCATGATTCTGCAGTCTCATATTCTTCTACCTTATGGTGAGATCACTTTCTAGAGGTTCAACAAAGTAATTTGCTGGGCCATCTGTAGTTAGCTGGCTAAGCATCAGAGAATGAGATGATCCCATCATGCACTTTAAGGCCATGACCAAATTAAAAGAACAATCTCACTGCCATTGAATTGATTCTGACAAATAACCACATTCCATCCAGTTTCCTAGGAAGTAAATATTAAAGAAAGAAGACTGCCCACCTTTCTTCCATGACTGAAAGAGGAAAACATAACCTCCTAAACATAGCTGTATGCTGATAAATGAAATTTTCTTGAGTGTCCAGGAAAATAAAATGTAACTAGTGGGCATTTCTCCAGTCACTGACACACTCACTAAGGGATCCTTCCACTTCCAGTGCAAATTAACCCTCATCCCAGTTTTTGTTCCAGCTATATATTGCATTATTGAACATTTTTAAATCCAGAAACTGACACTAAGATTGTTTAACTAGTAAATGACAGAGATGGAATGCAATTGAAATATGCCTCAATTTCAAGTAACGAGGAGTAGTAAGAGTCTGATAATTGGAGTAAGATCAGAAGGAACTTGAATCTTCTGCTTTATGCTCCTGTAACCTTTTGAAATTTCAGAACATCACTGACTGCAAACAATTTTTTGCATAGTAGCTTCTGTAGTTAAGAACACTTCTCCAAAGTTTGCAGAAATTACACTGAAGGTGATACTGGGTCACAATGACAATGGTTGATAAACACTGATTATTAGGTGGACAGCTCTTCTCCAAATCAGGTACAGTAAAATAGCCACATTAGGCAGCCTCAGATGGAAATATCCTTCTTTTACAGTGCTTGTAGCAAATAAACTCAATCAAAACAGCAATTGTGAGGATTAGGACATGTTTCATTCTACAGAATGCGGTTGTTATGAGTTAGAATTGACACAACAGCACCAAACTTAAAAACAACATCTCTCTTTTAACCTGAAAAAGATAAAGGGGAAAGTCAAAGAAAGGCCACTGAGAAGGAAAATCTATAAATTTTACAGGAGAGAGCCTTGATTAAATATAGATTTATATTTACGTATATATTTGAACATGTCACTTAACTTCACAAAGCTTCAACTATCTTTTTAATTAAATCAGAATAAGTAAAATTTAGCTCCAAAGGTAGAATTAAAAATGTCGACAAAATTATTGTCAAATAGCAGTCACTACAATTAAGGGGCATTCTATGTACCCCCTCCTCTTAATCCTCTTTATAGAATCAGGGTAAGCAATGTAGATTATGGGTATTATGGAAGATTGATAAGAAAACAGATGCTATTGTTATGTTCTGTTGAGTAGCTTACAACTCAAGGGACTCTGTACAAAAGCCCTTAACCCTGCTCTATCCTGTGCCAATCTTACTGTCTCTGACACACCTACCCCCAGTGACTGAATCAATCCATCTCATCGAGGGTCTTCCTCTCCTATGCTGTCGCTTCACCCTCCCAAGCATGACGTCCCTCTCCAAAGACTGATCCCTTCTTGTAACATGTCTAAATTATATCAGACGAAGCTTCAGATTCCTTGCCTTTAAGGAGTAGCCTGGTTTCACTTTCTCAAGGATGAACCTGTTTGTTCTTTTAGTAGTCCATGGTATGTTCAACACTCTTCTCCAGCACCACAGCTCAAAGGCATGAATTTTCTTTCTATCATTCCTAGTCATTGGCCCACTCTCTAATGCATAGCAAGCAATTGCGGAGACTATGGCCTGGATCAGGTGCACCTTAGTCTTCAGACTGACATCATTTGCTCTTCAGTATTTTGGAGCGGTCCCTGGCAGCTGACTTTCCCAACTCAATTCATCTCTTGATTTTCTGGATGCTTGTACCAGGAGTGTTGATTGTAGAGCCAAGCAAACTGAAGCTGTCAAAAATCTTAGTCTCTACTCCATCCATAATGATGCTACTCACTGGCACAGTGGTGAGAAATTTTGTTTACTTGATGTTGAGATTCAATCCATATTGAAGGCTGCAGTCCTTGACCTTCTGCACCAAGTGATTCAGGCCCTCCTCAATTTTAGCAAGTAGGATTGTGTCATCTCCATAACTCAGGTAGTTTATGAATCTTCTTCCAATCCTGATGCCACATTACCCCTCATACAGCCCTACCTCCCAGATGATCTGTTATGTATATAGATTGAAAAGGTATGGAGAAAGAATACATCCCATGAATTATTTTATTCATTCATAGAAATAAGGAATTGTTAATTCTATCACTCACTTATCTATTCAACACCCATTCAAACATCCATCCATCCATCCATCCATCCATCAATCCAATAGCATTTTCATTGTTTTCCATATTTACCAAATATATGGACTAGTGGATTTGAACTGCTAAAGAGATACTACCCATGGTTTAGCACTTCAACTCTTTATGTACTATGCAACCAGAGTTTCATAGATGCTTGCTGGTGACAAAATATTGTGGTGAATACTGGGGAAATGCAAGATGGACAGCAAAATCATTGCTTTCAAGATCAATATTTCTCTAGTAGAATAGACAGGCATGGGCCCAAATCACAGAAGTAACTAGGTGAGATAAATGACATGAGAACGATATGTATTTAATACTTAGGGAGTGTAGAAAAAGGAGGATAGATTAGGAAGGTGAATAGATTAATATAAGTTGGAACTTGAATAGCAGTTGCGCTGGGATTTAAGACCAACAGTCTCATTGCCAGACAATGGTATTTCCAATAAATTTTTGCTTGCATAATGATAGCATCAATTTTTCTCATGTCTATTACCAATTTTTGAAAATCCATTTTGAACAATGCCTTTACTCATAATATTTTTGTGAAAAAATATTGTATGGGACATTTCCTTAGGTTTCTAAACATTTTTTCAGGGGAGCTCTGGTGGATTAATGGTAAGAAATTGCCATTGCATCCAAAAGAATGCAGTTAAAATCCATCAGCTGCTACACAGTAGAAGAAAGAGAGGAATCATCTCCTGTGCAATTTACTGCCTCTGAAAACTCACTGGAGGGTCAGCTGTGGGTTGGTTTCTATTTGACCGTACACAACAGCAAATATTTGTTCAGATGCATTATACTTTTCCCCTGTGTATAGTATTTTTCCCCAGACTACACATTTAATAGTGATTAATGTCATGTTCAAGAAGACCTAATGGTGCAGCGATTAAAGTATTCATCTATTAACCAAACTGTAGGCAGTTAGAGTGTAACAACTAGTCTAAAAGAGAAAAATGTAACTGTCTACCCTGGAAAGATTTATAGCCTGGAAATTTTATGGAACAGTGCGATGAGACCCTCTCCTGTAGAGTTGCTATGATCCAGAATTAGCTAATTGGCATTGAGTTTTAGTGTAATATCTTGTTCTTTATATATTACTTGTTGTTGTTGTTATGTGCCATTGAGTGAGCCTATGTACAAGAGCCCTAAACCCTGCTTTGTCCCTTGCCAATCTTATTGTCTCTGACATACATATCCTTATTACTCCAGTTACCCTCCCAAGCATGACGTCCCTCTCCAAGGACTGATCCCGCACCTTGCAACACGTCCAGATATGTCAGACAAAGCTTCAGAATCCTTGCCTCCAAAGAACAGCCTGACTTCACCCTCTCCAGGATGAACTTGTTTGTTCTCCTAGCAGTCCATGATATATTCAATACTCTTTTTCAACACCACAGTTCAAAGGCATCAACTCTTCTTCTGTCATCCCTAGTCATTGTCCAGCTTTCTAATGCAGAGCAGATAATTGCTAAGACCATGTATCAGACCCACCTTCATCTCTAGGTTGACTTCATTGTTCTTCAGTGTTTGGAGAGGTCTCTGACAGCAGACTTTCCCAATGCAATTCATCTTTAATTTCCTGGCTTCTGGTACCAAGAGTGTTGATTGTAGAGCCAAGCAAACTGAAGTGGTCAACAATCTCAATTTCATCACCATCTATCATATTGCTGCCCAATGGCCCAGTGGTGAAAATCTTTGTTTTCTTGTGTTGAACTTCAATCCACATTGAAGGCTGCAGTCCTTGCCCTTCTGCAGCAAGCACTTCAGGTCCTCCTCAGTTTCAGCAAGCAGGGTCATGTCATCTGTATAACGCAGGTGGTTGATGATTCTTCCTCCCATCCTGATGTCACGCTTCTCCTCATAGAACCCAGTCTCCCAGATAATCAGTTTCGCATACAGATTGAAAAAAAAATATGGAGATAGGACACATCTTGGATGCACACAACACTAAAAATTAACCACTCTTATTATTGTTAGGTGCTGTCAAGTGGATTACAACTCATAGTGACTCTATGAAGAACAGAAACTTAACTCAAACCACAAGCCTCACAATTTCTGCCATACTCAAGCTCATTGTTGTTGTCAATGTCAATGCATCTTGTTGAATGTCCTCCTTTCTGTAACTGACCTTCCATTTTTCCCTATGTCATGTAATTTTTCCAAATATTGGCACCTCCTGACAATATACTCAAACTTTGTGATATTTTACCATCCTTGTCTCTAAGGGGCACCCTTCCTCCAAGACATGCTTGTGGTGTTTTTGTTTTGTTTTGTTTTCTTTGTCATCCATGCTTTTTCAATATGCTTTGTCAACACCACAGTTCAAAGGCACCAATTCTTTGAACTTCCTTATCCACTGTCCTGATTTTGTAGCCATACAAAGCAATGGAAAATACCATATCATTACTGAGTCAGGAGCACCGGCATCTTGGACCTGGTATCCACATTTTTGAATACTTTAAAGAGGTCCTTGGCAACAGATTTTTAACATGCATCTTTTGATTTCTTGACTGCTGCTACCATGAGTGTGTATTGTGGATACAAGTAAAATGAAATTCCTAACAACTTCAATATTTTCTCCATTTAACATGGTGTTACTGGTAAGGATTCTTGTTTTGTTGATGTTAAAGTGTAATCCAGTAAAAGTCTGTGGTCTTCTTCAATGACTGCTTTAAGTCTTCTTCACTTTCTGCATATAAACTTATGCCATTTTCATAATATAGGCTGATGATGAGCTTCCATCAATTATGATGTCACATTCTTCTTCACACTATTTGCTTAGCATGCAGATTAAATATTTATGGAGATAAGATACAACCTTCATGTGCACCTTCATAGTTTAAAACCACGCAGCATTCCCTGTTCCTTCTTGGTATGTGTACAAGTTTTGTATAATCGTAATTGTGTGCTATGAAGTTACCATTCTTCTCAGTGTTATTCATAATTTGTTATGATCATCACAGACAAAAGCCTTTGCATTGTCAATAAAATGGAAATAAACATTCTTCTGACATTCTTCATTTTCAGTGAAGACCCATTAGATACCAGCAATTATATATGATGTTCTCTATCTATTCTTAGTTGATTAAAGAATAAGGACAACTTATAATTTTGAGAGAATCCTGTTAGTTTTAAAGCAATGCCACCTTTACAAATAAACTACCTACTGGTAAAACTGTTGTCCTGATTCTGATTCTTTTCTTGTTTATCTCATGTGTAATAACTAAAATTTTGCTCTGCAATGTACATCAAATTCTTAGTTCATTTGTTTTTCTATTTTTTACTTTAATTTAACACAGGTGCATTATGCTATAAAAAGAGAAATTGGGCAGAATATCTGTTGGTATTAAACTGTTTATTTTCATGTCCCCTTAGTGAGTACCATCCGTAGGGAAATGTTGTACCTGGGGAAATCACGTTGTGTGCTTTCTTTCATCCATGCCAACGTTTTTATGCCTCTGATGGGATGCTCAGTTAAACAGTGATTACTCTGGAAAAAGGAGAAAATAAATCACTGGTTGGCCAAATACACCATAGGAAGTTTTTGCAGAGAGGGCAAGGACAAAATGGTCTGAAGCCCTGTAAGATATTTTGTGAGAATTTAGGAAATGTACTACTTACCCTGGGTACACACAGACATTCAAATTCCTGTGCAAGGGTATGTGAATTGGAAAGCATGGGAAAGATATCCTTCAGTGTCTTTTGACTGCTTTACTTGCACAACTGATTCCAGTGGTCACAGGCAAGGCCAAGTTGAAGCTTCAATGAAAGGATCTAGTTTCAGCACTACTTACAGTAATGTTTTGTACATAGTAAGGTATTAGATTATGAATCAATAATCTACTCATAATTATGTTTGAAAAGCACTCAATCTTTTCAGATTCCACATGTGGTAAAATTCCACATATGGTAGAATTCTTTCTAAAAGTAATATTCTCACGACTGGCTAATTGGCAGCACCATGATAGATGAAGAAGAGTTTGAGGTTGTTAACAATTACAGTTTTCTCAGTTCTATAATCAACACTCTTGGCTCCAGAAGTCAGGAAGTCAAAATTTCATTCAGAAAATCTGTTGTCAGGGACCACTTTAGAGTAGAAAAGCAATGATGTCAGTCTAGAGACTTAGGTGCATCTAATCCAGGCTAGGGTTTTTGCTATTACTTGCTAGGTATTAGAGAGCTGGACAATGATTAAAGATAACAGAAGAATTGATGTCTTTGAGTTGTGGTGCTGGAGAAGTCTTGAACATACCATGGACCACCAAAAAAAAAAAAAAAAAGACTGTCTTGGAGAGGGTGAAACCAAATTTCTCCTTGGAGGCTGGGCTTTTGGAGCTCTGTCTCACATAGTTTGGGCATGTGGCCAGGAGGTACTGGTCCTTGCAGAAGGACATCATGCTTGGAAGGGTGGAGGGATAGTGTAGGAGAGGAAGACCTCAGATGAGATGATTTGACACAGTGACTGGGACAATGGAGTTATTGTGTCAGGATTAATGAGACTGGCTTAGGACAGGGAAGAGTTCAAAGTTGTTCTACCTAAATTCGCTGTGGGTTGCAATTTATTCAATGGCACATAACAACAAGAAGAAGAACAACAGTGAAGTCTTTACAATTTGTCTTAATTAACTAGTACTACCCTAACATCAATACAAGGTAGTTAAAAACAAAGGTTTATTTTGTCACAGTTCTGGAGATTTAAAGTTAGAATCATTTTTTATGCCAAGTTGATTCTTTAATTTTTGTTAGGAGTGGACAATCCTTGATTCCTTGGGTTCCTCCCCATACGGAGAATTCTCACATGTCATCAGTCTTTCTCACAGCCCTGTATGTGTCTGTGTTTATTCTAATTAGGTTCCACTCTACAGTTGCATAGGGAGCTCTGGCGGTGCAGTCTGTAGGGAGTTACACTGCTTTGCTCAAAGGTCATGCTCGTCTCAAGGTTCTGTCTGATTCACCAGTCACTCTTCGAGAAGAAGATGAGCAGTCTTATGCATACAATTTACAGCTTTATAACCCACTGGAAGGTCATCTATGATTTGATTTTGTCTTGACAGCAGTGCATGCATGTATATGTATATGTTTGTTTATGTGTGTATAATCTAACAAATACATTTCTGTGAGATTATTCACATAATAAAACTTTCACTTCTAAATAAAATTACATCTCTGAGTATGTTGTTATTTCTATTAGGCACCATCAAGTCGAGTACAACTCATAGCGACCCTATGAACAAATGATCTGAACCCTGTTCTGATTTGCACCATCCTCACACTTCCTGACATATAAAAGCCCATTGCAGCAGTCACCATGTCAAGCCACCTGGGTGAGGGTCTTTCTCTCTTGGGCCACCCTCCACCCTTCTCAACATCATACATAACATCATGTCTCTCTTCAAGGAATAGCACCTCCTAGCAACGTGTCTAAAGTATGTAAGGTGAAGCCTCATCGTTCTTGCCTCCAAAGAGCACTCTAGCTGCACCCTCACCGCGACATATCTATTCCTTCTCTTGGCCATTACTGGGATGTTCAGGGCTCTTCTCCAACACTGTAGCTCAAAGGCATAAATTGTTTTTCCTGTCATCCTTTCAATTGTTCATGTCTCAGATGTATAACTAGTAATCAGAAAGACCATGGTCTGAATCAGACACACTTCAGTCCTCAAACTGACATCACTATTCAGAAAGGTCTCTAACTGCAGATTTTCCCAATGTAATATGTCTCCTTGTTTCCAGACTGCTCGTACCAAGTGTGTTAATTGTAGATCCAAGTAAGATGAAACTGTTGACAGTTTCATTCTCTTCTTCATCCATCATGACACTGACAATTGATTGGTCCAGTGGTAAGAATTTTTGTTTTCTTGATATTGAGACACAATCCGCACTGAAGGCTGTATTCCTTGATCTTCTGCAACTAGTGCTTCAAGTCCTCCTCACTTTCAGCAAGCAAGGTTGTGTCATCTACATGATGCCGGTTTTTGATGAGTCTCCATTAAACCCTGATGCACATTCATCTTCATAGAGTCCAGCTTCTTGGATAATTACTTGGTTTGCCGTGTTACTGAAATCTTTGCCACAGTTCTGTCAAATTCCAAAAGGGTTTCCCATCATGGATGGGTTTTGGTGGAGCTCCCTGATTTAGACAGACTAGGAAGCAAAATGGACCATCTATTTCCTAAATAAAACACTTTGGAAAACCATATGAACACTAGGCAAAGAGGATAGTTATAGTGGAGTAGTGGTAGAATCCAGATTGGAAGTCAGTTGAAATTAGGCAAATCAGTAACAAGCATAGTTTAATAATTAGTACAATGAATGTACGTAGCTTGACTGTTGGAAAACTGGATATGGTTAAAAATGAAATGGAATGCACCAGATGCTCTGCTGGATAAGGAGGTGCAATCTCCTCCTGAACCAGTCAGGCCTGATTTGACAGTACACGCACAAAAAATAATAATAAAGCAAACTAAAAAGAAAAAAAAAGCGAAATGGAATGCATGAATATTGACATACTAGGCACTAGTCTATGCTCATTGGTGCTAAAGGCCTCAAACCTGTACCTGAGTTGGTTTTGAAATTCTAGTGGGATAGACTTAAGGTTCCCATGGATTTGATTCAATTCAACTTCAGCTTGAACTAGCATATAAGTAGTTGGTGGTCTGTCCCACAATCAGCACCTGGCCTAGTTTTCACAGCTGATATTGAGCTTCTCCATCAAGTTTTTCCACAAATGAAATCGACTGGATTCCTATGCATACCATCAGGTGAAATCCAAGGATATAGCATGTGTTTGTGTTTCTTATAAAAGGTATTTGCAGTGACTAAATAATTAAATGTGCCGCATTCTAGCATTCTATCTCCACCTTCATTTATGTCACCAAGTCCATATTTTCCAGCTACTGATCCTTCTTCGCTGTTCCCAACTTTTGCGTTCCAGTCATCCATTATTATCGATGAATCTTGATTACATGTTAGATGGATTTCTGACTTCAACAGTTGGTAGAAATCTTCCATTTCCTCCTCTTTGGCTCTAGTTGTCATTGCATTTATTTGGATGATAGTGTATTCACTGGACTTCTTTGTATGTGTTTGTATCTTATCCTGTCACTCACCACACTGTATTTCATGATGAATCTAGAAATGGCTTTTTAAATTATGAAACCAACTCTATCTTTTCCTCATCTTTTCATCCCGAACTTAGTAGATTATGTGATCATCTGATTCAAAATGTTCCATGCCAAGCCATCTCAATTCACCAAAACCTAGTATGTCAAAATTTATGAGTTTCATTTCTTTCTTAACAATGTCTGATTTTCCTACATTCATGCTTCTCACATTCCACATTTCAATCACTAGTATCTGCTTACAGCTATCCCTCCTTCTTTGTGTTTTCATATCTGAGATCTCCGATTCAATTGCCATGTTGGCTAGTCTAAGTGCTAGTCTAAGTGTGCTCTTTTATACATAGGCTTCTTTTAAAAAAATAATTTTTAAAAAATTTTTATTTTATTATTTTCTGTGTGTGTGTACCGTCAAATTGGATCTGACTGGTACAGGAGGAGATGGCCCCTCCTTCTCCGGCAGAGCATCTGGTGGATTTGAACCACTGTACATAGGCTTTTGGAAGGCCTGTTATTTCGGAAGTGGAGGGCCAATTTTTTTTTTCTGAGTCTGTCTTAATTTATATCTGGTTGGGGTTTTTTTTTGTTTTGTATTTTACAATAGTATCTGACAGACAAGTATGAGCTTTGGGAGGATATCAAGAATATTGTCCATGAAGAATGCAAAAGATCACTACAAAGGCTGAAGAGGAAGAAAAGACCAAGAAGGATGTCTGATGACACTATGAATATTGTATTAGAGGGCCGAGAAGCCAAAGCTAAAGGAAGAAATCAAGAAATTAAAGAACTAAACAGAAAATTTCAAAGGGCAGTTTGAGATGACAAAGTAAGATACTACAATGAAATGTGCAAAAAGCTGGAGTCAGAAAATCAAATAGGCCAAACTCACTGAGAGTTTCTAAAGCTGAAGGAGTTGAAAAAAAAAATCAAGCCATGAGTGGAAATACTTAAGGATTCTCTGGACAGAATGTTAAATGATCCAAAAAGCATTAAAAGAAGATGGAATGAGTGTACAGAGTCACTGTACCAGAAGGAATTGGCTGACACAGAAGAATGTCATGAAATAACATACAAGCAAGAGCCTGTGGTGATAGAGGAAGTTCAGTTGCTCTGGAAGTATTAGCAAAAAAACAAGGCTCCAGGAGTTAAGGGCATACCAATTGACATATTTCAACAAACAGATGCTTCCCTGGATATGCTCACTAAGTTGTGCCAAGAAATCTGGAGAACAACCACTTGGCCAACTGACGGGAAGAGATTGATATTTGTTCCCATTCCAAAGAAAAGTGACAACAAGAGTGTGTAAAAAGTATTGAACAATATCCTTAATATCACATGGAAGCAAGATTCTGCTGAAAATTGTCCAAAATGACTGAAGCAACATGTCAGCAGAGAATTGCCAGATGTGCAGGCTGGATTTAGAGGAGGTCTTGATACTAGGATATTATAGATAATGTTAGATGGATATTGACAGAAAGTAGAGTACCAGAGGAATGTCTATCTGTGCTTCATTGATTATACAAAGGCTTTTGACTGTGTGGATCAAAACAAACTGTGGCTGACTCTGAGAAGAATGGGAATCCCAGAACATTTGATTGTGCTTATGTGAAACCTATACTTCGACCAAGAGGCAGTCATCAGAACAGAACAAGGAGATATGACATGGTTTAAAATTGGGAAGGGAGTCTGCCAAAGATGTATTCTGTCTCCACACCTTTTCAGTCTGTATGCAGAACAGATCATCCGAGACGCTGGGCTGTACGAGCAGGAATGTGGCATCAGGATTGGTGAAAGATTCAATAACAACCTGCGTTATGCAAATGACACAACCCTACTTACTGAAACTGAGGAGGACCTTAATCACTTGCCGCGGAACGTCAAAGACTGCAGCCTTCAATATAGAATTAAGGTCAGCATCAAGAAAACAAAGGTTCTCACCAGTGGGCCAATTGGCAGCATCAGTAAGGATGGTGAAGAGATTTAAATAGTTAACAATTTTAAATTTTCTTGGTTCCATAGTCAACACTCTTGTGTTCAACAGCTGGGAAATCAAGAAACAAATTGCACTAGGAAAGTCAGCTGTGAGAGACTTCTCCAGACTACTGAAGAGCAACATAGTCAGGCTGGAGACTAAGGTGCGCCTGATCTGGTCTATAGTCTTTGCATTTGTGTGCTATGAATCGGAGAGCTGGACAGTGACTAGGGATGATAGAAAGAGAATTGATATCTTTGAGCTGTTGTGCTGGAGAAGAGTGTTGCATATACCAAGGACTGCTGGGAAACAAACAGGTTTGTCCTGGAGAGGGTGAAGTTGGGGTACTCCTTGGAGTCAAGGATTCTGAAGCTTTGTCTGACATACTTCGGACATGTTGCAAGGGGGGACCAGTCATTGGAGAGGCATATCATGCTTGGGAGAGTGGAAGGACAATGCAGAAGAGGAACACCCTCAATGAGATGGATCAATTCAGTGATTGGGGTAGTGGAAATAGGCGTATCGGGGACAATGAAGTTGGCACAGGATAGAGCAGGGTTTAGGGCTATTGTAGGGTCAGTATAAGTTTCAAGGGACTCAATGATACATATCAACAACAAGGCGTTAGTAGGAGACTAGGATTTTGAAGCTCCATCTCACATACTTTGGTCACATGGCCAAGAGAGACCTGTCTTTGGAGAAAGACATCATGCTCAGAAGGGTAAAGGAGCAGTACAGGAGACGGAGACACCAGGTGAGATGGATTGATATAGTGATTAGGGACATGGCGGGGGAGTTTGCTTTGTCAGAATTAGTGAGACTAACTCAGGACAAGGAAGGGTTCAGAGGGTTCAAGCTGATGTGCAATTAGTCGCTGTAGGTTGCAGGTGACTCAATGGCACATAAAAACAACATACTATATTGGTTGGTTATTTGCTTTTTTTTATCTAAACCTCTTATTTATTGTGAAGAAGACATCAGGGAGGACCTTTATATTTAAAAGTCAGTTGATATATTTTCAAGGAACATTCTTCTAAGTGGTACAGCTCTCTTCTGTCAATATGCTACACTGAGGTAACCTCTTGGGTTGCTGTAATGTTGAGCCTTGTGCTGTTGGTTTGTCAAATGCCATAATGGTACCCGTAGTAGACAGTGTTTGGTTCATCTCCCAGTTTAAGACAGATTTGGAAGCAGGAGTGGCACCCACTTCCTAAGCAACACGCCTCTGGAAACTATGAATTTTAAAAAATGGTCATAGTTATAGAAAGGCTTCAGGCCTTTTTCTCATAGTGTTGCTATGAGTCGTGCTCACCTGGATGGCAATCAACAGCAACAGACATTAGTAAGGACATACATACTATTCATATAATGGTGAGCAAGATTATATTTGTCCTTTAGCTTAATGACACTAACATCTAGTGAAAATGTGAGACTCAGAAAGAGGACGTCTCTTAAGGTGATTTGCATTCTGAGTTCCTCAGTCCATCTGAAAATCTCTGAAAGTCTGAAATATTTGTCTTTTGCTTTGTCTCTCCCAAGTTTAAGTAATCTCTTTTTTCCACATTGTGTTTATTACTATTTTACCCTATCTCACTAATGCTAGAGAATGATGCATTTTTAATTTATTTTGTATTCCTTTCCACTCTTTATTGTGAGTAAATAATGAAGACAGGAACACGTTACTGAGGAAATCTTTGCCAGGAGGTCACTTGTAGTTTGTTTGGTTGGAATTCAAAGCATATTACTCACTGTGAGACTTCGCTAACTAGCCCCTAGAAACATATTTAGTCCATATGTACCTGAAATAAATACTATAGGATATAGCTACCATATGGGATGATGTTTCCATGGGAAAACTCACTCAAGAAACGCTAATAAAATTAAATTTGTGGCTTACCAGAAACAAGTTTTTCTTGATGTAATGTTAGAAGGTTGATGGCACTTAACTACAAACAACAATCTTAGAAGGACTCTTCTTTATGTCATTTTTCACAATATGTCATGCCTAGAGTAGGTAAAAGTAACTCTGAGGCTTGAATACAGGAGTGAACAACAAAGCAATGTATTAGGCAGTTGAAAAATGAGGAGGATAGAAGAAAGAGATCAAGGACAACCAGTGGGATGTAGGCATCTGAGAGATGAAGAAATAAGCATCAAAAAATTAGAAAGAGGGGCAGAATTTAGAAGGGAGAGAGCCAATTTGACTTTATTTCCCAGTTTAGCAGAAAAGCCAGATGTTGAAAGCCATTCCAGGACTACAACTTTTGGGTACCAGGGGCTATGAACATAGGACTAACCATCTGCAGTCTGTAGATCAGACTTTAGATCTTCCATTTACCAGATGTAGCCTTGAATAAGTTTCTTCACTTCTCTAAGCTCCTATTTGTTTATCTAAACACTGAGTGACACTAATGGCCTCTTAATGACAAGGACTGACAGTAGCTACAATAATGGGCTCAAGCAAGCAATGATTGATTTTGAAGATAGCGCAGGATTGAGACCTGTTTTGTTTTATTGTATGTAAGATTGCGATGAGTTGGAGCCAACTTCATAACGTCTAAAAGCAATAAAAACAAAGACCTCAGAATGGTAACATTTGTAAAGAGTGAGTGAAATTCTGTGGGCATACGCATGTGTGCGTGAGTGTGTGTGTGTGTGTGTGTGTGTGTGTATTATAAATTTTAAGTTCTGCAAAGATAGAAAATGTCTTTCCTTCAGTTGAATTCTCGCAGCTTAGGAGCATAAAGGTGTTCCTGGAACTTTGCAGGAGTTGAACAAATATATAATGAATGAATGAATAAGAAGAAAGACCTTTGCCGGTGGGAAAGGAATTTCCAAACACCTAAACCATAGGTTGTTGGCAGCTAATTAAACTGCTCTAAGAAATGAAGACTGAAGAAATGAAGGGTGTAATTGCCTGAATTCAATTTCCAAATTTGGTACGCTGGCTTATGACCATGGGCAAGTTTAGACTTCAGTTCTTTCTTCTATGATGTTTGGGTAATTGCAAGATTTGCTTGATGGAATCAAATGAATAGGGAAAAAATTCAAAGCATTTCTTGCCTGGCATATAGTAAGTGTTCAATCAATGTTAGGTACGATAAGGATAATCATGGCAACTTTGCTCTTGAGTGCAGTTCTCAGCTCTACTGGCAGGTTGCAAGTTGACAAGCCTACCCCCTCTCTTTGCCAAATCTGAAGCAAGAAGTGGGTGCTCTCTTTATGAGTCTTCTCTAGCCGTCTTGGAAGGGTGTGTGTGGCCCTGAGTCTGGCAGGGACAGAGCTGAACAGAGCTCTTCACGGCAAATCTGGGATGATGATCTGCTCATCTGTCTTCTAAGCTGTGGGCGGCTCCTTCTTTGGGAAACAAGTTATAATCAGAACTTGGAACAAGCTACCCTCTAAACAATGCTCTCATTGCCTTTTCTGCCATTTAATTAATGCCAGTCTAATTTTATAGAAAGTGTATAAATACAATTTATGCATATTTGTACCTATCTTTTCCTGAGAGGTTTACCATGAGGTATACAGACATGTAAATCATGCCCTTCTGATAAATATCTCTGGCCTGAATACTTAACATTATTTCTTAGAGTCACATTTGGGGAATTTAGCAAGTAGAGGGATGTATGTTGCTTAGCCTAACCTTCAAGTTATTATTGACTTGGACCTAAAGGCACAACTCCTATTTCTCCAGGATTATATATTGCTGGGAGGATTTAGGCAGATTTCAGCTGATAGCGTTCAAGATCCTTTCTGCTAATGCTTTCCTCCAGTTCTTGTCAATCTAACTCAAGAAATAGACAGTCGTCTAGGGCTGCCACTTGAAGGTTATGAGGACATGATCCATGCATTCTGTTTTTAACTTCATTTTTAGTAAGTATAGAATTTGACCAGGCCACGTTTTAAACGCACTCAAATTTCCAGAGTGTTGTATCACAACCTATGCAGGATTAGACCAACTGGGAAAAGGAGGGACTTTGCTGGTCTTTTCTACAATTTCATTTGCATTGTATCTGCAAGTATGTGCATCAACAAGCAGATTTTATTAGAAGCAACTTTGAAGCATTAAGTAGGAAAGCTCTTTCTTTTTACCAAACATGGATTTAAAAAATTACACAGAAATCAGCATTGTCAAACCACACGAAGTGAAATTATAAGCAGAAGGCTTGAAACCTGTTTTTGCTTAAAGCCTTTATTTGATTTAGCAAAAACAACAGCAATAAATCCTATTCAAAAGCACTTTTGATCCTTTTGCAATGGGATTATTACCAAGAACAGAGTCTACATAATACCCTCTCCCCCCCTTTTCATTTAGGCCCATTTTCTATATGCGTTCCAAAGCACTCAAGTCCCTATTTACAGTCCTGTAGACAAAGGATTGGCTAGGCTTTAATGTTTGCCACTTGGCTTTATTGAACAATGATCATAGCAGTTATATAACACCAGTCTTACATATTAACATCTTGAAGTCCTCCATAACAGAATCTCAGATATTAAAATATGAAAATGTGTTGTTAAACTACTTAACACAAACTTTAATTCCTTCTTTACCCTGAAAGTCTCAGTTTATCTTTTTTCTTTATTTTCCTTTTCCAATAATTTCTTAGCATTTTCATATCTTATGTACTCAGTGATTATAATCACACTTAATAGGAATATAAAGAAGAATAAAGAAGTAAGTTGAAGAAGATACCTAAGGCTCAAGTTCCACTTAAGCGTAATTTTAGAATGGATTTAACAGCATTTTATATTTTCCCAGTGTTACTGTGTCACGTGGATGATCTAGCACCTGTTTGATGAATTTTCATCTTTTTTCCAATTTATAGCTTCAGAGTTAGATAATTTCAGGCATTCCACAGATCCTTCATTCAACTAACATTATCTATATCTATATCTATATCTATATCCATCTATATCTATATCATCTATAGAGAGAGAGACAGAGAGACAGAGAGAGAGAGAAAGGTAGGTAGGTAGGTAGGTAGGTAGGTAGGTAGGTAGGTATATTTGGGAATCTCATGACAAAGTACATATTTCAATTACAAAACATTTCTATTTTTTAATGACCCATCAAGTATGTATGGTAAGTAGCAGCATTTATGTAATAAAGGTGAACTTGTTGAAATCTGGGCAGGTTAAATAAATGTCTTATTTATAGTTCTTTGTTCATTGACATGGCAATTAGAGATTTCAAGTTTCCTAATTCCTACATACCAGGTCTTCTTTACTACCCAGTATAAAACGTAATTGTCATATTAGACAAATCTCTAAGTAGAGGGCTAAGCAATTTTGTGATGAGACAGCTATTGGCACAAAGGTTGCTCATCCCCTGAAGTTTATTATGGCACACTGCTGGACAGCCAGCTCCCAGGACAGACTCTCTTTTGAATTAGTCTTAAGGTGTAATGGTGATTTTGGGCGTGCTAGGATATGGCATGAGAGACTTAGGGAGGTCCAGGTAGTAGACTGGAATAGCTGCAGCTATTAAATATCTAGGTCATCCTTTATATAGGGTGTAATATATACTCTAGCTTCTTATTTCAGTGCTGACAGAGAGGGGGGAAAATTCCTTCTGCTAAAATGTAGTCAGACAGCAGTTTGTCTTTCTAAAACATTATTAGGTATTATTACAGAATGTGAACACCTTTCATTTCTGACAAACAGGAAATGTATGCTGCACTACTGGTATGTCAATCAGAGTGATAGCATCAATTTTATGGTTTTTAATTCATCCCCACCTCCTGCCGAGCCTTTTGCTCATCCCAAATTATGAATCTTAAAAGGTACGTGATTAAGAAGAGGGGGGGAAATACATCTCTCTGTGTGAACTGTGGTGTGAGGAGCTTGGAGCCAGGTCTGTGAGCATTTGTAAAGTATGTCTCGATTGACTGGGGACTGGACAGGGGACTCACATTTCCTTCAGCTGAGAGTGTCTCCTCATGCTTTCACTTCGGTATCTTGATAATAAATCAAGTAGATATTTTGATTTTTTAATATCATCATCTTTGTCTTTACATAAGGCAAAAAGAAACCAGATAGCACATTCAGTGGTGTATTTATCAGTCTATGGTGCTTCAGAGTAACCTGTTCAATTAAAGTCTTCAGGGACTGTTTCTTTAGTGCCTGTGTTTTGTTGCTTTTTGGTATACTAAAAATCACACACAAAGCTAGTTCTAGAGCCTAGCTTTGAATGAATCAGAGTGATTTTCCTCACAATTCTTTTCTTTCCACCTTTTAGATATTTTCTTCAAAAGAGTAATGAAAATAAATAGCTCTTTCTTTTTTTCAGTGTCAGTATGAAGTGAGGCTGTCTGAAAAGAAATAAAGTGTGCTTGAGGTATATGTACACACGCACTCTACATCACAACAGGGGACGTGGGAGCCTGGGGTGTCTGAATCTGTCCTCCCATGATCCTCTCTTGTTTCTGGTGAGGAGCCATTTTTCTTGTTTTTCCTATGCTGCTCCACCTGGACTCCATTTGCTGCCACAAACTAGGCAAGTATCACACACTTAAGATTTCAGAACATAGTCTGATAGTTGCTGGCTGATGGTATGCACATCTCCCTCCTGGTGCTGACCACAAAGGGTATGTTTTATTGTTAACAGACAGTTATCTATTTGCTGATAGCACATGGTGACATCATTCATCGATCTTTAATAATAAGAACTTCCACTGACTTCCATGTGTGAAACCTTCTTGTCCAGTTAAGTCTTAATCACAACACTTTTAGTGCTTGAGGGTTCCAGTGAGACTGCAGGTAGCCTTGAAGTGACCTATGTGTCATCTGCTTGTGCAGAACTTCTCATTTTGTTTTTGCCATAAATTCTACATGATTCAGTATTCAAAGTATTCTGGTTCTTTACCACGTGAGAAGTCAAACATAGTAAACAAGTAAGAACTCTTCTTTTCCCGATGGGATGCTAGTAAAAAAAACCCCAAAAAACCCAGAATTTTAAATGTGATGATAACTAGGTATTCACAAATGTTCCTAATGCAATAGAGCCTGCCATATAAGGGAGGCTATGTCCTGAATAAAAGCTGTCCTTCCCTCTTAGGAAGAAGAACGGGATCAGATATCCTGTCAAAGAAGTCTTCTTAAGACTATGACCACATTTCTATTTCTTTGTGTAGATGGTTTTATTTCATCTCATTTGTTACCTCAATTAAGTATTGTGTTACCACCATATAGACAAGGAAGTTGAAACTTAAAGATACTGAGAAATTTAACTAAAGTTTTGTAATAGTGCAATTTATGAACATACACACGCAGAGTAACATTTTATTCTTGATTTAAAAGTTTAGGGTCATTCTGCCTCCTGGCTTGATGTACAGTATTTAGACCTAAAAAGCTGGTAAGACAATTGTCATCCAAAGTATGACAAGTGTTCTCTATTTGCAAAGAAAAATAGAGGAAAAGAAAGAATAAAAATGAGATAAAGATCTAGAATGTGTGGCTAATGGTCTTCATGAACAATTGTTTCCTTTACTCAAATCTTAAACTCATTTTGAGTTGGAACTAATAGATGACATCCACTGGATATCTGAGAGTGTAAATCACATGGAAAGAAACTGTTTATCTTTACTTTATGAAACAACAAGTTGTTTCAACCTCCAAAAGCTGGACTTTTGGGTTTGCAGAACAAATGTCTTTGGACTACATCACTAGAGAAGACCAGGAAAATTGGATAGTTACAAAGATTTTGTAGTATTCTGATCAACAAAGGAAAATTAAGAACTATCCTGGAAGCTGGGGGGTAGTATGATCCCCTGAAATGATTGTCTAGAATTAATTTATAAACCTTAAACCAAAAACATACCTGAAAATATTCTTAAGACCATTTTTGCAAAAATAGAAGGATAGCTAGTAAAACATATACAGGAACTCAAGGTGGAGGAGTGGAAAGATAGACAGAGGTGAAAACACAGGGCTGCAAAATTTGGTGGGTGGAGGGGGAGAGCAAATGGGAAGGATCTGGGCGAAAAGACAGGGTAATGATGGGCAAGGTTCAATGGTGATTAATTTTATAAAACATAATGTATGATAATAATTGTATTAAACACAATGTGAATGAACAATAATGTGAAACACAATATATATAACCTTTGTAAGCAAACCAATTAAAAAATAATGTAAAAAAACCCCAAAAGAAAACAGACAAAAAACCCCAAAACCAAACAATAGTTTAACTTAATGAGTTAAAAAAAATAAAGTTTTTCATTAGTATTAACCACTTCGGATTGGGGCTCAATATCAAGAAGACAAAGATTCTCACCACTGGACCAACTGGCAGCATCAGGATGGATGGTGAAGGGTTTGAGATTGTTAACAATTTTAGTCTGCTTGGCTCCACAGTCAACACTCTTGGAACCAGTAGCCAGGAAATTAAAATACGTTTTGCAATAGGAAAGTCTGTTGTTAGGGAGCTCTCCAAAGTACTGAAGAGCAATAGTGTCACTCTGGAGACTAAGGGGCATTTGATGCAGGTTATGGTCTTTCCAATCACTTGTTATGTGTCGGACAGTTGAACGATGACTAAGGAGGATAGAAGGACAATTGATGCCTTTGAGCTGTGGTGCTGGAGAAGAGTATTGAGTGTACCATGGACCGCCAAGAAAACAAACAGATGCATCCTGGAGAGGGTTAAACCTTGGAGGCAAGGATTCCGGGGCTTCGTCTGACATACTTCGGACATGTTGTAAGGAGGGACTGGTCCTTGCAGAGAGGCATCATGCTTGGGAAGGTGGAGGGACAGGGCAGGAGGGGAAGGCCCTCTATGAGGTAGATTGAGTCAGTGACTGGGATAATCGGAATGGGTGTGTCAGAGGCAATGCAATTGGCACAGGATAGAGCAGGGTTTAGGTCTGTTGTACATAGGGTCTCTATGAGCCACAAGTGACTTGACGGCACATAACAAGAACAACAATAACAACTTACATGCGATCAAAATGACATCAGGAGCTGAAAAGATTGAATATAAACTTTTAGTTGCAATGACTTTATATTAATGGAACAGGAACAGTACAGAAAAGGAATATGAAGATGCCAACCAACTAAAAAATGTGATCAATGTCACAAAATGATACATGTTGCAATTGTTAGTGTATGTTTTTTGATGTATATTCTCAACAAATACAAAATATATAGAATTATATATACATTTTATGTATGTGTATATAATATGCCTATATATATGCGTGTGTACAGATACACATATATGTGTGTATATAAATCTCTCTCTCTCTCTCTTTCTCTCTCTCTTTCTCTCTGCCTCTCTCTCTTTCATCTATATCTTGCTGTTTTTTAGGAGAACGATGGGCAATCTCCTTCTATGAAATGAACTGTCTCTGAAAACCTGCTGCTGGAAGGGGTCAGCCATAGATCAGTTCCAACTTGATGATGAACAACTCTGCATAAATAAATACACACCCATATAAATATACACACACACAGAGTACATGCATACACAGTGTGTATATATAAACACACACACACACACACACACACACACACACACACACACACACTTATGTGCCATCAAGTTGCCTGTGACTCACACCCTATGTAAAATAGCATTGAATTCTGCCCTATACTAAGCCGATCTTACCATCTCCAACACACCTAACCCCATTATCCCATTTACTGTGTCAGTCCTTCTCATCTTTCCCCTCTTGCCCTATCCCTCAACTCTTCCAAGCATGATGTTCTAGTTCAAGAACTGGTCCCTCTTAACAATATGCCCAAAGTATATGAGACAGAGTTTCAAATTACTTGCCCTAATGAGAAACTTAGTTTCACCCTCTTTAAGACCAAACTGTTCTCTTGGCAGTCTGTGAAATGTTTAATACTCTTCTCCGGTACCACAACTCAATTATTCTTCTGTAATCTTTAGTCAATTTTCCTTCTATCATCTGTAGTCATTGTCCAGCTTTCTGATGCATAGCAAGTAATTGTGAAGACCATGGCTTGGATCAAGAGCACCTTAGTCTCCAAAATGACATTCTTGCTCTTCAGTACTCTGGTGAGATTCCTGACAGCAGACTTTCCCAATGCAATTCATCTTTTGATTTCTAAGCTGCTGGTGCTAAGAGTGCTGATTGTGGAACTGAGCAAGCTGAAATTATTAACAATCTTAATTTCCTCTCTTTCTATTATGGTGCTACCAATTGGCCCAATGGTGAGAATAATTTCTTCTTAATGTTGAGTTTCAATTAATATTGAAAACTGCAGTCCTTGACCTCCAGCAATAAATGCTTTAGACCCTCCTTATTTTAAACAAGCAAGGTTGTGTCAGCTGCATAACACGTGCTGTTTTTGAATTTTCCTCTAATTCTGATGCCATACTCTTAATAAAGCTCAACCTCCTGAATGATCTAGTCTACATATAGATTGAAAAGGTATGGAGAGAAGAAACATCCCTGAATTATTCCTTTTCCTATTTTGAATTATGCACTGTGTCTATTTATATTTTATTATATTTATATTTATACACTCACACATGCCTTATAATCACATAGATAGTAAAAGAGTTAATTTTGAACTCAAGTTTCTTACTCTCATTCCAATTCTCTTTGCTCTACCATATCTAGACAAAGCAAGGAAACACTACCTGGTTTAAAATCAGGAATTTGTGTGTCAGGATTGTATCATTTCTTCATACCTTGTAAATCTGTGTGTAATGCAAGTCATTTAGTAAGCTTCAGCGTCTTAAGAAGAATGTAGCATCAAGTTTGGAAGATAATAAATCAACCATCTGTATTAACGCAGATGACAACTTTGCTTGGTGAAAGTGAGGATTTAAAATACTGTGGAAGGTCAAAGACTAAAGCCTTCAATATATATTGCATCTCAACATGAAGAAGACCATATCCTCACCTCTTATAAGCAACATCATGATAAATGGAAAAGATTGAAATTTTCAATTATTTCATCTTATTTGGATCAACCATCAACACCTTTGGTATCAGAATTCAGTATATCAAGAGACATTGCATTGGGAAAGTCTGCTTTCAAGGACCTCTCTAAATTATTAAGGAACAATGATGTCAATTTGAAGACTAAAGTGTGCCTTTTCAATCACTTGCTATGCAGCTGAGAGCCAAGCAATGGATAAAGATCACAGAATTGATGACTTTGAGTTGTATCATTGGAGAAGAGTATTGAATATTATCACATGGACTGCTAAAAGAAGAAATATACATATCTTGGAAAAGTGCTGCCAAAGAGTGCTGCTCCTTGGTTCTAAGTTGGCAAAATCCTTTTCTATATTTTGGGCATCTTGTTAGGAGAGGGTTTTCCTTGGAAAGAGACATTATACTTAGAAAGGTGAAGGGTCAGTGAAAGAGAATCTCTATAAGATGGATTGACACAGTGATTGTCACTATGGACCCAAAAGTGTCAGAAATAATGAAGATGGTACAGTATAGGGCAGGGGTCAGATTTGCTGTTCATAGAGTTGTTAAAAGTCACACTTGCCTTGACAACACTGAACAACAACAATTCATAGCATACGAAAGTATAATCTTGTTGGAAGATTATTTAAAAAAGAACATTCTATTAACAGAGAACTTCCAGAATTTCCGGCTGGATTTAGAAGAGGTCATGTCACGAGGGATATTACTCTTTATGCCATATGGATCTTATCTGAAAGCAGACAGTATTAGAAGGATATCTACATGGGTTTTATTTATTATGCAAAGGCATTTGACTGTGTAGATAATAACAAATTATGACTAACATTAATAAGAATGGGAATATCAGAACACTTAACTATGCTCATGTGAAACTGGTACATGAACCTAGAAGCTGCTGCCTAAATAGAACAAAGGTACACTGTATAGATTAAAGCCATGAAAGGTGAGCATCTAGGCTGTATCTTTCTCAGTACCTATTTTATCTGTATACTGAATAAATCACCCAAGAGCTGGACTTTATGAAGAAGAATATCTCATCAGTATTAGAAGAACACTCATCAACAACCAGCCTTATGTAGATGATACAACCTTTCTTGCTGAAAGTGAAGAGGACTATGAAATACTTGCTATGGAAGATCAAAGGCTATTTCAAACATCAAAAAACAAGTCAAAAAACAAATGTCCTCACTACAGGACCAATAGGAAACATCATGAAAAATGCAGGGGAGAAAATTATCCATGATTTCCTCTTACTTGGATCCACAACCAACAACCTCAGTACCAGCAATCAGGAAATCAAATGATATGTTGTTTTGGGACATTATGCAGTCAGGGACCTCTTAAAATGCTGAAGTGCAAAGATGTCAGTGTAAAACTAAGTTATACTTCATCCAAGCCTGGGTGGTTTTATAGCAATTACTTGCTATACATCTAGAGCTGAACAGTAAAAAATGATGACAAAAGAAGAATTCATTCCTTTGAGCTGTGGTGCTAGGTAAGAGCATTAAATATCCTATCGACTGCCAAAGGAATAGATAAATATGTATTGAATAGGGCGCATCCAGGGTGTTCTTTAGAGAAAAGGATGGTGAAACTTTGCCTCATATATTTTGGGTATGTTTTTAGGAGGGACCAATCCTTGCAAAAGGACGTTAGGCTTATAAAAGTGGAGGGTCAGCATTGGGAAGAACATCAATGTGATGGAGTGACATAGTAACTACAATAATAGGCTTAAATGTATCAGAGATAATAAGAATGGCACAAAATGGCACAGGCAGAGCAGGGTTCAGATTTGTTGTTCATAAGGTCAAGATAATTTATGGTCAACTCAACAACACCTAACAACAATGACATTGTTACTTATTATGAGAACGTTTATTTGATACTGATCTATGCTTAAATTCCTTATTATATGGCTATATATTCCTTAATAATGCTCATTTGCTTTATAATACAGGCTTGTGTATGAAATATATTAAAGTATGTATTTTTGACTGATAATAAGTTTTCCTCATTTTTTCCTTTGTAGTTGTGACATTTAGTCATATTAGAAGTATTTGCCACCATTAGAAGGTAGCATATTGGATATTAGGAACAAAAGACATTAAAGACAAATCTTATTCCATCTAATTATTATCCTATGTGATGAATGCAGAATAACAGTAGATTTAGATGAGTCAATTTATGTACACTTGTACATTGTTCTTTTGGTATATAATCCCAAGAATGTTATGCTTGGTGGGGTCAAAATATTCTTAAAAGTTCAAATGGTTTAAGATTTTTCCATGCTGTTTCTAATTGTAAACCAGGACCAGATACTGTAGGCCTAGTGGCAAGAAGCTGCGCTCCAATCTAAAAGGCACATGGTTCGAGGCCACCAGCTGCTCCATGGGAGATGGATGGGCAATCTCCTCCCATGTGATTAACTATCTCTAAAAACACACCAGAGGGTCAGTTAGGGTCAGTTCTGACTCTAAGGTACACAACAACAACAACAACAACAACCACCACCAAATACTGTGTGGTTACAGAGTGAAGAAAAGAAAATTACAATACAGACTTCAAAAGGAACATCCACCTTTCTCTTCTCTTGCAGAATATATCAGAGTTCTTCAGGGAATATGGTAGAAGAAAGTGAGTGATCCTCAGAGAGAAAAGTTATTTAAGTAAACATGGTGGGATATTATAATCTGGACACCTTATCTACTTCAGTATGATCAGAGCTGAGAATGGTTGTTAAAGCTGAGGCCTGAAAGGTAAGAAAGAACAAGCTCATAAAAAGAAAAAAGAACAAGCAACACACACACACACATACACACACACACACACACACACACACACACACACACACACACTTTTAAAAATCCCGAACAACTTCATATGCTAAATGTAGGCATTTTACTTCAGTCTGCAAAAATACGTAGATGATAGAAGATATTTTTTTTAACTCAGTATAATTACAAAATTGTTGTTGTTGTTGGGTACTGTTGAGTTGGAACCAACCGAAAGCTAATAATCCAGCAAGTTTTAGAGGATTTTTATTTGCCTGTGGGGAGATTATTCATCTTTCCCTTACCGAGTGTATCTGAACTGTGTTCCTTTGAGATTGTAGTGCAGCTCCTTACCATTACTTCACCAGAGCTCCCTAATTACAAAATTAGATTTATAATTTAAAAATTTACCATCTGTGACTCCTTCTCCTTCTATCATCCCTAGTCATTGTCTAGTGCTCTGATGCACAGCAAGTAATTGCAAAGACTATGGCCTGGATCAGGTGCCCCTTGGTTTCTAGACTGACATCATTGCTCTTCAGTACTTTGGAAAAGTCTCTGACAGAATGTCTTTGAGCTGTGGTGTTCAAAGAGTATTGAAGGGAATGGACTATAACATGGACAACAAACAGGTTCGACCTAGAGAGGGTGAAACTTGGCTGTTCCTTGGAGGCAAGGTTTCTGAAGCTTCTTCTGACCTACTTTGGACATATTGCAAGGAGGGACCAGTCCTTGGAGAGGGATGTCATGCTTGGGAGAGTGGAGGGACAGCACAAGAGAGGAATACCCTTGATGAGATTAATTGATTCAGTAACTGGGGTAACAGGGGTAGGTGTGTCAGAGACAATTAAGATTGGTACAGGATAGAGCAGGGTTTAGGGCTATTGTTTATAGGGTCGCTAGGAGTTGCAGGCAATTCAATGGCACATGAAACAACCTACTGTGACTACTGCACTAGAACAGAGTCTTAAGCCTAGAAATTGCACTAGTATTTCAGGGAGTTTCCTAGATCAAAATTTATAGAAAATCAGTCATGACAACTACTTTTACATTGATTTGTCAGCTATAGGTCTCAGACCAAATATCCAACCCCTTCGGAATGTAAGTGATTTTTTTCTTTTAACAATGGTGTCAAAATAGTTCTTATGTATATAGTACAAATCATGAGGGCTACTATTTCTTTGTGTTTTTGGATGCCACACATCATCAAAAATACCCATGTGATAGGCCTATTCAGAGAAAGGGTCACCGTATATGAACAGGCTAGTAGTACCATGAGAAATTCAGCATTACCTTTTATTCTGAACATTCTCTGGTCTTATTATTTTCTGAAGTTTCACAATTTACAAGGTTTTTACCTGAATCTACTAGCATTTTCATAATTGGATGTCTTAAGGAGCTATAAAAAAAGGAAGAAATAAACTTATTTAGTGAGGAATTATTAATGCCATCATAAGCCTGGCATAATTTAGGAAATATATGCTTTCACATTCGTTTGGCCAGCTTGAAATAGTTGAAATACAAGAGAAAGTACATGTTTTTGTGAGGCAAATTGGATTTTCTTCGTGTGCCTAAAGGTCTTTAAGCTCTTGTAAGGTCACTACTTTCCTGAGAGCGAGTCATGTGTAGACAGACACATCCTCAATTCTGTGAGTGATCTGGCTTCTCCCTTCATGTTCTGCTTCTTTGGTCTTTTTCAAACAAATTAAGTCACTAGTGAAGGACTGTTTTCACTTTCATCTGCTGTGGAATCCTCCACCCTGACATTACCTATTGGTACTAACAGCAGCAATGATGTGGTTATTATGACACCTTCAAAATGCTTTTTCTCTTGTGTGCTTGTTATCAATCTGGGAATCTTGTCACCACAGTCACCCAAGAACATTTCCTTGTGACTGGATTCTTACTAGCCGTAAGTAACTCTCTTGCTCAACAGGGAACAAGGGCCAGATGGCATGCAGACATGTGCTTGAGACTGGGTGAGCCTCATTTGTGCACTATTTCTTGTTACTGTCACTCCTTAGCTAACCACACATAAGGAACCCACCCTGTGGGCTGCTTTTTGTGCTGCATATCTGAGCCATGATTACAATAATATGATTTTTATTAACATTATTGCTATTATGGCTTTTTTGTTATTTTTCCAATCTGTTATGTTGGGGTATTTTTTCTCCTGAAAGGTGTAATATAAATAAATTTAGTAGTATAAACAGGTCAGCTAGAACACAGATGTGTAGGTACAATGGAGGTTGTCCCTTTCTAATTAACCTTTACCTTATTCCAAAAAGAGTATTACTGTTCAAAATAATTTTATTTTAGGAGATATGTTTCAAAAATTACTTAAAGAGTTGTTGCCTATCAATTCCATTTCCATCTTATCAGGGAAGACTAGAATTCAGTCTTTTTTTAAAATTAAAAAAAATCATTCAGGAATAATTATTAGGTGCTCAATAAATGGCAAACTAAACATGAGGAGCAAGAAGCAAAACCAACGTGGTTTCTGCCTTTAAGATGACAAAATCTGAGGTACATTTCGAGTTCTGCATAATGCATTTACAGGTGAGAATAAAATGTGACTCTATAGTGACATTCTTAATCACTTCACATGACAATTTAAAATAAAAGTAATTTAAACATTCTGAATAATGCCAGTAACTCTGGTATAATTCTCAAATTCGTTATCTGTAAGACAAATACTGGTTGTATATACATACAGTACAGTGCTGCATCAGAGAGTTGGACCAAGGAGGATAGAAGGAGAATTAATACCTTTGAGCTGTGGTGCTGGAGAAGAGTGTTGAGAATACCATGGACTGCTAGAAAACCAAACAGATTCATCCTGGAAAGGGTTAAACCAGGCAGCTCCTTGAAGGCAAGGATTCTGAGGCTCCTTCTAACATACTTCGGGTTAAACCAGGTGGCCCCTTGAAGCCAAGGATTCTGAGGCTCCGTCTAACATACTTTGGGCATGTTGTAAGGAAAGATACGTCCTTGGAGAGGGACATCAGGCTTGGGAGGGTGGAGGGACGACAGCACAGGAGAGGAAAGCCCTCTATGAGGTGGATTGATTCAGTGACTGGGATAATCGGGATGGGAGTGTCAGAGACAGTGTGATTGGCACAGGACAGAGCAGAGTTTAGGGCTGTTGTACCTAGGGTCGCTATGAGTTGCAAGCAACTCGACGGCACATAACAACAACAACAAACATTGTGCCCATTCCTTTTCAATGTGTATGCAGAACAGATGCTGGGCTATATGAGAACGAATGTGGCATCAGGATTAAAAGAAGAGTCATCAACAACCTGCATTATGCAGATGACACAGCATGCTTGCTGAAATTGAGGAGGACCTGAATTGCTTGCTTCAGAAGGTCAGGGACTGCAGCCTTCAATATGGATTGAAGCTCAACATCAAGAAAATAAATATTCTCACCACTGGACCGATTGGCAGTATCACTATGGATGGTGAAGAGATTGAGATTGGTAACAGTTTTTGTCTGCTTGGCTCCACAGTCAACACTCTTGGTCCCAGGAACCAGGAAATTCAGAGACTAATTGCATTGGGAAAGTCAGTTCTCAGGGACCTCTACAGAGTACTGAAGAGCAAGGACATCAAGTGGAGACTAAGGTGCGCCTGATCTGGTCCATAGTCTTCATAATCGCATGTTATGCATCAAAAAGCTGCGCAGTGAATATGGATGATAGAAAGAGAATTGAAGCCTTTGAGTTGTGGTGCTGGAGAAGAGTACTGCATATACCATGGACTGATAGGAGGACAAACAGATTTGTCCTGGAGAAGGTGAAAGTGGGATACTCCTTGGAGTCAAGGATTCCGAGGCTTCATCTCACACACTTTGGGCATGTTGTAAGGAAGGACCAGACTGTGGAGAGGGACATCTGTTTGGGAGGGTGGAAGTACAGTGAGGAGAGGAAGACCTCGGTGAGAAGGAACAATTCAGTGATTGGGATATTGGGAGTAGGTGTGTCAGAGACAGTGAGGTTGTCACAGGGATAGAGCATGGTTTAGGGCTCTTGGACATAGGATCATTATGAGGTGCAAGTGACTTGATGGCACTTAACAACAACAACATTGTGTTTATAGACAAAGTCTCATTTCAAAACAGGATTATCAATTATGTTTGTGTATCAATATCCTCCTATTAAATAAATTATCTCTACATGTCTTCTAGGGACCTCTGTTGCCTTAAGGGTAAGGAACTGCACTGAATCTACCAGTTGCTCCACAAGAGAAATAGTCAGTCTCCTCCTGGGTAATTTCCTGCTTCTGAAAATCCACTGGAGGGTCAGCCATAGGTCACACATACACTTCAATAAAACACAAAAACAACAACAACAAAAAGGTGTCTTCTTGGTCTAATCTGTAATTTTTGTGTTCCTAATCCAATCAATCCTGTGTTGTTGGGTGCCCCCAAGTTGAGTACAACTTATAGACACCTATGAACTGTGCCATCCTCACACTTGCTGATACACATGAATCCATTGCAGCAGTCACTGTGTCAATCCACCTGGATGAGAGTATTCCTCTCCTTTGCCGACCCTTCACTCTTTCCAGCATCATGTCCCTCTTCAAGGAATAACACTTTCTAGCAACATTCCCAAAGTGTGAGGTGAAGCCTCATAATTCTTGCCTCCAAAGAGCACTCTGACTGCATGCTCTCCAAGACATATGCTTGTTCTTTTGACCGTCCATGCGAGGTCCAGTGCTCTTCTCCAACACCACACCTCAAAGGCATTAATTCTTCTTCTGTTATAATTATTTTTTGCCCACCTCTCAGATGCATAGCAAGTGATCTGAAAGACTATGACCTGAATCAGACACATCTTAGTTGCACTGTCAACTCAAATTAGGTTCAGATGTACCAGATACTCCTTCAGAGGATGAAGGGTAGTCTCCTCTTGTGTGAATTATAGCCTCTGAAAACTCGCTCGAGTGTCAGGTCAGCTATGAGTTGGAAGCAACTCTATAGCAAAGGGTTCTTTAGTTGAATCGGAGAACAAAACCAAAGTCCAAGGTTTCGGTGCTTCCTTGGGAGTGAGGATGGGTCTGAAACATCAAATTTGAAGGATTAGACAAAGCATAAATCAAGCTCAAAGAAAAATGTTGGATAGAATTAGTAAAGACAGTTCAGGAGGCAGAACTCTAAAATTCTTGAAAAAATATTTCCCCCCATGGTGTGCTAGAGGCAGATTCCAACTGGTGAGAGTACAGAGCCAAAAAAAGAAATCTTTTGAATGTCTTTTTTTCCTTTTCTTTTTGCTTATTCTCTTTAATGATTGAAAAATGGGAGGGGAAAAAAAGGAAGAAAAGAGAGACAGTTTCCAAGTCTAATTTATAACTTGATTGAAAAATCTCTCTTCTGCATAAATGTATATATATGAGTAATAAGACTTTGTTGTTCATCCCACAGTATTTAACACAGAGTAGGAGATAAAAGGAGCTCTTGGTAACATGGGTGACATTTAATATAATGGGATAAAAGGGCAAACTGCTGCGCCATTTCTAGCATCTATGGGTGTGATAAGGGAGCTCTGGTGGCCTAGCGGCAAGAAGCTGCACTGCAATCTGGATGGCAGAGGTCTGAGGCCACCAGCTGCTGTGCAGGAGAGGATGGGCAGTCTCCTCCTGTGCAATTAATTGCCTCTGAAAACCTGCCAGAGGGTCAGCTATGGGTCGGGTCCCACTTTAAGATAAACAACTCAACAGCACACATGCGTGATAAGGTTTGTTTGTGAAAACTTCTACTTTGCACTTACTCTCTTCAACTCGCCTGCTCAATGTTAATACCCCATGTCTGTTTTTCCTCTTCCAGAACTGATCTCCTTTGGAATCAAAAGGTGGGTTTTGGTGATGGAGACAGAAAGCACAAAATTGATCAAGAATATAATCTATTACTAGAAGATTCTTCTAGGGTTCTCTGTGTATTTTTTTTCCCTTTAGGTCTATTTGCTAGAGGCATTTCAACCTTATCTGAAAATTGAATCTGCTTTCTCATTTGTTTGTCACTCTTTTTCTGGAAACTTTCTAAATACTTAGGTGTCTTACTAGTCAGATATTCTAGAATTTTAATACCATGAAGTCTGCTTACAGGCTGTTTTTCTTTGTTATTGTTTTCTTTCCCTCTAACAAATTTATAAAATTAGGTCACACTTTTCCCGAGAAGCTTTATTTCCCATCTGCTCTCCATTTTTGCTTTATTATTAGCCTATACTTCTGGTCTTCTGATCCCTCCTCATTTCCAGGGTGCTCATTGACGTCAGTGGGAAGCCCAGGCAGCAGAGGAACCACAGTACACTCTGTTTGACTCCACTGGCTGTTTTGGGTAAAGGATCTGCTCTCCTTGAGATAAGACCTCCATTGGACAGGACCTTGATCATTTTCTACACACAGTGGAGCTGATGCATAGTGTTGAATGCAACTACCACTAGAGGATGATCTATTTGCTCAACCATGCAAATATATTGACTTTCTGTTAAAAGGCTTTTAACATAAATTTTAAGAGATTAACAAAATACATCACATGCTGTTGCTGAGAATGCAGGGTTTTTAACTTTGTTTTTGCTACATTGATTTTAGTTAATATGCTTTAACCACCCCCCTTATTTTACTGTACCTTTTAATTTGTTATTCATTTGTTTGAAACTAGAACTCTGCTGAGGCTTTCTGGGCCCACAGGAACTGAAATAGCTTGCCTTCATTATCTGGTAGACCTGCTCGAGTCTGTAGCCCCTGACAGAAACCACAAGACTGTACAAACTGGCAACTGTGGGTTTGTCTGTTCTCTATTGATTCTATTTCTGGAAGAAAAAAAACATGAACCAATGAGTGAGCCATGTGACGGTACAACTGACCCAACACTGCCATCAGAAGTGGGATTGAGACCTTTTGCAGACAGGTCATGGATGAAACCTCAACATTTTTCTGTTTGCTAATTTTCTGTTGGGCCTTTGATAGTAATTAACTTAGAAGTATAATCTTTTTTTTTCATTCTGGGCTACAACACTGTAATATAATTTACATATGCATGGGAAAACTGTACAATGAAGAAGAAAGACAGAAAAATAATTACTTTTTAATTCTGATGTTAGTGGGGAATATTGAGTATACCATTGACTGATAGAAGAACACACGAATCTGCCCTAGAAGAACTGCATTCAGAAAGCTTTTTGGGAGAAAACATGTATTGAGATTACCTGCATATATTTGCACATGTTATCAGGAGAGGACAGTCCCTGAAGAATGGCATTATGCCTAAAGTAGTGAAAAAGAGAAACTCTCAATGTTATGATTTGTCAGTGGCTGCAGCAATGGTCTCAAAACTCTCAAAGTTTGTGAGAATGGTGCAGAGCTCAGCAGTGTTTAATTTTGTGCATAGAATCACTATCAGTCAGAACCAGTTTGGTGTCACTTAAAGACTTGTTAGTGTTATCACTTAAATTTGAGAACCCTGGGTTGAATTTTCCAAACATCTAATAGTATATACGGTAAAGATCTGATAAAAGCTAGCTAAGACAATTTCATCACAGATGTTAAAGGAACACACACACATATATTTACTTTCAGGTCATGAAATTGCAACTGATAAAGTATTTTCCCCCTACTTTGGTATTAGAGCTATTTAATAATATTTAAATAAATAGAATTTATAACTTCTGTCCCATATGACTTAAGGGGAAAAAAAATCTCATTGTGACTTGGACTAGCAATAGGTGGGTTTACTCTCTTCCCTTTGCCATTAAATATCAAATGGTCAAATGATGTCTCTTCTAGTTCTAAGATCTCAACTGAATGAAAGCATTTGATATCACTGAAGAATGCTACAGTATCACCAGACAGTGGAGAACACTTCCTATTAAACTTACACATGCACACTCACATATACCCCCCAACACTCATTCACTCACTCACCAGAAAAACCAAAATAGCTCCCCTCTCCTCCTCCTCCAACAATGACAATGCAGCCATCTGTTGGACGTTCCATTTCACTTAGCAGCTGCTTTCAGATACAGAAATCTGCATTCCTCTGACTTGTGCTGGTATGCAGGCAGCATGTGTGGGTACTAGCATTTGACCCTTCCACCCAAAGGAATGGCTTTCATTGAAGAAAAATGATCACAGAAGGTTTCTTACTCTCCTATCCAGCAAATACCTTAGTCCTTGACAACAGGCATTTGGTACTATTTCTATTCCTCTGTGTAATAATATATATCCTCTTAGAGACATTCACATCAAATAATCATCTTAAATTGAAGATCCTTCTCAGGGAAAAAGACTTCCAGGAAACTCCAGCCTTTGCAGAAACTTCCACCTGGAAGGAGAGTGAGAGAGAATACAATATAAAGTTCATTCTACTTCAATTTTGTCAATACCACCAGCGTGGCATTTTACTCACTGAGAAATGAATGTTGTTCAAAAAGAACTAGGAAGCTTTTAAAAGCAGCATTAATCTTAAGAACATCAAACTAACATGAAAATATGTAAGATGGATCTCCAAAGGGGACAGAAAAGCAAAATCCTTTAAATACCCGCCCCCCCTCACTTCTCCACCTATTCTTCAGGAAAAAATTTTGTCTCCTGTGTGGTACATTATATAAAGTACTCTAGCATTAGAGAAAAGACACTTGAGTTGGGGGTTGGGAGGAGGCCTACTTATAAACAACAACAAAAAGGGTCCTACAGGCGCTGCAGAGAGAGAACCTTGGGTAAAATTGGATCTGCTTTTGAGTACATAATTTAGGACATTTGTTACAAGATTACTGTGGTTTTCTATAAATGTTAGTTTGCTGTATTATTTTCCATGAACTAGTTTTCCACAATGCAGAATATTTTGCCCCCAAAACATGGAAGCACTAAAGCTCAGATGAGGCACTGATTCATGGGGAGTCACCCAGAAACAGCTGGTCAGCCATCTGCAGCCCCAGAGTCCTCTTATTTTTACTTTATTCAGCTAATTCTTTATGTGGAGGGGAAGACGATGCATAATTCTTGGGAGAAGAGTGTGGCTCGTGTAAGAAAATGATGACTAACTCCTGCTGGGGACCGGTATCTGGTGACCTGATGTGCTGCCTTGTGTGTGTGTGTGGGGTGGGGGGAGGGAGTGTTACGTTTCCTACGTGCATTAAGCTTTCAATTCTTTATTACATGTGCATTATTTTCTATGCATCCTGTTCTTTTGGAAAAGGAAAGATATGATGATATGCCATTGATTGTTTTGTGGGAGTTGTTCCAGAATACAGTACCCTCGAGAGCCGTAACTATTCTTTTCAAGGCTAATAGAAGAAAGAGCCTGAAGGACCAAGTCTGGAAGTCAAAACCCAGTGCTCCTGCATTGATTTTTCAAATACCCCTGAGTTACATCTTTCAGTTGTCTTTGATTCTGTATTCACAGAATACTGAGGCATAAAGGCAAATTGTAGTGTTGATTAAAATGGAAATAAAAATTAAACAACATAATCATATTAATCGAAACAAACAGGGCGAATATTTTTGTTGTTGTTAGGTACCATCAAGTCAGCTATGACTCGCAGACAACAGACTGGAAACGTGTCCTACCTGGTGCCTTCCTCATGATCTACAACATGCTCTATCTAGCCCCTGGTTACAGTCATTGTGCTGATTCTTCTCAGACTATATTTTTTAAAGCAGTTTTGCCATGTTTTGGTGTTGTGTTGTTGTTTTTTTTTTTCCTATTTGTGGATTTCCTAGAACGAACTTGTGGAAGATTGAATCAAATAGCCTTTTGCTCCCCTGAATGGGCAAGCAGACCTTGTTGACAGGCAGTGAATGGTGATGTGATCCTTCCCTTGTGCTATCCGGAGCAGTTCATTCAGATGACAAAGCCAGATGACTGTGTGGGAAGGAACGTGTTCTTTAGATTCTAGGAAGGAGGCGCTTAGGTGCACAGGTGTATGAGGCTTATGGGTGGGCGTAATTATAGCTTAATCAAATTCTTGTGAATCTCCAGGGACTACTTTTGGCATCCTTTTGATATTTTTCTTGAATCATCAAAATCTTTTCTCCAATCTCTTATAAGTACCTATGTGTGCATGTGTATGTGTATTTGTGCGCACAAATCCACACACACTTCTGTGTATATGGCTTCTTTTTTTCCTATGTCTTGCCTTGTTATCACTGAAGTTTTTACTTCCCCCCATTGCTTTTAAGACAACGCTGTAAGGTACATTCTAATTGCTAAAGATAAAAAGTGGGGGAAGTGAGTGTTCTTGTTATGGTGTTATCAAACCCAGGACATAATTGCCTGATTGTTTCTACTTTTTCTGAATCACAACTCTGAAAAGGCATTCTGACAGTCAACTAGAACAAAAGGAAAGTGCACCTTTAATTGATAAGGCATAAGATTTTGCAAAAGAATTGGGAAGCCATCTGTACTGTAAACTTTTGTGTCTCTTACTCATTCCTGTTTACTCTGCTATTCAATCCAAATAAAGATTGTTTTCACCTCAGCAACACAAAAATCACATGGACTCTCCTTCAGGCTGTCAGTCAGGAGAGAGATATACATATGCCCAAAGTATACACTTGAGCTTGCTCACAGTGTTATTTGGGGGAAATATGTTGCATGTTCTCCCTGGCTCTCCTAGTTTTACATTTTGAATTAATGCAATTTATTCTAATTTATGACAACTGTTTGAAAGACTTGCTCTCCATTTTCTCATTTACAAAGAAGTTATTTACATAGAAGTGGAGGAAGCAGTAGAGAAAGCAGTTTGCTTTGCACAATCAGATGGGAAAATCGAGTGGACGCTGCTTTCGTGTCAGCATCGTGTTGTGGGGCTGACAGAAAAGATGTCTCTTGTAGCACGTTTTCTGTCGCTTTGAAGACAGGGGTAGAATTATAGTGAGTCTTTCTTTTGCTTCTTAAAGAAAGCCTTACACAATTGAGAGCTAATTGCCTCCCCCTCCTCTCTCATTCTCTCTTCCTGTATTTATTTAGCAGCTCTCAGCATAGTACCTTTACACATGTGTAAGAGTGCTAGTTTAGGCAGAAAGGTCACTGTGAAAAACCAGATTCTTTCTTGTCTTAGTGCAGGCCATCTAAGGCCAAAAATAGGAAGTCTTTGTAATTTTAGGTGCCTTTAAAAGAGCCCTGAGTAAAAGAGATTGATCTCATTGTATCTAGACTTTAAATGGTGTTAGTTATTGTCTGGTGTATTCTGATTAAGGTGGGCACACCGATACTGCTCCAAAAGGTTTTCAAGCCCATGGCCTCTTTGAACCAAATTTTCAGACCCATAATCTGAGGCACTCCTGGGTGACTTTGAACTGCTGACTTTTCAGCTAGTGGTGAGGCTATTACTATTTACACTGTCTTTAAGTTGTGGTAGTAGAAAAGTATTGAACATATCACGACTACCAAGTTAACAAACAGGTCTTCCCCAGACAGGTTGCTCCTTGGAGGCAAGGATTTCGACACTCACATACTTTGGGTATATTGACAAGAGGGACCAGTACTTAGGGAATGGAAACATGCTTAGAAGAGTAGAGTGAAACACAGGAGAGAAAGACTCTGGATGGGATGGATTTACACAGTGTGGCAATGGAATCAGTTGTGTCAAGGAAGGTGAGGTTAGCTTATGATAGGGCAAGGTTCAGAGCCATTGTTCATAGGGTCACTATGAGTCAGAGTTGACTAGATGGTACATAACGTGCCCCCACCCCCCCCACGATAATGAGCTCAGGGACAGAGAGTGATAAGGATATATGTCCGTTTAGGACTAGTACGATATTTGGATCTCCACTGGGACTTCTGTGAAATTCTGTTCCCTGTTGACATTTGGTACTCATCCTTCTAAAAGCACACCTTATATGCACAGAGTGGTATTTAGCTAAGCATAAATTCAGTTACTAACATCCTTTAAAAAATTCACAGGTTATAGAAACTAAGAAATTGTCATAACGCTCTATATCTATTATCTCACTTAACTCTTATTCTAGCTCTGTGAGTTATGTCTCTTCATAATCTCCATTTTTTCAGTGACTAATCTGAAAGGTGGAGTCTCTAGTCACACAGCAGTAATTAGCATTCCTCCCCCTCTAGTCTCCATCTTCTTAACTAGCACACTATGGCATTTGTCTCTTAAACTATGCACTGGGTCTGACATAAAACTTGGGAATAAAACTTTCATTGACTCTGTCATGGAATCAGAATCAGTCTGTAGCTAATCCTCCATTGGGTTTCTTAGTCTGAATTGTCCGATTGGATATTTTCCTTCCTCCCTCTAGTGGATTAGAACCATAAGAAAAGTACAGCTTTCAGTGCATTTCACTATAAACTATTTCATCATAGCTCCTTAATTCTCTATTTTGTTCATGTAGCTTTAAAATTAATAATGCAATGACTAATTAATGTGCAAAACCACCCATTTATTTAATAGACATTTGTTGAGAATATACAATGTAAAATTTCTAAAGCTATAAAAATGTAGAAAGAATGATTTTTAAGGTTGGAGGATGTATCAACCTGATGGATGGGGAGAAAATAGTGGAAACATTTTTAGGTGTGAGTTTTTGGTAGATGATGGGCGTTAGTGTAGAGCAGAGGCCAAATCAAGGACATCTCTAGAGAGAACTATATCTTGAATTTATTTTTTTTAATAAAAATGATGAGTTATACAGGCAGAGAAACATGTAATGACCATCTAGGAAAAGTAAACAATCTGTGCAAAGATTTGAAGCTATTAGGGAGAAACACGATATGATTGGGAAGTGTCAAAGTGTAAAAGTGGTGGCTGAAAAGGCCAAAGGGTACACAACAACCAGATCAAGAAAAACCACCTGTGGCTTCTATCGTGCAGGTGAATCATGAGTGTTGTGTGTAGCGAAGTTGTGAAGGTTGAATCAGGCAGCTACCAGTCTATATGACAGAAAGATAAAAAGTATTGAAAGACTCTTCTGGCATCATATGAGAACACTAAACATTTGCCATAGAACCGTTAACTCCTTCAGCAGCACTCTGTAGAATATAAAATATCTTTTTCTCATTTTTTGTAGATAAACCAAAGGGTGAAAATAACAACAAAAATGACAAAACAAAACTGGGAATTTTTAAATAACTTGTTTAGAGTCGTATAGTAAGAGTACCCACTTTGAATTTTATGTAAGTTTGACAACAACCTTTTACACTCTCAAAACATGTTTCCTATTTTAATATTTTTTAAAAATAGTTCATACTTTAAGAATCTTTGGATCAGTCAGAGCTTCTTGAATTCTCTTCTTCACCCTCAGGCTCTTCTGTTACATATCTTCCTCAGCCTTCCTTTAACCTGGTTTTGTTTCTCTGAGTTCTCTCCTCCATGCTGAACTCTTGTCATTTCCCTTCTTGTCAAACACATTTGTCATTCAGTCTGTAGTGATTCCATACACTCCACAATTACCACTAAGAAACAAGAAAAAATGTCTTAGTATACACCCATCTCTCCTCTAACTATACCATTTATACTATGTTTTTCTATTTTTAATTATCTCTCCACAAATCTTTTCGTTACAGATTTGGCTAAGTTATCATTATTTCTTGTTTGTACTACTGTGACAATATTGGTTATAATTTTTTTTCTGACAACAATAATTTCCCAATAACCATTTGTTGTCTTAAGGAACAGATAAAATGAATATACTTTAACTTAGGCATTTAGGAGAATTAAATGTATGTATGTTCTAAAATAAAGTTTTTCTTTTTCAATTGCTCTCTCAATGTTACTGATAATACTCAAAGTATTTCAGACCAGAAGGGCATCTGTACTGACTAGTCAGTTTGGACACATGTGAGAATAGTTGTATAGTCCTCATTCCCTCAGAATCAACTTGAGCTGAATAGTAGGTTTTTTAAATGGTTGAAAGTTCCTGAAATTGAAGGTGCTCTCACAAAAGGCAGAACTACGTCTACGTGGAGTTCTCTGATTCTATGGTCTTAGAGACCTTTTCAAGTTCCAGTTGGTTTCTATTTAGTTGGGAGACTCAGGGACTGGAAATGTGACTCATAGATGGGAACTGGGTAGTAAACAGAATAGTGCTTATGTTCCTGGTGGAGGAGGAACAGAGAGGAATCATTCCCACTTTCCGTGTTTACCTTACTCTTTCATGAAACTTCTGTAGAGTACACACAGAGAATATCTCCTTTTTGTAAGCCTTTAACTTTCCAGGATTATTTTTCAATCCCAGGCTCATTTTCTGCTAATTATGCTTGTCTCTCTCACTTTCTTTTGTTGCTTATGAGAGTTTTTATCCTTCTCAATGCTCTTGTTGTCTATCTTTTCCTCTCATTTTTCTCAACAATTTTTACCTTTTTTAAAATTAAATAACAGTATCACAGTACTTACATATTTAAAATATTTGTTAAATAGAGTTAAGCAGGTTAATCTGGAGCAACAGATGTTACTTCTCACTTGGAGAAAAATCTTGAATACACCTAAATTATGCCTGAATGTGGCAGTGATACAGGGTGGGGGGAAATCCCTACTCTAGTCTATGTGCTTAAACAAATACAAACAGGAGGCGGGACAAGAAGAATTTTATAGAATAAATGTGAAAAGGAAAAACAAATATTGGAAAAATAAGTGACCTGTACTAATCATATCTTCTCTTTAACTCACAGTATTTCTTTTTTGAACGTAGGTGGGATTTCTATCTGTCTCATGGAAGAATAGCAAAAAGAACTAAATTATGCCTGGCATTGTGTAAGAATTTTTGAGAACCTATTAATGGCATGTTGATTATCTTAGGAAGTGCGAATCATGAAACAGTCGTGTGTATAGGTGATGATCTGTATTTCTTCTTTATGTTGAAGTCCCTTTCTAGTCAGGGGAATATTATTTCATTTCACCAATCTTTCTTTTTGTAATTTGCTTTGCATGTTAGTAAAAAATAAGAGCAGAAATGGTAAAAAAGCAAAATAAGAAAATCATGTATGCCAAAATCTTTGAAAGGTTTCTATTTAATTTGCTGGGAAGTGAAGTTTCTACCCTCTTCTTATTTTTTTCTTTTTTTTTGCATCTGATTTTCTAACCCCAAAGGGAATTAGCAGAACAAACCCCTACTGTACCTGGTGGAAGTAATGCACAGCGGCAACATTGCTTGTGTGGCTGGATATTAATGCTAATGTACGGGAGTTAAATATAGCACAAAGCAAGGGTGTCAGAAAGAAAACACAAAGCAACTGACTTCACGCTGCAAAGGGTGGGTTAGGGTGAAAGAAGCAAAAAGATGATCATACATTAAAGCACCAGGATAAGCTGTAAAGTAGCAAATTGAAGAAAAGAGAAATTGGCTAGTATATGCAACTCAGTTCCACTATCTTCACATTTCAGTGGCAAAGAAAACCTGGATGAGTATGGAAGCAAGGATCAAATAAAGAGACAGAAAGCTTTTGGTTAATATACTGAGGGGACTAAGTTTTCTGGTTCATTCTCACTTTTAACAGAAGAAAGTACTAAGACTATAACCCATTAGATTAGTAGGAAGACATGCAAATTTGATAAAGCTACAGTGTTCACTGACTAATGTTAGGTACCACCGGCAGCATCATGAGAGATAGTGAAGAGATTAAGATTGTTAATCGCTTCAGTTCGCTTGGATGCATAATAAAAATTCTTGGTACCAGCAGCCAGGAAATTAAAAGACAAATTGCATTGGAAAAGTCTGCTCTCAGAGACCTTTCCTAAGTACTGAAGAGCGACAATGTCAGTCCAGAGACTAAGATACACCTAATCCAGTCCATAGTCTTTGTAATTACTTGCTATGCATCAGAGATCTGGCCAATGACTAGGGATGATAAAGGAGAATTTATGCCTTTCAGCTGTGGTTCTGGAGAAGATTGTTGAATATACATTGGACTGCTGGGGGAAGAAACAGGCTCATCCTGTTTTAGGGTGAGAGGCTTCTCTGTGGAAGCAAGGATTTTGACGCTTCGTCTGACCTACTTTGGACATGTTGCAAGGAGGGACAAGTCCTTGGAGAGGAACATCATGTTTGAGAGGGTGGAGGGACAGAGCCAGAGAGGAAGATCCTTCATGAGATATATTGATTCAGGACTGGAGTAATGCGAATAGGTGTGTCAGAGACAGTAAGATTGGTACAAGAAGAGCAGGAATTAGAGCTGTTGTACATAGGGTTGCTAAGTGTCACAGGGGACTCAACGACACATAATAACAACAAAAACAACAGAATGTTTAATGGAAAAATACTTTATGGGATAGGAAGCAAGGTGCGCCATCTACTTCCTAAATATAAGGTCTTTGAAAACCCTATGAATACAAAGAAAAAATTTATAGTAGTGTGGTGGTAGAGCCCATATTGGAAGTCAGTTGAAATGAGGGAAACCATTATTAACAAACATCATTTAGCTATTGGTACATGGAATGTATGTGAAAGGATTTTCTCCTGAAAAACTGAACCATGACTCTAAGCTTTCTTCCTCAAGCCATGGAAAAGTTTGGTTGCAACATATAGCATCACATCTTTCTCCAGGAGATGACATGAGCTCTAGTGAAAACATTTCTTGACTTCTTGGGACAACTGTGTTTAGGAACAATTCTTTCAGAAAAATCTAAGTAGTCTTGGAAAAGTTAACTTCTCAGCATATTATTCTTCATATTATTTATTTTTCACTTCTAAAATGGTTAAACCTGATAAGCTCAATTATTCTGTCTAGAGTCTCTGAAGATTAACCTGAAATGCCCAAACTGATGATCAATTAAAGAAAATCTGGTAAATACTTTAACAGTGGAGATCAGTGATGCCTCCGTATGTGCTCTGGACCCTGCAGTAGAGGATCTGTCTGTTATTAAGCCACCAAACACTTCATTTGGGGAAAGAGTGTTCTCCTTAAACCAGAACAGCTATTGGCTATATCCAATTGGCACAGTATTCATAGTGGTTGTCTCTTGAATTAAGGGACATATTCCATAGTTTAGTAAATAGTTTAGTACATGGAACTTTCTAGGGGCCCAGAAAGTCTTAGGTAAATGGATAAAATAACTATCTCTGAGAAAAACTGGATGAAATATGTTTACAGCATTGAAGTCTATGGGGGAGAGAATAGTTTAAAAGTATTATATTTTAGGGCATTATGTTTATCGTCGGAGTACGCAATGAGGGTTGCAGAGTGGATTATATTTGGGGTTGGGGGTGGGATTGGGGGAGGTGCGGGGGGGATTGTGTACCAATGAGGGAGTTTTTCTTTTGCTTTTCAGGGAGAGGAGCAAACGCGGGAGCGGGGGAGTGAGGTGGGGTGGGCGGGGAGAAGGGTGCAACAATGAATGAATGGAATTGGAATTCCAAAATCTCTGTAGATGTTCATTGAAATGAAAAAGAAATAAATTAAAATATTAAAAAAATAACTATCTCTTGGGAGACTTAAACTTGAATGGGATCTAAAAATCTATAAAGGAAAAGAAGCAGTCTTCCAGGGGACAGAATACTGACTGCCACATTGGGTAAAAGCAAATATTCTGTGTTCAAAACTGGACAATATAACTTACTATCTGGTTGACCCTGTGGAAACTACTTTCTCTGAGTAGAATGCTATTACCGGAAAAAATAAACTCAAAGTTCTGTTCCTCTCATATGGATATTGTGAAACTTAAATGACTGCTAAGTTATCAGCACAGTGTGTATAAGATAGGAAATATTCAATAAATATTACCTAAAATTAAGTTGGAGCTCCAATCCACAGGGAATTATGTCATCAATGCAAAGGCTGAGTCTTTCTGGCTGTTCGAATCCATCAGCAGCTTCCCCACAAACAAATGATCAGTCTTGCCAGAAGATTTGCAGCCTTGGAAACCTAATAAAGAGTAGATATGAGTTGGTCCTAAATTGATGTCAATGAATCAGTGATAAAATATTTAAGTTAAGCTTGATCCCTGATGTAACAAATAAACTAAAGTAAAGGGGGGGGGGCTTTCCAAAGTCAGATGCCTGTATAGTCTCTTAGAAAGTATTGAAGTTTATCCAAAAGGTTCAAATAACTTGAATCATGCAGATTCTCATTCATTAGGGCACATGTTCTGGCCAGGTTGGCTTGAGTACCTAAAAGGCGTAAGGGAAAAGACTAAACAAAATGATCGAAGCTCATGTTGTGTCCTCATCAAATCTGGGGGCCAGGAAAATAACAAGACAGATTCACAGTTGTCTGACAGAGTGACTTTAAGGTTTGATTGTTTCCACTCATTTAGGATACCACAGAGAAGAGAGCAACTGAAGGTAGAGGAAGCAGGTAAAAGATAGCCAGACTTGGACATGGAATCAGTTCATGCATAAGTTAACTTGGCTGCACTAATGGCTCAAACTCTAGAAGAAAACTAAAGAAGGAACCAAAAAATAGTAGAAGTCATTCCTAGCATCAAGATGAACACAGAGCTTTCTATTTGATCTAACATGTGTGTTGTGAGGTGCTGTTGAGTCATCTCATACCAACCCTGTGAACAATAAGTTGAAATCCTGCTCTATTCTGTACCATCCCCTCAACTTACACTAAGTTCAAGCCCATTGTTGCAATCACTGCTGCAATTCATCTTGCTGAGAGTGTTGCTCCCTTTTGCTGACCCTCTACTTTTCTCAGCATGGTGACATTTACTCAGGACTCATCCCTCCTGACAAATGCCCAAAGTATGTGAGCTAGCAAAGCAGGAGAAGAAACAGAGAGATACAAAGAACACTTTGATTCAGAGACCACAGAATCATCCAATCTTTACTCACAAGGTAAATGTCTGGTAGGCGGCAGAAAGTGATTTCACATTGCACCATCTGAGAATGACACTCCCCACACACATTATGCTTTGACATCGTTGACTCAGAAGGTTCAGCTGGCTAGAGCACCAGATGATAAAGAAACTTGTCAAGGGCTGGCAGGCAGGGCCACAGAGAAGAAACAAAAACAAGGAACAGAACGAGGAGAGGAAAATGAAACTAAGCAGCACTGACCACAGGAAAGAAAGCTAAACTTTAAAACATAAATAAAAGACTTATTTTCCAGATCCAGAAAGATTTATCTTATGCAGAGCTGGCTGATTTGGTGACTAGGAAGAATTTTAATCTGCTTCCAAACGGGCCAGACTTGGGGCTTGCCAGGAAAAACAAACAAGCCACTTCCTTCCTCCACATTTTCTCTTGCTGAAAGAGGCTAGAAAGAGTGTTCATATTAACATTGGATAGAAGATAGGTAATATCTTCTGTTCAGTCTATAGAATAGGAATAAAAAAAAGAGTCTTTGGAAGGAAAGTGATATCAAGAATTGACATCACTGAATTCTATAAAAATCTTGCATTGTCAAAGAACTTTCTAAGTATGTGTTTAGCAACCAGCCGAAGATATTGCTCTCTGGCTATTCAAATCCACCAGCAAATCTACTTGAGGAAGATGAACTATTTCTTCCCATGCAATTCATAACATCAGAAACCTGATGGAGTATTAGCTATGCATTGGCTTGAATTTAACACCAATGAGTTGGTGTGCAGCTGAACACATTAACCAATTGTATCACTCAGGACACAGGATGAATATCTTGCATCTGTATCAAGGATAAAAGGTCTGCTGACTTTCTCTAGTGGCCTAGCAGCAAGAGGCTGTGCTGCAATCCCAAAGGCATGAGGTTCAAACACACCAGCTGCTCCGTGTGAAAAGGATGGACAATCTCCTCCTGTCCAACTAATTACCTTTGAAAACCCACTGGAGGGTCAGCTATGGGTCAGTTCTGATTCAGTGGTGCACAATGACAACAATAGTCACCACAGAAGTGATACTAGTGGTACTCATTAAGAACACTTCAGTGACATAATCCACAGGTGGTCAGTTGCTCTGATAACACAAAGAACATGCTTCTTTGAGTTTGAACCCACCAGCAGCTCTCTAGGAGAAAGATGGGCAATCTCCTCCTTGTGATTTACTTAGAAACCTAAATAAAGAAGGGTCTTTGAAATGATCATTATGGGAAGTGATAACGTTGGAGGATTTCCCTGAACTCATGCTGCCCTTGATGTGTACTGTCGAGTTAGAACCATCCCATCCCTGACCCTCCAGTGGGTTGTCAGAGGCAGTAAATCATATGGGAGGAGAAGCTCCTTCTTTCTGCCATAGAACAGCAGATGGATTTGAACTGCATACCATTCTGTTGACAGCATAACTCCTTACCGCTAAACCCCTAAAACTCTCAATGAGTTCCCATAGAAGACAAAATGAGGGGGTTTCATAATTATTCTTAAACTTCCCAAGTTAGACTTTTTTGGAGACTAGACCAGCAGCAGGCTGAGGACCTGTCTGCTTGTTATGGTAGAGGAGGCAGTCAATTCCCTTTTTGGCTTTCAGTTTGGTCTTTTTCCCTCTTGCACAAGTGAAACAGTGGTGACTGATGTTTTCTGATGAAGGCTAGACGTAATGGAGGCTGTTTTCCCTCTACATACAGAACAATGTGCAAATTGTCTTACAGTCTGAGAACCACCTTTTTTTATTCTGGTGGTTAATTTGCACAGCATTTTGTGATCCACAAAACATTTTCACAAACCTTCACCCATTTTTCACCAAACCATTTTGACAATTAACTATTATAGGAATAATATCGTGGAAATAAAGAGAAAAAAAATACTGGATCGTTGTAAGCACGATTATGTTATTTTTATGAAAAGAATTGATGGAATGTAATTAAGTTAAATATAGTATGAATTATATACAGTAATTGAAAGCAATTAAATAAATATAATTATATTAAATGAAGGCCTTTGTAAGCACCATGGGAAACTTGTAGAGCAAAGTCAGGGGTAGGACTTGACCACGCGAAAGATTGATATGATTTGAATGAAGAATAGAGAAGGGAACATTTGTTTGGCTTAAATTGGGCAACTTGATTTAAGAAGCACAAGAACAATACATAAAACTACATATGCCACCCAATATTGTCAAGAAATACCATTCCAATGCTGCAAGGCTGTGCCAATTCAATTCAGAGTGCCATCTTCAGTCAGCTTCATCTGGCAAGTCAATGAAGAATCAAAATCCTTTTCTGTTTCTGCTAGTCCCTGGGAGACAAATTCAAGAGTCCAGTCTGTTTTTTCACAATGCTGGGGAAATCGTGCAGCAAACATGAGACTTCATTTTTGCCCTAAACCTTCTAATGACCATACGTGGCAACCAATCTCCTCTCATATATGCTGATTTTTGCTGAGGAATGAATGTTTTCAAACACTGATTCCTTTTACAAACAAAGTCTGGCAATCAGTAAGAAGGAGCAGATTCATAATAGGGAAATTTATTCTATTTTAAAGACACAGTAGATACTTTAAATGATATTTATGTCAAGCAACTATTACAGGCTTATTGTCAATTTTGCCAGCGATTTGTCTACTTAATGGAGAGAGATCCTGGGGACCTTATTATGACACTAAAGTAGATTCTTTTATCTTGAAGGATCCTATTTAAACATGCTTTGGAGATCTTTGAGGGAAAAAAAAAACAATCCACAAGCAAACAAAAAAACAAACTCAACATTTTATTTTGCCCAATTAATTTAGTAATGAAAAGAATGAAGAAAAATCCTACTAGGCAGTGCACTTAAATTAGATAATAAAATTGAGATGAATAATTCTTGATTTTTCTAGGCACAGAAACACACTTAAATTCAGTTAGAAATCTGGGGCATCCTAACACGCTCTCTGATCCCTTGAATTTAAATGATCACCAACATGTTTAAATCAGAACAATTAAAGGTTGAAGTTAGAAGATGTTTGCTCCTTTCTGACAAGTTGTCTTGTCCTTAGCATACTTCTTCAATCCCTGAACCTCAGCTTCATTATCTGTCAAAAATTAAAATGGTCTCTATCTGGCAGGGTTAAGCGAGAATTGCAAAAATGTCAATAAAAATAGCTTTTAAACCAAGTAGCACTATGGCCATGGATGTCCATAGAAAAGAACATCTCTTCTCTTCTCTGTGTGTATTTAGGGTACATTTTCTTTCTTCCTTTCTATGAAGTGTGACTGACTGAATAGTATTTGTTAGTGGATTGTGAGTAGATGTGATGTGTGTCACTTCTCAGACAAGGTTTTTAGAAAAGAGGCATGTCTCCATGCCTCCTTGATCTATTTTCTTCTCTATTTCGTCATCAAGGTTAAGGTGATAAAGAGACCTAGGGTGAGATGGATTGATACAATGACTGGGGCAATGGGGGTTGTATCAGAATTAGTGAGACTGGCTCAGGCCAGGGAAGAGTTTAGGGCTGCTGTACATAAGGTTGCTATGTGTTGCTGGCGACTCGACAGCACATAACAACAACAACACGAGACTTGAAAAGATTGTGGAATAATGAGATTAAAAAAAAAATAAAAATTCTAGGTCTTTCCTGAATCACCATCTGGAATATTGAGAAAAAGATAAATTTAAACTTAATTTGATTTTGAGTAGTTATGTATTATTGAATATATTTACTATACTAACCTTCTGCACTGTCCTCACTAATTCAAACACTGTAAGACCACGAGACACAGGGGGTTATATGGAGTGTGGTTTGGGGTTTTTTCCCCATTATCTGTCAAATTGTAATTAGTCACAACTGAGTCAATAAATATCAATGTGATAAATGGAGAAGAGATTGAAGTTCATAAAGGTTTATTTGATTTGGGTCCACAGTCAATACCCATGGAAGCAGCAGTTAAGAAATCACAAGACATATTACAATGAACAAATATATTGTTAAGGAGCTCTTTAAAGTAATGAAGAGCAAGGATATAGCTTTTAAAGTAAATCTGTATCTAAGTCTAGCCACAGTATTCAAATGATTCATATACATGTGAAGTTAGATAATGAACAAAGAAAAACATGGAAGAATTGCCCACTTTGAAGTGTGGTTGAGGAAAAATATTGTATAGGAACTACCAAAAACACAAACAAATCAGCCTTGAAGAAATGAAGCCAGAGAACTCTTTAAAAAGGAGGCTAGTGAGACTTAGTCTTGTATACTTTGGGCATGTTATCAGGAGATGTTAGTCCCTGGATAAGTACATCATGCTTGGAAAAAATAGAAGGCCAGCAGGAAAGAAGAAAGCCCTCATTGAGATGGCTTGATAGTGACTAAAACAATGGGCTCAAGCACAGCAGAGGTTATGAGGATGGTGCAGAACTGAGTATGATTTTGTTCTTTGTACATAGAGAGAGCTGTGGGTTGGAACCAACTCAATGGTACTAAACAACAACAACAACTGTAGCTAGTCATCACTAGCTAGTAAAATCTACAAATGAGAGATTATCTGTTATAGAAGATTAATTGAGAGATTATCTGTTATAGGAGATTCATGAGATTTGATTTTACTGTCTTATCTTCATCAGTCTGTTACAAACCAGATTTATTTTATTCAACTTTAGGACCCATTAAGGATTATCCAGCATAAATGCTAACCAATAGTTTTGCAAAATGGGGCTCCTCCTAGTAGCAAGGTTTGGCTGTAACAGAAATAAAAGAAAGTTAGAACTCCACTTGGAAGCCTCTGGTAGTATGATAAAAATAAACCTCACTTTTTGTGCTAACCCAGTCAATGCTGCAGTTTAAATTTTTATTTTTTAAATTAATTTCAATGAACATTTACAGAGATTCTAGATTTCCATTCATTCATTGTTGTACTTTTCTCCCCGCCCACCACATCCCACCCCCAGTTTGCTCTTCTCCTTGAAAAGTAAAAGAAAAACTCCTTCACTGGTATACAATCACCCCCTCCCCCACACCCCTTCACCTCCACCCCGGGTATACTCCACTCTGCAACCCTCATTCCGAACTCTTAACTTTCAATTGTCAAGTCCTTTGAATAGTGTATTAATTGCACAAGCATGTTCAGTGATCTAAGAGTGTTGGATAGGTTGGAGAAGGAACTTTACTGAGAACTGAAAAGATGAAAGACAAGGGAATTAAGACCTAAAAGTAGCATTCATATGAAATTAAAGCATAGCATGAACTGCCAAGAGAACAAACATATCTCTCTTGGAGAAGAGAAAGCAAGTTTCTTCTAGGAATTTAGAATTTTGAAGGTCCATCTCACATTCTTTGGGCACATAGCAAGGAGAGACCAGCACTTGGAGAAGGACATCATGTTCTGAAAATTGAAGGCACAAGGCAGAAGAGAATGATCCCAGAGAAGATGGATTGACACAGTAACTGGGATAATGGAGGTAGATGTGTCAGAGAGAGTGAGCCTAGCTAAGGATAGGATAGGATTCAGTAGGGTTTTTATGAGTTGAAGATGACTTGATGTCACATAACAACAACATAGCATAGAAGGCCACGTGAATCAAAGATGTTTCAAAGAGAGAAATAAAAAAGTTTTATGTTTATGTTTATATTCCTGATGAGTCTTACACATAGTTACTATTTGCCATTAAGTCAATTTCAACTCATGGTGACCCTCCATTGGGCTCCTGAAGCGGCTTGCTGCCCTTTCACCTTGCAGTGAAGCAGGTTAAAACACTATGTCAAATGATATTCAGAAAAGGAAGAAGACGACAATGCCCCACCAACATAGAAAAGTGTGGGTGAGAACTATGAATGATGAGAATGGAGAAATGGGTTTAAACTATGTCATCAAATTGGTGAATGCTGAGATGTGTTATTTAGAGATTATTTTAGACTAAAGAAATGACTCAAGCAAATGAATGGTGATTATAAATAAGTTGTATGAAGCGGTTTTGAAGTGAAACAGCCTGAAAACATTAGAGGGGGTTAGGAAAGGAGAAAGGTATGGGTTTTAGGGAAATACCTGAGTTCTTTTGAATGTGAGAGAAAAAAAGAAAGTTAAATAAAAGATCAAGGTTGAAATTTAGAACCTGGATGCATACAATAAAATGATATATTTATCAAAGCATGTGGTCATTAAAAACATACATTTTTTTTTTTAAAAAGGAGTTCACATTTGAATTCCTTAATCTTGACCTTATTCTTATTTTAGGTGCCATCATGTCAACTATAACTCATAGTGTTCTTATTAGCAATGGATCTAAGCCTTGCCCCATCCTATACAATCCTCATTATATCTGATATGTTTGTACCCATCTTCACAGAATCTACAAAACCAAATTTTTTATGTATGTTCATCTTTCATCTTCAAATTGTGAATATCAAATGCTTATAATACTCTTACTATATGCCAGGTAAAGAAGCCTGGTATTATAGTGGTTAAATGTTTGGCAGAAAGTTAAAGTTTAGTGGTTTAAACTCTACGGTTGCTTTGTAGAATATAAATTGTGGCAGTCTGATTCATGTAGGATCCCAGCTCTGGGAATCCTATGGGGAATTCTACTTATCCTGTAAGGGTACTTTGAATTTGAATTGACTCTGTGGTAATGAATTTGGCTGCCATCTATTTGACAGATACCACTCTAAGCATGTTAAATTTATTAATTTAACATTTATTTGAGCCATCACAAACAAATATCCCTTTACAGATCATTGATGTGCCCAAAATTAAACAAAGAGGAAGCATCAGAATAGTATTTCAGCTCAGATAACCTGACTAAAAAATAATCTATGTTTTGATTTAACGTAACATTGTTCTTTATAAGTTACTTGTCACTGTTGTTAGGTATCATGAGTTGGAACTGACCCATAGTTGATGCTTCAGCAGGGTTTAACTGTGTGCCTTTGGGTTGGCAGTGCCTTCCTTATCACTAGATGACCAGAGATCGCTCTACATTTTTGTTTTTGTTGTTTTTAGGTGTCATTAAGTTGAATATGTTTCATAGTAACCCTATGAGCAACAGACCTGAAACTTATTTTATCCTGTGCAATATTCATCACCTCTGATACCCTTGAGATCATTGCTACAGTCATCATGTCAATCCATCAATCCATGTCATGGTGGGGGGATTCTTCTTATCTTTTGTCGACCATACATTTTTCTAAGCATTATGTCCCTTTCCAAGGAATAGCATCACTAGCAAAGTATTATAATGGAATGTGCAGAGAGCTGGAATTGGAGAATAAAAAGGGTAGAATTTGCTCTACATTTCTCAAGCTGAGAGACTTGAAAAACAAATTTAAACCTCAAGTCATAATATCAAAAGATGCTATAAGCAATATACTGAATGACCCAGAAAGCATCAAAAGAAGATGGGGGGGATACACAGAACCACTGTACCAAAAAGAATTGATTGACACTGAAAAAGTTCAAGAATTACCACAGGAGCAGAAGGCAATAGTAATGAAGACGAATGTGGAAGCTGCATTGAAGGCACTGGCAAAAATTAAGGTTCCAGAAAGTGATGAGAATCAATTAACTTGTTTCTATTAACAAGATGTAGTAACCCTGGATGTGCTCACCAGTCTATTCTTGGAGAACAGCTAGCTGTCTGGCCAATGGATTAGAAGTGGTGCATATATTTTTCACATTTTCAAAAAAGGTGATCTGACAGAATGTGGAAACTATTGAACAATATCATTAATATCACATGCAAGCAAAATACTGCTGAAAATCATTAAAAAATGGCTGGAATAGTTCAGAGATATGGAACTGCCAGAAGTCAAAGCAGAATTTAGAAGAGGCTGTGACACCAGGGATATCATTGCTGATGTCAGATGGATCCTGGTTGAAATGAAGGAATACCAGAAGAATGTCTGTTTGTGTTTTATTGACTATGCAAAGGTGTTTGACTGTGTGGGTCATAACAAGTTGTGGCTGACACTGAGAAGAATGGTAATTCCAGAGCACTTAATTGTGTTAATATGAAATCTATGCCTGGACCAGAAGGGTTTTGTACAAACAGAGCAGGGAAGCACTGCATAGTTTAAAATTAAGAAGTGAGTGAATAAAGGTTTTATTCTCTCTCCTTACATATTCAGTCTATAAGCTGAACAAATTAACCTAGAAGCAGGACTATATGAAGAGGAATGTGGCATCAGGATGGGAAGGAGATTCATCAATAACCTGAGTTATACAGATAACACAATCTTGCTTGTGGAAAATGAGGAGGACTTGAAGCACTTGCTGCAGAAGATCAAGGAACATAGCCTTCAATATGGATTGCATTTCCGTGGTAAGAATACAAAGATTTGTACCACTGGACAGATAGACAGCATCATGGTGAATGGAGATGAGATTGAAACTGCCAACAACTTCATCTTGTTTTGATCCACAATTAACACCCTTGGTACCATCAGTCCAGGAATCAAGAGATGCATTGCATTGCTGTTAGGGACCTCTACAAACTATTAAGGAGTAATAATGTCAGTTTGAGGACAAAGGTGCATCTAACTAAGGCTATGATTTTTCCAAACACTTTGCATCTGAAGGCCTGGCAATGAATACAGATATTGAAAGAATTGATACCTTTGAGTGGTGGTGGTGGAGAAGAGCACTGAACATCCCATCTATGACCAAAAGAACAAACAAGTATATCTTTTAGAGGGTGCAGCCAGAATGCTCTTTGGAGGCAAGGATAATGATGCTTGGCCTCACATGCTTATGCTTATGTTGCTCGATGGGGGTATTCGTTGGAGAGGGACATAATACTTAGAAGAGTGGAGGGGTGGATCTGCAAAGTAGAGGAAGACCCTAAACCAGGTGGATTGAAAGAGTATCTGTGGCAATGGGCTCCAGTGTGTCAGGAAGTGTTAAGATGGCACAGAATAGGACGGTGTTTTGCTCCGCTGATTGCTATGAGCCATACTTGGCTTAATGGCACCTAATTACAACAAGCAACATGCCCAGTGTGAAAGACACAGCATCACCAACTTTGCCTCCAAAAGGCACTCTGGCTGCACTTTTCCAAAAACATTTGTTTGTTCTTTGGGCAGTCTGTATGTTATTCAGTATTCTCCTCCCACACCACAAGTTAAAGGTATCAATTCTTCTGTTATAGTCATTGTGCCACTCTCAGATGCATAACAAGTGGTTGAAAAGACTATGGTCTGAATTGAGTGCACATTAATCTTCCAAATGAGCTCTTTGCTCTCCAGTATTTTGGAGAGGTCACTGACAGCGGACTTGCCTAAAGCAATACACCTTCTGATCTTTTGATTACTGGTACAAACGATGCTGATTGTTGATTCAAGTAAAATGAAATCATTGAGAGTTTCAATCCTGTCTGTCTCCATTTATCATGATCTCACCTATTGGTCAAATGATAAGGATTTTTGTTTTCTTGATGTTGAGATGTAATTCAAAATGAAGGCTATTGTCCTTTCTACAGCAAACACTTCAGATCCTCCTCACTTTCAGCAAGCAAAGTTGTATCATCATAACACAGGTTGCCCATCAGTCCTCCTCTGATCTTGATGTCACATTCATCTTCATAGAGTCTAACTTCACTAATTACTTGCTCATCATACAGATTAACATTTATAGACCCACACCTTTTCTGATTTTATATCATTCAGTGTTCCCTTATTCCGTTCAGACAACAGGTTAAATGAATGCAAACAAATGACAACAAAGACTTTAGAATCCAACAAAAAAGTATTTTAAATTATAGGTATTTAGAAATTTTTCCAATGCTATTTTGTAATCCAAGTCCATCCAATTGTTTTTTTTTCCTAGTGGAAAATTATTGTTGAGCAATGTTAGTTGTCATGAAGTTGATTTTTACTTATTTGTGAATCCTTGAGTGTAAATTAGAATTGTTTGATAGGACTTTCAAGGTCGTGACTTTTCAGAAGTAGACTGCCTGGTCTTTCTTCTGAAAATAAGCTTACCTAAAGTAATCCCATGTAGTATAGATTATAAATCTTTTCCATAGAATTTTCAATGGCTAAGTTGGTTTTGGTTTGTTTTTTCTAAAAAAAAAAAAATAAAAAAAATAGAAAGCCAGGCCTTTCTGAAGTGTCTTTGTGTATACTCAAACCCTCAATTTTTTGGCTAGCAGATAAACATGTCAACTTTTTTGTGTTAACACATTTAATAGGTCTTTTTCAGGCAGATTATTATAGAGGAAAATATGTGTATTCATAATGTATATTTAGGACTGGGAGAAAGTGGGATAGGCTCTAAGAGGTTCAGTCACAGAGATTTTAAAATGTAGCATTATACCCATACTCCAAGAAGAAAGTCAAAACAATTTGTCAGTGCAGGCTCTCACACCCAGCATAGTTCTTTTTGGTTGGCCTTTAGCCAGAGAAAATCCTCCCAAATGACAGCTGCCAACTGCCACAGGTTACAGAAGTTAGTGACAAAGTACTTGGAATGGTTGATTTAAAATTGTTGCAAAATCTAGAGCTTCTAAAGAACTTAGTAACTAGACTCTGATAACTGATACTCTATCTCTCAAGCCCATTTCTAAAGTTTTGACTTCTTTGTAGCTTTGACAACTAACAATTGTTTATTTAATTTTCAGTTTATGAATGCTACTTTTATGTTAATCTGGAGCCTTTAAGTGCTGTCTCTCCTTTTAGAACCAATTAAGAGACACTGTTAAGAGACACCATGTGCATGACATTCAATGTGCCATTGAATCAAAGATAAGTCATAGAAACCTTATGAACCACAGGTCTGAACCCTATCCTATCCTGTGACATCCTCACAATCTCTGACAACCTTAAACCCATTGTTGCAGTGACTGTGTCAATCCTTTCGGTTACGGCTCTTCCTCTTTTTTTCTCATTCCTCCACCATCCCAAGCTTGATGCCCTTCTCCAAGGAATAACCTCTTCTAGCAATATCCTGTGTTTTCTCCATAGCTCAGCACATTTCCAGTGAGTTATGTTTAGAAAATTTATCACAAAATACTTACCTCATGGAACTACACATTTAGTGGGTAAGAAGTTGCACTATTAACCCAAAGCCAAGTGGTTCAAACCCATCAGCCGCTGCATCAGAGAAAGATTGGAACTCTCCAGTGCATATTGTTGAAAATCTGTTAGAGCATCAGCTCTGAGCAGGCTATGACTCTATGGCAATGAGTGAGTGAGTGAAATAGAAGATCTGACATATACACAAGATCCAGTATACATGATGAGTTGGGGCACCATACATCCCACTTTTGCCTGGACAAGTCAAATATACCCCAGCTTTGCCAGAGCCATTATTAATAACCTTCCATCTCACATTCTAAAAATTGTTCTAATTTGACTCATAAAATATATGATCTCTCTACTGAAGAGAAAGACATCTAAAAAGTCTTAGATGCTATACTTGGATCTTTAATTCTTACTCAGGTGATTATGTGTAGGCAGTTAATTGAGAGCTTCCCTTGCACAGTAGTAGATTGTGATGATGAGTGAAAAATCTAATTCTAAGATCAAACAGATCTGATTTACTCATTGTTTTTCCTTTATTTTATATATAATATGCTAATTGAATATTGACACTTTGATTATTTAGCTAAGACATACAGACACAAGAATAATTTATGTATAAAATCTAGTGTTTGGTGAATAGTACTGAATATGCCAAAGTAATGAAGATCAACTGTGTCATTCTGAAGACTAAGGTGTTCCTGATATAGGCTATAGTCTTTGCAATCACTTGCTATGAGTCAGAGAGTTGGACAATGACTAGGGAGGATAGAAGAAGAATTTAGTCTTAAAAGAAACTAAGAATGCTACAAGAATGTTCTTTAGAAGTGATCATGACAAAATTTCAAGTCACTTATTTTAGATTTACGACCGGATAATAATTATTAGATTCTAATATTATGTTTAATAGGGAGTTAGTTAAAAACATGAGAAACTCTCAAAGAGGTGAACTGTCACCATAACCATAACAATGGTCTTAAACAAACCCACAATCCTGAGATGGCACAAGACCCGTCAAGATTTCATTATGTAAAATGAGTGCTACCAAAATCATTAAACTTATTACCTTTGATTTAGAAACAACTCATAACTTATCTTGCAGTGAGTTCTCAGAAATCTGAAGAGACTGTCAATCTTTCTCCTTCAGAGCAGATGTTGGTTTTGAACATCTTTGGTTTGACAACACAACTCCTTTCCCATTAGACCACTAGATGTCCCTTGCTAATAGACTTAATAATAAAAGAAATCTAAGACTAAATAAGTTGTGTGTAATAGCATAGTATTATATTATTTAGAGAAATGTAGAGAAATCAAGATTACTTGCACTGAGAAAAATCTGTTGTCAGGGACCTCTCCAGAGTACAGAAGAGCAATGATGTCAGTCTAAAGACTAAAGTGTGCCTGATCTAGGCCATGGTCTTCATAATTATGTTCTATGCATCAGAAAGCTGGAAAATGACTAAGGATGATATAAGGAGAATTGATACCTTTGAGTTGTGGTGCTGGAGGAGAGTATTGTATATACTATGGACTGCAAGGATAGCAAAAATGTTTGTCCTAAAGAAGATGCAACCAGGCTGCTTCTTGTAGGCAAGGATTCTGAAGTTCTGTCTGACATACTTTGGGCATGCTGCAAGGAGGCACCAGACCCTGGAGAGGTACATCTTACTTGGAAGGGTGGAGGGACAGCGCAGGAAAGGAAGACCCTCGATGAGATGAATTTACTCAGAGACTGGAGTATGATGGTAGGTATGTTGGAGCCAGTAAGTTTGGCTCAGGATAGAGCAGGGTTCAGAGTTGTTGTACATAGGATCATTATGAGTTGCAAGTGCCTTGACAGCACAAAATAACAACAATAACAAACCCCATCTCATTAAGGGTCTTCCCCCTCTTTGCTGACCAAAGCATCGTTCTAAGCATAATATACCTTTCTAAGGAATAGCTTCACCTAGCAACATGCCCAAATCATGAAAAACAAAGCTTTGTCATCTTTGCCTGCAAAGAACATTCTGGTTGCACTTTTTCCCGAGACATACCTGTTTTTCTTTAGGCAGTCCTCCAATCCTGATGCCACATAGAGCTACCGAACTACATTTCCCAAAGTTATTTGTAGCAAGATTTAACAATGTGACTAAGTTTTGTTCATTAAACAGTATTCAAAATACATAATACTTTCTGAAATTCTACTTTAATAATAAGGGAGCAAAAAATCTTTTACTTTTTCTATCTGGGATACCATAGAGTGAAGAGAAAGGAAGAAGACCACTGCAACCATGAATCAACACATGAGGAAGAGAGGCAGCAAGTCCAAAGCACCCTGCTGTAGACTATCTTCCTTTGGATATCTTTCCTAAGCAAAGGTAGAAAAAGGTATTTTTATCTGGTTTACTGACATTTTGCTTTTTGATAACTCCCAATCTGATCCTAACTGATCTAGCAATAAAAATGAAAACGCCATTTGCACAGCCCAAAATGAGTAGCACTGAATCTTGAGGTGAGTGGGGTATGTTGACTGGGAAGAAAGAAGTGTGCAGAAAGAGAAGAAATTCTCAAAAGCATTTGTGGTACTGTAAAGATGCATTTTTCCACGGAGGGGAATTTGGCCACTCAAAAAGAAATCTTATGTTTGTTTTCATGGTTATCAGTATTATTACTCTAGCGTGTGCAGTAAGTGCACTGAGTATATCAGAAGCATCCTTCGCTTTTTTAGCTGAATCAAAACCAGTAAAGTATCCAAGTGCTTGCACTTCAAGTTGGAGTTCTGGACTGTCTGGACGACTTTCTTTAAAGCAAGGCACATTGTAAAATAGGATGGTATCAATTGCCTACAAAATGCTTTTACAATTTCCCAGAAGAGGTTCAGCTCACTTCATCACATGACCGGGTATGGACTACCCATTACAATATGCTGGCACGTGAATTCATTATGTGCAATATCCAAGCCCATCAGTGTTGATCTAAGCATTTCGATGGCCAGAGCCCATAGATCCATCTTAATACAAAGTCTGAACTTTTGGCTTTCAGAAATACATCATGGGCACATTTCCTTACCCCTCTGTGGAATCAGAGGGCTTACACTTGGGTATCTAAGGGCTTGCTAGGAGTGGGAGCAGATGGTAGTTTTTATATGTTCTTTTTATAAATGCATTTTGAGCAGGTTTTTTTTTTTGCATGAATATTTCATTTATGACAGGGTGCTGCTTAGTTATATAAAAAGTAAATATATAACGAGCGAGGAGTAAGTATAGCAGCAATGTAGTGTTGAGGCTAATGGGTGGAGAAGGGTTTTAAAAATACAAAGAGTTTTCATTTTCAAAAAGTACTTGCAAACTTTAAAATAAAAGATAAGTAACTTGATTTTTGTCCTCATGTTTTTATCCCAGTTCCCCCCTCTTGTTGCTTGTCCCGGGTAAAAGGAAGGCTATAGCAGAGAAGGCAAGCACTGGATGTTAGTCCGAATTAGGAGTATTATTTTTACAAATTTGAGAAAGGACAGAAACTGCCTACATAAAGTGAAAATAGCAAGGGGAAGAACCACAAACAGTAGCAGCCAAAGGTTAAGAGACCTTGCATGACTAAATAGACAACTATCAGTGGTAGGAGGAAGAAAGGATGGAAAACAACAGCTGCCAAAACTAAAATGATGGGCCTTGATCTTCACAAGGGACAGGTGGCCAAGATATTCCATATACTTGCCACAGTGCAACAGCATGTGTATTGTCACAATGTTCTGGGCTTCATGAAATAAATGTTTACAAGCATATTTTTCCTATAATAATGGCAGCTTAAGGAAATACATTGAATCTTACTTTCCTGTAGGATTATTTTAGCCCAGGTTCATATTATATATTATCACACTAATTTCAATGGCTATTTTGATTATTGTTTAATTTTCATCTAAGCCAGAACTTAAAACTAAAAAGAATAAAAAATACTGTAATTTTGGTTAGTATATACCAAAATCTTATTACAGCAGATACCATGGTGGTTTTGTGCACTATATTTAACAAAATACAAATAATGTGGGTGTCTTGATCTTAAAATGTAATTAAGATGTCATTCATTTCTGTAATAATCTTTAGACAATGTAGGTTGTAAAGAAGTAAGAATGACAAAACAATTTCATGTTTTTCTAAATGTTTCTAAAAAAATAAAGATTTTATTTTAGAGAGCAAACTGTTAATATTCATGAAGGATACCACAGCCTCAAACTTATGAATATCAACTTAGCATGTAATTGTCTCCATAAAATGTCTATTTTCTGGATAAGAACCATCACTGTTGGACAGTTTGATTTTTCTTTTCACTTTTTTGTATCATCATAACTAGTGGCTGGCTTTCTTTTCAGAAAAAATTCATTATGAAATAGATTTTGGGGTTTTTATTTAAAGTATATCAGGAGAATTACTGCATAATAGCTTGACCACAAATAGTGAATATCTAAAACACTGTGTGAAGATATGTGAGCCAGTTATCAAGACATACCCCACTAAATGACTCATGCTAGCTACCAGCCTCATTCCACATGTAATTCAATTTCATGCCTCAGCAAAATTACAAATTACTACATGTCATGAACCCATGACTATTGCTAGAGGGCAGTCAAAGCAGCAATGTTAAGCCCTGCATCAGTAACATACTTCTTTATATTCAAAATATAATCTACTGCAATGCTCAATATATAAGTATATTCTCAATGAGCTTTTGGGTTGGTTGATCATCTGATTGATTACTTTAGAGAACCTGTTCTTCAGTAAATGCTGAATTAATAGGATTGTTGGGAAGTCCAATGGTACTCTCCAGAGTGAGCTATTCTTTGGCCCCATCTAGTGCTTCTCTTCTAGGCAAGTTAGCAGTTTTAGTTAAGAATAGCATTCGACTAATGGGCACTAAATAGTGCTACAGCTGTTGCTAAGAGGGGAAAAAGGATTAAATGGCAAACAAATGTGGTCTGCATAGAAGGAGTGGATGAAAACCTTAGAATGCTTTCTTAAGTTGGCTAAAAATACTTTTAGATATTCTCTGCAGTCAATTTTAATTAAAAAAAATCACTGATAGGTAAATGAACAACTTTCTCAGAGACAAATGTTCATTTATAACAGGTTCTAATAAAAAGCATCATAGAAGTTCTTTTGAGTTTGGGTCATTCAAAGATAGGATAATGTATCATCCACTAAGAGTGAAATAAGGTTTACATGCAATAAAAAACTCCCAACCTATCCACTTGGTAGTGACTCTTAGTGACTTTGTAAAAGATAGTAGAACTTTTCTTAGATTTTCTATAATTACATCATTTTATAGAAGCAAACAGACATTTAATTCTATTTTGTCTTTTTTTTTCTCTTTAATTGTGATGTTAAGGAAAGGTTACAAAAAAGTTGGGTTTTCATTCTTTCCTTATTGTACATTTTCCTCCCTCTTCTTTCCCTCCTTCTCCAGTTAACTTTAGTTTTATTTTTAGAATAAAATTTGTTGCACAATTTTCTCCTTACTCAGCCCCCCACCCCCCAGTCTAATTTGCAATGCACCTCTTATTCTGGACTGTTGTCATACAAATAATGCCTAATGAAATATTCCCTTTAAACAGATCTTTCCCTCATTTGTTCCAGTGCAGTGCTCATTAGTTATCCACTCTTTAATAAGTTTTTTCCCCCAACTTCCTGTGTCAGTTCAGCTTTATAAACAATAGGAGAACAAACAGGTTTGTCCTGGACAGGGTGAAGCCAGAAATGTTCCCTGGTGTCAAGGATTCTGAAGCTTCATCTGATATATTTTAGGCATGTTGCAAGGAGGGACTGGTCCTTGGAGAGGGACATCATGTTTTGCAGAGTGGAGGGGCAGCGAAGGAGAGGAAGACCTTTGATAAGACGGATCGATTCTGTGAGTAGAGAGGTGGGAATAAGTGCATTTGAGATGGTGAGGTTGGCACAGGATGGAGAGAAGCGTGTATAGAGCTCTTGTACATAGGGTCACTATGAGTCACAAGTGACTCGATGGCACATAACAACAACAACAAAGTAGTTTTCCAGAACTATAAACTTGAACTTGACTTGCACAATTTGACCTTTTTACAAGGAGTTTTCTTACTGCTAATCTATAATTTTGATTGATTCTTGTATCAGAAAAAAACCAAAAAACATAGTTTTGAACAAAACCATTACAATGGTTTTGTAAGACTAAAATATCCACTATGAAAAATGCACTTAATAAAGAGAGATATAATAATTGTTTTTTAAGTTCCACTGCTTGATTCTTACTATGTCTTCTTTTATTTCTTTCAGACTTAGAGTTGAAGGGCTAATGACATTTTATGTCTTGAATAAGACATTGTATGAGCTTTCATTTTATTTATAATTTTAGTAGTACAATGAACAAAAGGTAAGAGAAATTAAACTTTCTTAAAATATAGAAATAACTAGTAGAAAGTAAAATTGAATTGTAAATGTTTATTTTCTTAAATTTATATATCATAAAAAGTTGTGATTTAGGGAAAAACATAATTCTGAAGACTGCTGAGATATTTGAAGTATACATCAGAATGAAGTCCAGAGTAAGAAAGTCGATACAAGGTAGTTAGGCATGTGTGATAAAGAGAAAGATATGGAAGTAGAGGAGGGAAAGAGAAGTAAAATCAGGGAAAGTCTGTAAAGGAACTTGAAACAGGGTTAAAGTCTTAATTTCCAGTTCAAGACAAATAGAAGGTTGAAAAAAATATTTTTCAATATTTTCCCCCAAATCGTACCATGAAAAAATATTTTTAAAGGGGATTTATGAGATAATTTTCTGGAGTAAGTTTTCCTTCTCCTATTTGGCCAGTGATTTCCAGCACTGTGTGAAGTTACTGAACTCTCCTCATAAATTGTCACTATTTCAACATCATCATGAATAATGTATAGGGAAGATAGCACAGGAAGAAAAATTTGGACTTGTAAAAGAGGAACAGCAGATGCTAGAAACCCTAATTGTGGTTATTGGGCAATGTTGTCTAGTCCATAGCTCAAGACTTTGACACTTACTGACTTTAACAGGGTTGTGCAATCCATGGGCATAGAGATTTAGCTGAGCTGGAAATGAGGGTATTTTACCTGATGGTTTTCTCAAGAAAGTGATGGCTCCCAAATGTCCAAATTAATATTTTGACTGAATTCTACCACATATGCCTCATCTCTACCAAGCACACTGGAAGACTTGTGTTTAGGGTTGATTAACAGAAGACACAGGATTAGCACATAGTAGACTAAATTGTAAATGACTGAAAGAAGCTCATTTGTGTCTATTTATTCATCCTTATTAATAGTTTTGGGCACCGAAAAATGCCTGAAGGTAAGGCAGAACTGCAAGTAAATAAGGTTGTGAATGCTACCATTAAACTCTGGGGCATTTGAAATACACAAAAATGGTGAAAATTAATAGACTCCAAAATATCAAGAAATCAGATTTTCTAAAATACATTCATAATTCCAATCTAAATTATTACCTCCTGAATGCCAAATATTTACTTTTTAGCATGTTAGTCGTATAATGGCTTGATAAATTATTGGTTAGAATGTTGATTTTGGAAGCTGTTAAAAGAGTTTTGTTTAAGTAATTTTTAGTGAAATTCTAACACATTTCAAATATCTGAATTTTAAAGATCAGGACTGAGCAGCAATTTTTATTTTCTTTCAATTAAATATACGAAATATCTGGCTAAGGGCCAGAAAAGAAGGTATCAAGTACCTACTTTTCACAATTCAGAATGTCAACTTTTTTTATCATAAAAACTGAAAAAAACTCTTTCATTCTTTTGAAGTCTTAAAAAAAAATCCCATTAAAATAGAAGGCAGATTGTTAAATAGGCAAGACTGTGTTGATGTGATGAATTAGAAATCAGAATGCTCAGAGAGCTCTGGTGGCCTAGTGGCAAAAATCGGCACTGTGTGCAATCTCAGAGGTATATGGTTTGCATCCACCATATGCTCTCCTGGAGAAGGAGGGGCAATCTCTTCCTGTACCAGTCACATCTGATTTGATGGTACAGAAACAAAATAATATTTTTTTTAAAAAAGAAAGAAATCAGAATGCTCATGTAGTTCTAATATTGCTCTATCTAGTTACATAATCTCAAAATTCATCTAAAACTATGTGAGTCTCATTTTTAATATCTGTAAAATTAAAGATTTAGAATAAATAATGCAGAAGATTGGTTATAACTCTAATATTCTGTGGTGTCATTACACTATAATACAGCATGGAAGCTTGCAAGTTCTATCCCAGAAAGTTTTTCTTGAAGTACAACAAAGTTTTCCACTGTTAAAGTTAATATAGGGAATAAATACTATTTTTCCAAATTCAATAATTTACTTAATTTGTTCTTTTAAAATGCTGCTTTTTTTAATTTGTTACTGTGCAATTGAGTCAGAACCCACTCAAAGCTGACTTTTCAATAGATTTTCAGAGGCACTAAATTGACAGGAAGAGATTGCCCAACTTTCTCTTGAAGAGTACCTACTGGATTTGACCTATATGACTTTTTGGGTTGGTAGTACAACTTCTTACCATGAGCTATTATTATTTATCTTTACCTCTCACTCACTCGTTGTTTTTGAGTCACAATCAACTCATAACTGACCTTCCAGCAGATGTGCAGAGGCCGCAAATAGCATAGGAAGAGATTGCCCGTTTTTGTCTCTTGGAGCTGCTGGTGGGTTAGAAAGGTCAGTGAGGTGCTGAGTTTTGGGTGGCAGTGCACTATGCCACCAGATCTCCTTATTTATCTACATAAAAATGAAATAAAAATGCTACTGATTTTGTTTAAACTTTTATATTTTCATACACAGGGACAGCATGTGATATCTGATGGAGCTCCCTCATTCATTGTCTGAATTTGGTGTCTCTCTGAGCCTCTCATGGACTCAAATCTTCATGTTCAAGTAGTTCCCTCTAATCATAACCCAGCATATTATGTAATAGGACATATTTGGTAGAGTCATTCAGAAATTAGAATTCAGAATCATGCCAAAGAAATAGGAGAATCCCAAGAAGTTTACAGGGTGAAAAGTAGGTGAAATAAGATTAGTTTCATGGTACTTTTAAAAGCAAATTAAAAAGTTAGTAGGTGATTACAGCTGTGCTTGTGACTGTCAAGTCAATTCTGACTCATAGTGACTCTACAGGAAAGAGAGGAACGGCTCCATAGGATTTTTGTTGTTGTTGTTAGATGCCATCAAGTCAAGTATAACTTAGTGAACAATATATCTGAACCCTCTCTTGAGCTATCCTCACACCCACCTCCTGACACATTAGAGCCCATAGCAGCAGTCGTCATGTCAATCCACTTGGTCAAGGGTCTTCTTCTCCTTCACTGACCTATCTGAGTATCATGTTCCTCTCCAAGGAATGGCCTCTCCCAGTAACACACACAAAGAATCTGAGGCAAAGACTCACCATTCTTGCCTCCAAAGAGGACACTGACTACTCTCTCCAAGACACATTTATTTGTTCTTTTGGCAATCCATGGGATTTTCAGTGCTGTTTTCCAACACCACAGCTAAAAGGTATCAGTTCTTTATCTATCATCCTTATTCACTGTTCAGTACTCAGATGAATAGCAAATGATCAGAAAGACTGTGGCCTGAGTCAGACACAATTAGTCCTCAAACTGACATCATTAATCCTTAATAATTTGGAGGGGTTCCTACTGTAGATTTTCCAAGTGCAATACATCTCCTGATTTACTGACTTCTGGTACCAAAGGTATAAATTGTGGGTCCAAGTAGGATGAAGCCATTGACAGTTTCAATCTTTTCTCCCTCCATCATAATGTTGCCTCTAGGTCTAGTGGTAAGAATTTTTATTTTCTTGACATTGAGATGAAATCCATATTAAAGACTGCATTTCTCGATCTTCTGCAAAAAAGTGCTTTGAGTTGTCCCCACTTTCAGTAAGCACGGTTGTATCATCTACATAATGCAGGTTGTTGATGAGTCTCCCTCTGATAATGATGCCACATACCTCTTCAGAGAGTACAGCTTCTCAGATAATTTGCTCAGCATATAGATTGAACAGGTATGGTGAGAGAATACAACCCTGACATACTACTTTCTTAATTTTGAATTCTTAATTATTTTAATTTTTAAACTATGTAGTATTGCCTTGCTCCATTCCCACAGATGCCTCCTGGTCTAGGTATAGGTTTTGCATGAGCACAATTAAGTGCTCTGGGATTCGCATTTTTCTCATTGTTAGTAATCACATGTTACCATCCACACAGGTTTATGAAGCTATATAGTATTAGAGAAGAAGATTGCCTCACCCTTCTTCCATGGAATAGCTGGTGGGCTTGAACTGACTACTTTTTGATGAGTAGGAGACATATGCTTAATCACTACAGCAGCAGGGATCTTTGCTTACAGATTTACTTGGTAGGAAAATTAATTTAGAACTGCACTGTGTGCTCTTTCTAAATGTTAAAACAACAACAAAAAATTATATACTTCGGTTATGTATTAATAGCATTCTGTGCTGAGAACATACCTAGTAGTCTGACCATGAGAGTTTGTGTGAGGACACACTCTTTCTCTTCATAATACAGTAAAAGGATACCTGACTAAAACCATTATCAACAACATTTTGCTCTCTCTGATCACAGATAACCTAAGATCCAAGTTAAGGATAATTTGAAGAACTGTCAACCTAGTTCTGAGGATAGATAGTAAACTACGTTTCCTTATGTTTGTAGGCCCATTGATAAGGGTGAAGGTGATGAGGAGAAAAAATATTACCAAAGAAAGCAAGTATGGAAAATGAAGAGGTCAACCAAAGCACACAGTGCCATCATCTCCAATGGAGGAAACCTATACAATGAAACAGATCATGGGACATATGGAAAAATACTGCAAAGAAGCACTTAGAAGCCTCTGTGAGCATTTACTATTGATTAGATAAGGTAGAAGCTGGAATGAAAGAGTGTGTCATCATTGCAAAATGGAACCATGCTTTCATCACCTCCTGAGGCTTACTTTTCTCTATAATTCTCTCTTAGCAAGAATTTTCTTTCTTATATCAGTTCTTGTATCTATTTTCTAAATGTTCTAAATTGCAAATGTGACTTATAATATGATTCGGTCACCCACTGTAGCTTCTTTGACTTTGGCTGTGTCTGTGGATAAGTATTCTCCCATCGAGCAGACCTATCATATCATAGTGGTCTTAGCTAGTCTGTCATACAAGCTCAGGGGAAGCAAGTAAACCTCTGACCCCAACTTTTTCTCTTTGGTGTGGGTAGACTGTGGGCAGGATACTCTATTTCTCATAAATTTCTTATAATCACAACCATCTTTCACGTGTATCACTAAAGAAACCACAGAGACATTCTGTTATTTCAGTACTGTGATTCTACTTGAGAGAGACAAAAATGATCCTTAACTGCCTAAGTGGGTTTGTTTTGTTTTGCTTTGAATTCTTTTCTGTAGATTCTGTAAACTCAAGGCAGATAGTAGCTATCAATCTGCTTTTCTTGACCTCTCAGGTCTGAGGAAATATGCTATATATTCACAATTGATAGATTTAGATAAGCTCTTCTTTTCAAAAGTGGTTGCACTGCACTGTAATGACTGACTTTCTACCACATGTTCAGATATAATCGTTGCCTTTAATATCTGTTGTCTTTTGTATATATTTCTTTAAGATACCTAAGGCTTTAACACACACACACACACACACACACACATATACACACACACACTATATATGTGTATATGTACACACTATGTATGTATATATACACACATATCTACATATATATACACATATGTACATATATATATATATTCTCAAAAAAACTTTTCTTACAAATTTATCAGCATAATTTCCTCCTTGTATAGAGAGACATGCTAAATTTCTTTAAGTTCTAGAAAAATAACCGGTCAGTCCATTCTTTCAAAAGAACTCTATGGCAATATTTTTCAGATCTTTTTTCAAGAATATGATCAAAACATACATTGACATTGCTTTTTTAGACTTCTTCATCTTCATGCCATACGTTTTCCCCCATCAGGGTTTCTAGAGACAACACGCTTTAGAATACATACTAGTTAAGGTTATCAAGGTGTTCATCAGTCATACATTTCACTGCAATTCAGTAACCAACACTTAAATCTGAATGAAAATATGGTGTTACTCGTCATTTTCTTGTCTTGGACTTTTGAGAATAATATACTTTGTTCTTTTGTAGGAAATGTGTACATGTGTTCGTGCATAAATGTTGCCCTTTGAGTTTTTTCAGGGTTAGTTCCTGAGTCTTGGTTTGCTTTGTGAATTGAGTGTCTAGTTTGCAGCAAGTTTAACATGAAGAATTCTGACCCTTCATCTTCAATGAAGTAAATATTTTTCTGGATGTTCACTGAAAGTAATAAAATTAATTTTTTTATAGTTATTATTTCCCCATAATATATAATGGTAGGATAGTCATTCATTGTGTTTGAGGAAAAAAATTGTATATCATGATAGCTTCTCTGTTAAACACGGTAGAAGACTGGATATTATAAATTACATTTTTAAAAATTAATGTTTAAGAGATAAGGGGTTTTTTAGAAATGTAAAATGCATTTTAAAGTGCACAGGATTCATTAGACATGTGAAAAGGAACAGAAATGGTGGTCAGACACTTAGAGCCTGGCAAGAGCTGAATGTTGCACTTCACCAAGGATGAAGGGCAATTGAGAGAAACAATGTTAACAGAGTCCATTGGGGACAAGAATACTGGTGAAGAGTCTACTAATGGGAATAATTGAGGGATCCAGCCACTAATAGAATTAACAGAGATGTAGTGTTAAGGTATTGAGAAAAGAAAACAAATGAACAAACAAAAAACTACATTACTTTTTCCTCTTCATGCGCCAGTCTCCCTCAAATACCTCCTGCCAACAAACTTCAATCACAAGTGAATGAGCAACTATATATAGAAAAGGAAGAAAGGAGATAAATCTAGGGAGGAAAAAAAAAATTAAGGGAAATTTTAAAAAAGAAATGCAAGTAGTAAATGGAGAAGAGATGGAGGTTGTTAACAATTACTGCTCGCTCAACTCTACAATCAACACTTTTAGCACTAGCAGCCAGGATATCAAAAGACAAATTGCATTGGGAAAATCTGCTGTCCAGGACCTCTCCAGAGTGCTGAAAAGCAACAATGTTAATCCAGAAACTAAGGTGCATCTAAGGTAGGCCATGATTCACAATTCACAAATCATTGATATCACATGCAAGCAAGATTCTGCTGAAGATTATCCAAAACCAAATGGAATAGCACATCAACAGAGAACTACCAGAAGTACAGGCTGCGTTTAAAAGGAGTTGTGGTACTAGGGATATTGTAGCTAATGTTAGATGGATCTTGGCTAAAAGTAGGGAATACCAGAGGAACGTCTATCTGTGTTTCATTGATTATGCAAAAGATTAGGCTGTGTGCATCACAAAAAACTGTGGCTAACTCTGAGAAGAAGGGGAATCCCAGAACTCTTGATTGTGCTAATGCAAAACCTATACTTGGACCAGGATGCAGTAATCAGAACAGAGCAAGGAGACACTGCATAGTTCAAAATTGGGAAGGGTATGCATCAAGGATGTGTTTTATCTCCATATCTTTTCAATTTATATGTGGAACAGATTATCCAGGATGCTGGGCTGTATGTGAAGTGTGGCATCAGGATTAGAGGTAGAAGCGCTTGCTGCAAAGGGTCAAGGACTGCGGCCTTGAATATGGATTAAAGCTCAACATCAAGAAAACAGAGATTCTCACCCCTGGGCTGATAGGCAGCATCAAGATGGGTGGTGAAGAGATTAAGATTGTTGACAGCTTCAGTTTGCTTGGCTCTATACACTTGGTATCAGCAGCCAGGAAATTAAAAGTCAAATTGCATTGAGAAAGTCTGCTGTCAGAGACCTCTCCAAAGTATTGAAGAGCAACAATGTCAGTCTGGAGACTAATGTGCACCTAATACAGGCCATGGTCTTTTCAATTACTTGTTATGCACCAGAAATCTGGACAATGACTAGGGATGGTAGACGGAGAATTGATGCTTTTGAGCTGTGGTGCTGGAGAAGAGCACAGAATGAACCATGAACTGCTAGGAGAACAAACAAGTTCAACCTGGAGAGGGTAAGGATTGGAGGCAAGGATTCTGAAGCTTCATCCAACATAATTTGGGCTTGTTCCAAGGAGGGACCAGTCCTTAGAGAGGGACATCATACTTGAGAGTGTGATAGACAGTACAAGAGAGGATGACCCTCAATTAAACGAATTGACTCAATAACTGCAATAATGGGGGTAGATATGTCAGAGACAATATGGTTGGTTCAGAATAGAGCAGGGTTCAGGTACATAGGGTCTCTATGAGTTGCAAGTGATTTGAGGGTAAATAACAATAACATTGAACTTTAATAGTGCCTTGTATGTAACAATTTATGTCTAACATTGAAAAGAATGGGAATTTCAGAAGAGTTAATTGTACTTATGAGAAACCTATACCTAGATCAAGAAGCTGTTGTCTGAACAGAGCAAGGAAACACCATGTGGTTTAAAAATAGGAAGGTTATGCATCAAAGTTGTATCCTTGCTCCATATCTATTAAATCTGTATGCTGAGCATACATTCCTGAAGCTGGACTATATGAAGAAGAATGTTGCATCAGGATCAGAGGAAGACTCCTCAACAACACGTGATATGCAGGTGACACAACTTTGTTTGCTGAAACTCAGGAGAACCTGAAGCATTTGCTTTAGAAGATCAAGGGCTGCAGCCTTTGATACAGATTATATCTGAACATCAACAAAATAAAGGTCTTAACTATATTTCAACATTATGAAAAGTGAAGAAAGAATTGAAGCTCTCAATGATTTCATCTTGCTTGGATCAACAATCAACATCCTCAGTATCACTAGTCGGGAAATCACAAGATATGTTGCACTGGATAGGTTTGTTGTCAGGGACTTCTCCAAAATGCTGAAAATCAATGATGTCAGTTTGAAGACTAAGGTGTACCTGATTCAATCCATAATCTTCTCAATCATCTTCTATGCATCAGAGACCTGAACAATGAATAAAGATTACAGAAGAATAATTGATGCCTCTGAGTTGTGGTGCTGGGGAACAGTGCTGAATGTCCCCTGGACTGTGCAAGGACAGACAGTTATGTTATGGGACAAGTGCAGTCAGAGAACTCTTTGGAGGCAAAGATGGTAAAGCTTCATCTCTCATATTTAGGACATGTAGTTAGACAAGGCTATTTCTTAGAAAGGGACATCATGCTTGAAAAAAAATGAAGGGTCAGCAAAGGAAAAGGAGGCGCTCAAGGAGATGGATTGAAATGATGACTTCAGCAATGGGCTGTATTGTCTTAGAGATGATGAAGATGCCACATGATAGGGCAGCATTCTGGTTGGCTCTTCAGAGGGTCACTATGAGTCATACTCAACTCCATGGCACCTAACAACAGCAAATGGGTTAACAATTGTGCTGCCAACTCGAAGGCACATGGTTTGAAAAAAAGAGGAGGAAGATGGCCAACGTCCTCTTGTGTGATTGATAGCCTCTGAAAATTCATTTAAGGATCGGTTATGAGTCAGTTCTGACTCAACACCACATAAACAACAAAAACTTTGGACTTTGATAAGATTGAAATAATTTTTGATCACTTCTTGTTGTTGATTGCCGTCAAGTCAAGCACAACTTATAATCTATCACTGTTGTTGCTGTTGTTATTGTTGTTGTTACGTGCCGTTGAGTCGTAGATGACACGTAGTAACCCTATAAATGAAAGACCCGAACACTTGTGTAACTTTCATTGTTTTTCTAAGTGCAAAGGGTTTCTGGAGGCAAGCTATTTTGGACTTGGATGCCATTCCTGCTTCCAAGTCTCTTTTATTTGGGAGCTCCACCAAATGCTGTCCACCATGGTTCCATGGGTAACCATTATTGCATTTGACACATCAGTGTCACAGTGTTTAACATCACAGCAACCTAGTTTTCAAAATTTTATTTTATTGCCAAGATACCTTTTTTAACGTAGAATTCTGTGAAAAAGGACTTATAGTTACAAAGAACGTTGGAGATGGCTGATGTCCCTTCAGTCAAGTTTCTCTAAATTTCATCATATAAAGATCCTGCTTAGCATTCCAGGATTCAAGGAACACACTTCAAAAAAGTCTTCTTTTTTTGTTTGTTTTATGCATTTTATACTGGTTACTTACAAATTTCATAGAAGAGTATCAGTACATTTAATTTTATATTTATTTTCTAATTCATGGTGAACATGCTGTTTCTAAAAAATTTGGCAAAAGTGGGGAGGGACTACATTAAGAAATAGTATACTTCTGTATTAGATGAAGAGTATGTCTTTTTTTCTCTTTTCCCTTAACACAAACAGTTATAATTTCAACATTGAATGTTTATAAGAAAATGGTGGCTATATACTAAGTGTCTAACAGGTAAATGGAGTGATTTAGAATTATTTTCATTTCCAGAAAATATAATCAATTGCTTAGTTTATTTGTTCATGAAACAAATATTTAGTAAGCACTTCAAACTCTATTCACTTGTCTCAAGGCAATCTGATTTACACTGATCTTATTTTTGAGGCAGCACTGGTAGCCTCGTGGGTAAGGAGTTCTGCTGCTATCTGAGAGAAATGCAGTTTGACTCTACCAATGGGTCTTCCCTCCTGTGTGTTTTGTTACTGTCTTCGTTGTGTACCATCAAGTTGTAACTGAACCTTCGCTGACCCTCCAGCAGGTTTTCAGAGTCTGTAAATCACAATGGAGATGATGGCCTTAACTGTCTTTTATGGAACAAATAACAGATTTGAACTATGTGCTTTATTTACAGGCTCTGAAAATCCACTGGAGAGTTAAGTATAAGTCAATTCTGACTCAAAGGCACATAACCACAAAACAACATCTGATTTCTGATGTTGTAAATATTTACAAAATACACTTTTCATCTTTCACAGTGGAGTGATTGGTGGATCTGAACTGTCACCCATTTGATTAGCAGCCCCATTTGTCACATATTAGCCAACCGATGTCCTTAGAAGTATAAGGAAGGGCCAATCACTAGAAAAGTAAATTAGGTATGACAAAGTAGATGGCCACGAAAGGAGAAGATCATAAATGAGATGGATTGACCAAGTGACTGTACAGTGAACTCAAGTGCAGAGGGGAAGGTGAGGACAGCACAGGATCAGGCAAGCTTTCAATTTGTTATGCATTTCAAGCTGAACTGAATGCATTGGGAAAAAATAAGACCCCAGGAATTAATGTAATACCAATTAACATGTTCTAAATAGCAGGCACAGCTTTGGACATGCTTACTACTCTGTGTTGGCAAATTTTGAATACAACTACCTGGTCACTTGACTGCAAGATATCAATATTTGTTCCCATTCCCAAGAAAAGATGATCCAACAGAACGTGGAAATTATCAAGCAATATAATTAATACCACATGCAAGCAAAGCATATCTGAAGATCATCCAAAAGATGGCTAGAACAATACTTTGACAGAGAACTGCCTGAAGTTCAGGCTGGGTTTAGAAGAGACTGTGACAAGAGGGATATCACTGCTAATGTCACATGAATCTTGACTGAATGAGTACCAGAAGAATTCCTATTTGTGTTTTATTGACTATGCAGATGATTTTGACTCTGTGAGTAATAACAAACTATGGCTAACATTGAGAAGAATAGGAATTCAGAACATTTAATCATGCTGTTGCACATAGGGCTCTGTAAGTTGGAATTCACTTCATGACACCTAACAAAAGCAACAGATGTCAAATGGAATTTCTAGACAGAGAGAATGATTAAGTGCTTGAATGCAAACTGAAAGATTTGCATTATGGAGCCAAACAGAGGCACCTGGGAAGAAAGCAGAGGTAATCTGCTCCTGAAAAGTCACAACCTTGAAAATTTTATTACACTATATTCTGCCGACAGCAGAGTACTAAGAATCAGAATGGATCCATTGGCATCTGGGTTAGTTGGTTAGATGTCAAATACTGGTACTTGTAATACAGAGTGAAGAATGAGAAGTTTCCTGCCCTCACGGTGATTTAAATTGACTAAGAGAAATAAATGGCATATAACAGGTAAATATGGGGAAAAAATAATTGTTTCATTGTATTTGTCATAATTTGTAAGAAGAAGCTGTTCAGTTGTTGCTGCATACCATTGAGTAGGAACTGACCTCTAGCTGACTTTCCAGCAGGTTTTCAGAGGCAATTAATTGCACTGACATTTATTGCCCATCTTTCTTTTGTGGAGCAGTTGGTGGATTCAAACTGCATACCTTTGGATTGGCAGCACGATTCCTTACCCCTAAGCCACTAGAGCTCCCTAGGATGAAGTAAAGATTTACAAACTTTAAAATAGTTACTTGTATTGTGTTTGTGTGTGTGTGTGAAAAAGAGAGAGAGAAAGAGGGAGGAAGGGAGAGAGAAAGAAGGAGGAATGGAGGGAGAGAGAGAAATTGAGAGATTTTTAGTGGGTGCTATTAAATGGATTTTTTTTTAATAGCAACTTCATGTGAGAGAACAGAGTTTCTCCATAAGGATTTCTGGGATGTCATCTATACAAGAGTCAATTACCAGTATTTTCTTCTAGAGAACTCATCGTTGGTTCCAGCTACCAAGTTTTCAGTTGCATCTTTAAGAGTTGTGTCATGATGGATATTTTCATATTAATTATTTATGATTATGCATTATATATATGAAAATAATCTGGAACAAGGGGTGCATTGTGGGGTAAGCTGTCAGGGGAGAGGGAAGAAAGGCAGAAAATGTGTAACAATAAAAGTAAAACAGTCCAATGTATTGTCTGCATAAAATATATCATATGAACTGTTAGGCTGAGAATCAAAAGAATGGCAGTATAAATGTCCCGTTTGCTCCTTCACAGAAAGATGCACCTGTCTCTTCCTGTTAAGATTTATAGCCTCAACAAATCAGAATTGACTTTGCAGTACTGGAGTTGTTTTTTACTTAAATCAATGATGTACGTATATTGCAATGAGTGCTCTAAAAACTAAATTATAGATCTGGAGATTGATCACTACTTCACAGAATAAAGACTGAGTTCCTCAATATAAAAACCAAAGCTTTAGTGACCTGTTCCTATTTTATCTAGTCAGACTTAATTTATCCCTTGTGTGTCACATAGTTGTACCTTACATTTCAACAAACTTCTCCTTGTAATTTTTTTTTTTTTTTTGCTGCAGGGGAAACCCCTCTCTTATTTTTGCCTACAAAACAATTCTTCATTTTGAACTCTTTTCCCAATTTGAATCCTTATAAACTCATGAAACTCCATGTATGCTCTTGGGTTTATTCAGTTCAAAGTGATTTATCTTTCCTCTGAAATCTCATAGCTTTTTTCATGTTTATGGTTTATATCCTACTTTCTATTGGATTTGAGTATATGTTTTATATACTTGTTCAATAAATATTTTATAAGTGTTTATTATGTGCCAGCAATGAACTAGTATATAAAACTCTCTGTTGTAATGGAATTTACATTTTATCTGTTGGTGAAGATTAAAATCATGTTGATGTATCTTTTGCAATTGTGTTTGTGTCTAAACTAGCAAGATGTCTTGAATTTGAAGTTCTGTTACTTTGCTAAAGGCCTGCAGTTTGAATCTAGTAGCTTTTCCACAGAAGAAAGTAGGCTAGTTCCTACGTTGCACTATATAACCTCTGAAAATCCACTGGAAGATCAGATATGAGTTGGTTCTGATTCCATGGAAGCGAGCTTAAGTTATTTGGTATAACATTAAAAGCCATCATGCTGTTAATCTTTCTAAACTGTTGTACCTATTACGAATACTTTCTTGATAAACAGCACACATATGGATTAAAAGAATTGAGAAGTTATCTTCTGAAGAGTATACTGAACTAATCTGTACACACTATAAGGAAAATTTTAAGAATTTATCGGGCTTCACTAATATACATGAAAGTTCATTAAAATAGATATGTAAATATAGATATTATTGTTATTTTATTTTCCCTTAGTTATACAAATACATAAGGAAAAAATATTTTTGGGAAGCTTTAACTTTTTAATCATCGCACTTCTCTACATAATGACTTATCTGAACATTGAAACTCAAATGTTCCACCATCAAACCAGATTCCTATAAATGCCAAACAGAAAGAAGAAAAAAAACAACAACAACAAAAAAAAATAAAAACAGAAAGGAGAAGTAGAATCACATTGTATTTTGCTTAGGTCTGCTGGCAGATTTCCATGATGTCAGCCCAATTTTCTTTTTTGTTCCAGCGCAGAGACACTCACACATATTTCTAGATTTCTTTAGACTACTTCTCGATTATCAGTCTGCAGTTCTTTTTATACAAGATAAATCACCTGGTCCCAGTTGTAAAGTGAATTTTTGTATATGGGTATGTCTTTATAATTCTGTGCAATTGAAGAGTGACTCTGGGTTGCAGTCTGATTGAGCTCCTGAAAACAGTACTGAGAAATTGGCTATAAATAAGTGGTTTTGTTTACAGGAACTTACTGGGGAACTGGACTTGTACCACCTGTCATTTGACCAAAGCTAAGAAGCAAGAAAAGAGTTTCAGTCTCCCATGTTAATTCAAATTAGCCAATCCACTTCTATGCAAGCTAGTTTCCCCCCTCCTTGTCTTCAGCGAAATAATGACACCCTTCCTCTCATTCTATTACAGCATATTAATGCATATTAAATCACATTGCAGCTTATTAATTCATTAATCAGTTCTTTCTTTTGTTCCCTGTTATACCTGGCCTTCTCTTCCTTTTAGCTTTCTAAGAACAAATTTCCTTTGCTAAAGTGTCAAGTAAAAGAAAATTAGGTGGGATGAAATTGGCTACATGAAAATAAACTGCCTCGAAATGGGAAAATAAATATCTGTGAGGCCTTATACTTATCCTCAAATTCTTAATTTAAGACAGCTCGGAAATTTCAATTCTGTGGGCAAGTGGCAAATGGGAGTCCATATGGAGTTTCTCAATTGGGTTCATGAGTAGGTGGGATATAAATACCAGCATTTCTGTCATGTCCCTTTCATGGTCAAGGAAGTAGTCTTTTCTGTCAGGTAGGGCCTATAATATACATAGTATCATGGAAAAAATCATTGGCAAATTTGTGTCATGCAGAGACTACAGTAAACTAGTGTGCAACTGAAAGCAGGCAAAATTTTCACATGTACTCCATGAAAACACAAAGCAAAGGGAACATATAGCTCAGGAAATATTCTGCGGGGGGGGGAAAAAAGTCCATTGTTCTTGTAAATTTTCACCTACCTAAATGGTAAGAAGCTGTGTTACAATCCCGAAGGCAAGCAGTTCGAATCTACCAGGTGCTCCACTGAAGAAGGATAGGCAAACTTGTCTTGAGAAGTTAATTACCTCTACAGCTGCTGGAGAGTGAGCGATGGGTCGATTCTGACTCAACAGTACACAACAACGACAGCAACAACAATCTACACTTAGCAGGGTTGACTCTGATGGGTGAGAACATACGTAAGAAAAAGAACTAGTGTAATATTCTCTGTTATACAGTCAATTTTCATTGTAAAGTCCTAGTTGGCGTTTTTATCAAGCTGCCCAGGTGTCCCTTGGTCAGTGTGATTAGCTTATTTGTTATTTGCAAAATGAGCAGTAATAAAAGCTGGTTTTAGAGAATGTTGAGGGTTGGTAAGAAAAAGAAACTGATAGCCTGTAGAAAAATAAGGTTAAATAATCTTACAAATGGACTATGTTTATTGAGTTAGAAAAACCCAGATTTATAGTTTCTTTTTGAAAAATGGAAGCGAACTAATTATGATCTTTCACAAGAAGCCATCAATCAAAGAAATATGAGAAGAATTGAAGCCATGACCTACTCTACTACTCTGCCCACTGTCCTGTTTTCATTAGCAATTATAAGGAAGTAGATCCGGAAATAGAGATGCATGAGAGGAGACATCAGTACAGTAACCAGTACTTTCAGACATCACCACAAAAACATACACTCAGTATTTCACAACCCTCTCACATTGGCAATGTCACATTGCTGCCTCGGGCAAGGTTTTCATCTCCTTTTTGGGTAAAGTTGAGTTCCTTCTCCTCCCTCCCGCAATCATCCCCTATAAATCACTTTCTTGAAGGGCAAAGTAAAGTTTCTTGTTTTCAAAATAATGTTAGTCATGGTGAGGGAGATCCTGTTCATATCATGAGAAAGCCAGCTTACTGTGTGTGGTTAGACTACACAGAATAATTAATGCACAGCTCCCTAGGAAATTAATTGAGGTAGTTCAAATGTGAATAGCCTCATAAACACCACACAATTTCTTAGTAAGATTATATACCAATTTTGCATATCTGACAAAAAGCACGTTACTCTATACTTTTTATATTTTACGTAATTTAAGACATTACTACTATCGTTGAATTCATGAAAACAAATTGATGTCAGAGGACTTCTGATTATCAGTCTAACCTTTTTGTCTTTATCACAATAAAACTCTCTTGCGAACCCCCTATTCCTGGTTAGCAAAGTCTATGTGCAATGGAGAATTCATACAGTCATCAATTTGACTTAGATAAAACAACAAAACATCGAAAACATGTTTCGGCTTTCATCATGAATATTCTGCAGACTGGTTTTTCTACATAAATTAAATGAGTAGTAAGTTGAGTGCAGACTCATTGAATTGAAAGATAAAAAGCTTGTTCATTTATCAATTTTTTTTTGCTGGTATAATTTTAAAGGAAAGCATCACTAATCAACTGGGAAAACAAAAGACAATGTAGTGTATTCAAATGAGCAGTTTCTGGAGTGCTACCTGCAACTCTTAGGTTTAGTAACTGTCTATAATATTCACTGTAAAGTTTGAAGCAAAATGTATAAATATAACATATATCTTGTTGTTTCTGTAGATAGATGCTAGTCAAGTCGGTTACAATTCATAATGATCTTATGCACAAAAGAATGAAACATTGCCTGGTCCTCTGTTATCTGCACAATTACTGTTGTGCTCAAGTTCATTGTTGAAGCAACTGTATCAATCAATTTCAGTGAATGTCTTCCTCTCTTCTGACTATAGACTAATTTTTTATTTACATATGCAGATGACACAGCCTTGCTTGCTGAAACTGCGGAGGATCTGAAGTACTTGCTGCACACAGTCAAGGATTGCAGCCTTAAAGATTGATTGAAACTCAACATCAAGAAAAAAAAAGGTCTTCACAATTGGGCCAATTGGCAGCATCATGATAGATGTGAAGAGATTGAGATTGAAACAGTTTTAGTTTGCTTGGCTCCACAATCAACACACTTGGTACTAGCAACCAGGAAATTAAAAGACAAATTACCTTGGGAAAATCTGTTTTCAGAGACCTCTCCAATGTATTGAAGAGCAACGATGTCAGACCAGAGATGAAGGTACACCAGATCCAGGTCATCATCTTTGCGATTACTATGCGTCAGAAAGCTGGAAAATGTCTAGGGATGATAGAAGGAGAACTGATGCCTTTGAGCTGTGGTGCTGAATATATCATGGACTGCTAGGAGAATAAACAGGTTCATCCTAGACAGGGTGAAAACCAGCTGCTCCTTGGAGGCAAGAATTCTGGAGCTTTGTCTGACATGTGGACATGTTGCAAGGAGGGACCAGTCCTTGCAGAGGGATGCAATGCTTGGAAGGGTTCAGGGTCAGTGCAAGAGAGGAAGACCCTCAATGAGATGGATTGATTCAGTCACTGGGGTATTGGTTGTACGTGTGTCAGAGACAATAAGATTGGCATAAGATAAAGCAGGTTTTATGTCTATTGTGTATAGGGTTCAGTGATTTGCAGGCAAGTAAACAGGACATAACAACTACAACAACAACAATACTTTTGTTGTGTACCTTTGAGTCAGAATTGACTCATAGTGACCCTCCTGCAGTTTTTCAGAGGCATTTAATCACATGGAAGGAAATTGCCCATCCCCTGCCGAATAGCTGGTGGATTAAAACTATGTGTCTTCAGGATTGCAGCACAGTTCTTTGCCATTGGGCCACCAGAGTGTCCTATGTTCTATAGAAGTACGTGGGTTTTTTTTAAGGTTCCATTTGAAAGAAGGCTGATACTCATGTTTTTTCAAAGTAATGTTATGCATAACTTTCTTATAGGTTTTTAGGTTTGCAAGTTTACCGAATAAATTGATTTTGCAGGCAAAAATTCATGCACCTTTTATTTTGTGATATTTATTGCAATTCCGTAATACGACAGCACTTTTCTTACTTGTTCTCTGTGTATTCTACTTCTGTTTTAATTTCTTACCTATGTGTACCTTATGAGATTTATCCCCAAGCCAATGCTGTCTTTTTTATTTCATGTGGCACTAGACACTTCACAGTCACTGTCAGATCTTGCCTGAAAACAGAGAGTGCTAGAGAAATGTCTATCTGTGTATCCTTTGCTATGTAAAGACATCTGATCTTGTGGATTACAGAAAATTGTGGCTAACACTACGGAGAATGGGAATTTGATTGTGCTCTTGTGAAATTTATACCTGGATCAAAAATCAGTTGTCAGAACAGAGGAAGGGAACACTGTGTCATTCAAAATCAGGAAAGGAGTGTTCAAGGGCGCTTCTTGTATCTATAACTTTTCAATCTATATGCAGAACATATAATTCAGAAAGCTGGACTTTATGAAGGGGAATGTGGCATCAGAATTGGAAGAAGACTTACCAACAACTTGTTTTATGCAGATGACACAATCTTGCTTGCCAAACCTGAGAAGGACCTGAATCATTTGCTGCAAAAGGTCAAGGACTGCAATCTTAAATATGAATTGAAACTCACCATTAAGAAGACAAAGATTTTCACAGCCAGACCATGATAAATGGAAAAGAGATTGATATTTTTAGCAATTTCAGGTTGCTTGGCTACACAATCAACATTCTTGGCTTCAGCAGTAAGAAAAATAAGACAACTTGTTTCAAGAAAATCTGCTGTCAGGGAACTCTCCAGACTGCACAAGCAACAATATCAGTCTAGAGACTAAGGTGTGTTGATCCATGCCATGGTCTTTGCTATTGCTTGCATCAGATAGCTTGACAATGACTAAATGTCTTTGAGTTGTGCTGGAGAAGAGTACTGAATGTACTATGAATGGCCAAGAGAACAAATAGGTAAAATACAAGGAGTCAATGTCTCAAAAAGAATAAACTTACACATAGTCATTTCAGGAAGCAGCAAATGATCAAGAACCAATGGTAATGAAGGAAGAAGTTAAAACTGCTTTTTTAATGGAATTACAAAAATTATTGTCCCAGGAATTGATGGAATATCAATTGAAAATTTCAACAAAGAGATTGCGCCTTGGATGTGCTCATCATATCATGCCAAGAAATCTGGAGAACAGCTAATTGAGCAGTGGCTAAGTGGTAAGAAATTGTGCTGTCAACCCAAAAACACACTGTTCAAATTCAACAGCTTTTTTATATATATCTATATCTATCTATCTATCTATCTATCTATCTATCTATCTATCTATCTATCTAACTATATATATCTCCCCACTGTTTTGTCCCTTGCTAGTTAATGTCTCTGCAAACCCACTAGAGGGTAAGTTCTTACTTGAGGATACACAACAACAACAACAAAATATATCTACTATAAGTTTCATATGAGCACAACTAAGTGCTCTGGATTCCATTCTTTTTAATGTTAGTAATAAGTTCTTGTGATCCACACAGTCAAATGCCTTTGCACAATCAGTAAAACCCATATAGACAGTTTTCTGATATATTTAGTTTTCAGCCTGGATCCATTTGACATAAGCAATGATAATACTGGTCCCAAATATCTTCTAAAGGCAGTTTAAGTTCCTGGCTATAATTTGTCAATGTACTGCTAAAGTAATTTCTGAATGATCTGTAGATTTTTTTTCTCATATGATAGTAATAATAATGATCAATGAATGTGACATTTTGTTGAATCATTTTTCTTTGTTGTTATTGTCGTTAAGTGCCATCAAGTCATAGACAGCTCTTAGCCACCCTATGAACAAAAGACCTGAACACTTGTATAACTTTCATCCTTCATCCATGGTCATAGGGTTTCCAGAGGCAAGCTATTTTGGAAGTGGATGCCACTCCTGCATCTAAGCTTGTTTTAATCAGGAAGCTTCAAGAAACACTGTGCGCCTTGATAACCATTATCATATTTGACATATCAGTGTTACATTGTTTAGCATCACAACGACCACAAGTTACCTCCATACAGCAAAAAGGAGAATGAATGCTAAAAGGACCCCAGAAACTTCCCTTGTGTGACTGCCATTAAGATGAGACCACCATCAAGATGGCAGCCATCCAGCCAATCGACTCTCAGAGTGGAGGTAGGCTCCAAATCCACAGGCCACAGACCCTTTGCTTCATCACCGATTTTAAAGCCAAATCTTCAAACAGGCCTCCACCCTTACCCTTAGTCTAAAGCTCAAGGGCCACCCACTTTTGAGGGGGGAAAAGAACAGTAACATGCAACAAAAAGGACCCCAGGAACTTCCCTTGCATGACTGCCATCAAGATGAGACTGCATCAAGATGGCAGCCAGATGCACACCCATGTTTATTGCAGCTTTGTTCACAATAGCAAGGAGTTGGAAACAACCTCAGTGCCCATCAACAAACAAATGGATACAGAAGCTGGAAGCTGTAATATATTCACATGATGGAATACTATGTTGCATTGAAAAATAAGGAACTCATGCAATATTATTTAAAATGGGTGACTCTGGAGGACATTATGCTGAGTAAAGTATCTCAGTCACAAAATGACAAATACTGCATCGTGCCACTGTTGTGAAACAGGACTGACCTTGGGTTTAGGGAGAGACTGAGAAAGATGGGTTCAAAAATGTATACTTCATTGAAACAGATGAGGGAGAAAACTGTTCAAAAGGGATATGTGATTAGGTATTTTTCTCATGACAGGTGCCTAGAGCAAAGGCATGTTACATGGTGGAGTGGATCTGGGGGAGTGTTTGTGAAACGATGAAAGAATTAGTCTTTTACATCCAAGAGGGTAGTGTTCTGGGGGGGAAGGGCTGGGAGGGGAGGAAAGTGCAACAATGAATGAACGAAAATCCAAAGTCTCTGTAAATTATTATTGAAATTAATAATAAATTTAAATTAAAAAAAATTTTAAGTTAGAGTAAGGAAGGCAATGAATTTATAACTGCTCATGCTATTAACACTATATCATGGCATGGAGGAGGAATAGTGGAAATGTATCCAAATTTACAATATTCTTCTTACCAAAACCATTTATGGAAAATAGGAACTGCAGTGGAACATGTATCTCTGGATTGGAAATGATCATATTGATAATATTTCTAGCCTTAAACTTTAAAGATTATGCTGTTCAAAATTATTTGTTACATATTTGTTTAAATTTTTCCCTCTTTTAACAACTGGGATCTAGAGGGAAGAGAAAAAATCAGAGAACGGCCAAAATTATTGGGGCAGCTATTGCTGCCAGTTTAGGGCCTGTGTCAGAAAAAGGAAGTCTTACTCATAAACAGTGCCACCCAAAGGTAATAAAGGAGATCAGAATTGCTTCCACTGTGGAAAGCTGGGCCACTTCAGTAGACAGTGTCACAGACAAGAGTCACAGATAGGCAAGGGAGTAAGAGGAAGCTCCCACTCCCTTGCTTTAAGTGTGGATCTGAAGGAAACTTGACCAAGGGTGGCCCATATCAGTTCCTCGTGGCTGAAAGGACTGACAGGCCCCAGCTCCCAGCTGGAAACAAAGGAGGACGCTTCAACAATTTAGATCCTCCCAGAAGAGCTGAGGGTGAGCATTAACATTACTGGTAAGTATATCCATTTTCTCCTGGACAAAAGAGCCTATTATTTGGTCCTAAAAGCCTCCTGAGGCCCCAACTCTTCTCACTATTTCTTAGATGTTGGAATTGATGGAAAACCTCATAAGCAGTTCCTTACTTGCTGACTTCCGAGCTGTAAAACAACCCAATAGTAGATGGAATTTGTCCAGGACTTAAGAACAATAAATGACATAGTTGAGCCTCTATATCTTGTGGTTCCGAACCTTTATACTATAATAGACAAAGTGCTAGTCAATAAGCCTTTTATTTTAAGAACTACTTTCCCTCTGTAACCTGATTTGTGCCACTGTTAGAACCTCTACTTGGAATATTATTGCTTTTAAGTTTTGACTCATGTACTTTTAACTTGTTAGTTAAATTTATGTCTTCTAGGCTGCAACAGTTCCATGATGCATCTTCAAGGATATGAACATGTACAGCTAAGCACAATTGATAACAGTGCATCTAAATTCCAAAATCATTCTCCACAATAGTCTACATGTTTCCTATAGCCAAAGGGGCCCTTTAGAGTAGTGAGAGAAGATCTTCCCCCTGGAACCTACATCGTCCCTTTTCAGCAGGAATAGTCCCTCCTAGCAACATGCCCAAAATATGTAAGACAAAGCCTCATCATCTTTGCCTCCAAAGAGCATTCTATTCTTCTATTTAGACATCAATTCTTCTTCTGTCATCATTATTCACTGTACAGCTCTCAGATGCATAATAAGTGATCAGAAAGACCATGGCCTGAATCAGATACACCTTAATCCTCAAACTGACATCATTATTCCTCAACAATTTGAAGAGACACCTAACTGCAGCTTTGGCCATTTGCTACCTCCTAAGCCCAAATGTAACACTTCACTATCTATATCTATGTAATTTATACTATATCTATATCTATCTCTATCTCTAGCTATCTCTCTCTCTCTCTATCTATCTATATCTATAGATATATATCTTTCGTGTTTGTAAACTAGGCTTTAGAATGAGTATTTGAGTAAGACTCTCCGTTAATATCTTAGTATTTTAGTTAAAACATCCATTGTAAGAACAGCACATAATGCATACAACTACAATCTACTAAACAACAGCAAAAATAAACTATTGTACACCATATCTAATTCTTCCTAAGAAGGAACCAATTTTCTCAGTGCCCCAATTCCTATCACTACAACCAAGTTTTATAGGAATGACAACAAAAATTCAAAAACAGTGGCTGAATTTATGTAAGCACAAAGTCTTTAGCTTTGAAAGAAATTGTACATCCTCTACTCAGTGGAACATGTTCCAAATCAACCACTCTTAAAGAGTGACAGAATTTGGATGTGGGACGAAGGGAAGACTGGAATTTTATTATTGATTGGATATTTGCCTGTAAAGACTGGCTGATCTTTCCCTCGATATTATCTGAGCAGATGGAGAAGGCAATCAGAAAGATTGACAAGAAGAGAGAAGCCAGCAGAGTACATCCTGCGCTACCATTGTTAAACAGAGATGTGTGCGATATTTACAAGCCAAGTGTATGGCACAAAATGTCATCAAATTTCAGTCCTGTTAAGGATCTTCCACCTAGGGAGCGAAACTGAGAGTTGTTAGATCCTCTGCAAAATGGGCAAGAGCTGCCATGGAGCGGGGGAGGGGTGGCTTCAAATCTGAGGTCATCTAGAGATAGAGTTACCCACATCAGGGAATTCTAACAAGAGAAAGCCATAGTTTAGATGTATGTCTCAGAGAAGGCAGCTCTAGCCAAGAGTGCGTCACAACTTAGAAGCCATTAAGTGAAGAGGTGCTACTCCTTCTAAGACCTCAACTCTACAGAGATGTACTACACAGAACTAAAATGTACAGTCTGATGTAAGCATCAGAACCAAGCAATGGAGGAAGAGCAGTCAGAGGAGATGAAATTTTTGCCACAAATTCTTCAGGTTTAAGCTGGACATGGAAGAAGTGAATCCAAGTTTGTAATTTTTTTAAACAATCTAAGGAACCCTCGTTAAGAAGATCTGGTGGTCTGATGGTAAGGAGCTGTGTTGCAATCCAAAAATACACAGTTTGAACGAACTGTTATTTAGGAGAAAGATTGACAATCTCCTCTGAAGCAATTTAGTCTCCAAAAACTCATTAGAGTAGATTCTGACTGAATGGTATATGACAACAATAAAAACAACTTTAATAATGAATTTTATTAAAAAATACATCTTCAATTGCTTCATATGTCCCTAAAAGTTAGGTAATGAATAAGGGTGAAAGAAGTAAAATCAGTCCCTTTGAAGCATGGTCTTGGTGAAGAGAATTGAACATACCATGGACTTCCCAAAGTCCAAACAAACCTGTCTTGAAGGAAGTACAAGCAGGGTGCTTCATGTAGGTAAGGATGGTGAAAATTCATTCCACCTACTTTGGGCATATGGTGAGGATGGAGTCAATCCTTGGAGAATGATATCAGGCTGTGGAAGTCAGTGAAAGAGAAGACTCTTGACAGGATGGATTGACACAGTATTTACTACCACAATAGGCTAAAGCAGGATGGAGATTGAGAGAATGGCACAGGATAGGGCAAGGTTGGGTCCATTTTCATAGGGTCAGTGTAAGAAACAGTTGACTTGATGGCACCTGAAAACAACAAAATGTATTTTTCACAGGTCTCCAACTAAAAGCAAGTAGTTAAGATTCACCAGCTGCTCTACGGGAGAAGGATGAACAATCTCTTTCTATATTTACAGCCTCTGACAACCCTCTGAAGAGCAAGCTATGAGTCAGTTCTAATGGGGCAACAAAGAGTCGAGTTCTTTATGAAGCAGAATATAAAATTACATATACAACATTTAGGGCATGTAAGAGGTTTTCTAAAGTTCAAAGTTTTAAAGCTCAAAATTCATTATCTTTGCAGGAAATAGAATTCTTATGGTTTCAATGAAAATAATCTTGAATCACATAAGAGATTGAAACTTTTAGTGAGCAAAGACTAGACTTTAAAAATCAAATTTATCTATTTATCATCGTAATATTTGTAATGAAGGCATTCTTCTTCTACTTGAAAATTATAGGAAACTTAAAATATGTTTAAACTGTCATTAAAGAGCAGAAAAAGTAGATCAAACAAATGCCTTTGTGAATATACTGTAAGACCACTTAATACGCTATCTTAATTCTTTGAAAAGTAGGGAAGAAAATAATATGTTTTAATTGTTTCAAATTCAACCCATTAACTAGAATGTAATAAATTACAGCTAAAATTATAGGTAAAAATGCCACTTTTAGGTGTAATGAGTTCAGTGTCTTGTATGCACAGAAATGCCTGAGAAACCCAGATTCATCAAGTAGATTTTTCAGATCAATTATTGAAGCAGAAGTCCAGCTCCATTTTAAGTACAATTGATCATTATTTTGGGCCAATGGGCATAATGGTAATTCTTCTACATGAGCTTACCTGGCTGCCCGCCACAAGTGACAGTTTAAGTCACGAAAAGGGAGTTTTACTCTTTGAGAAATAGCTCAAATATTAAATTTGATCAAAATGAGGAAGTATTATAATTGTTTGACCAATACACTTTATGGTCAAAGTGCAACATGTGCTTCAATATTTGCTTGGAAATTAGTGTTTCAACTTTGCCTCAATTTCTAAGACCAAGAGAAACAAAAGTTTAATTAATGGTTGTAAAAAAAATTCAGACAAATAGTACCTAGAAAACTCAACTCTAAGTTTATGTTACAAGTTTACTTACATTTTCTTAAGGAGCAATTGGGCACTTAAAAAATAATATACATGTTCAACATTATAAACAAAAAAGTATTTTCAAAATCTCAGTATTTTTCAGTCACAGAAGCTGGACAATAAAATATTGAAAAGGCAAACTATTTTCTATATTATTTGAATATTTTAGATAGAACTACAATGCTAGGGTTATAGCAACTATTCAATAATATTTTGAGTCAATCAATTCGATCATCAGATCTATTACCAAAGATCTTTTGGGAAAATGAAGTGTTATGATTAATTAGGCTATGTAACAAGGTAGAGAGATTAGGATATAATACATAATTAATCAGGGAATAACATAATACTTATTAATTGCTTTAAATTTGACCCATTAGTGCAACCTGAAGTTTAATATTTGCCAAAATTCAGGTGTCTTTTACACAATTAAAATAACTACCTAAGGAAGAACTGACTAAGCTCAATTTCTAAAGTAGAAATTACCCTAGCAAAGACATTATGAGTTTGTGATCCACATAATTATAAGGGATTTAGAATCCAATAAAATTCACAATTATCTGCACCTTCCACCAGACCAAATTGGATCCGGACTATAGAACCAATGCAGTATAACTGTCAAGCACTCAAATATGATAAAAGCAATAGCCACTGTGCACTCTGTTGAGGGCCACTGGAGAAAGTGGTTCACAATGCTGCACTCTCTCTGACCTTAACTTGAGAAGCCACAAACCTTGTCAACTTTGGCTGTAAGACTCTTCCCTCCAATCTGTGCGAGGGGACATCAGAACATGCTAGTGTTATCTGGGGAGCACTCACCCCCACAGGAAGTAACACTCTCAAATAAGAAGAACACATCTAAGCAACAATAGTAGCACCTTCAACTTGAGAGCTCAAATTTACCCAAATAGCCCTTTCAACTGGAACAAAAAAACCTGAAAGATATTTTTAGCAAGAGTCCTGGTCATAGAAAAATGCATCTGCTCTGGTGTTTTCAAGCTGCAAAAATACATTCGTGAATATGCTGGGGGTGGGGTCTCTGAGAGGTTCTTGTAGCAGCCATGCCTTTATTAAACTGCCCGCAGCCTCTGCTAAATGAGTGTTTTCTATCACACTCATGTATTATCCACCAACCCTCCTTACTAGATTCCGTCTCACAATAAAGGCTTAAGCCCTCAACATTTAAGAAAGCTAAACACATCTGAAACTCTAAACAGCTGACAGATTCTAGAACTCTTCCTCAACAGTCTGATGTAAAATCCTCTCTCTTTCCTCATGCCCTCCATTACTCTTCTAGATTCTATATGGTTTGGGCCTAACTCTGTTAACCACCAAAAAGAATTGATTTGACTTCCCTACTTCCTAGCCCTTCCTTTTTCGAGCTCATCTTGAAAATCACTGATTTTGAAGTAAAAATCACTTGCATAAAGGGTATCTCTGACTACATAATTATTCAAAAGAATTTTATTTGTATGAGGTAAAATACAAACTAACTCTTCATTTTTAATCTACCATGAGTGCCTATTTATTCACTATTTTTCCTGTTAATAATATGTTTGGTTTTACCCCCTTTATCTTCAGTAAGATGAATTAACAGTGAGTTCATTAATAGACTTGAGCAAGGCACAGGTTATTACAATGCACTTTCTGTTGTCCATCAGGTCACTATGGGTAGTAGTAGATTAGATAATATTTAACAACAATATATAGGCTTTGCTCCATGATACTGTTTTCTGGTGTCTCCTAAGCCTATGTTACCTATTCACCACTCAAAGTGCTTATCAGGTGCATTCTGTCCTAGAAACATTTTGATGTTTTACAACCCTGCTTGCTGAAACCGAGGAGGACTTCTGAAGCACTTGCTGCAGAAGATCAAGGACAGCAGCATTTAATATGGATTGAAGCTCAACACTGAAGCTCAGGAAAACAAAGATTCTCACCATTGGGCCAATTGGCAGCATCATAATAGAAAAGAGATTGAGATTGTTAACAACTTCAAACTGCTTGGCTCCATAATCAACACTCTTGGTACCAGAAGCTAGGAAATGAAAATATTTTTATTACTTTGGAAAAGTCTGGTGCCAGGGACCTCGCCAAAGTACTGAAAAGCAACGATGTAAGTCTTGAGACTAAGGTGTGCCTGATCCAACCACAGTCTTCACAATTCCTTCCTATGTGCCAGATAGCTGGACAATAACTAGGAATGATAGAAGGAGAATTGATACCTTTGAACTGTGGTGCTAGAAAAGAGTGTTGAATACTGCATGAACTGTTAGGAGAGCAAACAAGTGAAACCAAGCTGCTCCTTGAAGAAAGGAATCAAAAGCTTCATCTGACAAACTGTGAGTATATTGCAAAGAGGGAGCAGTCCTTGAAGAGGGACATCATGCTTGGGAAGGTGGAGAGACAGCAAAAGATAGGAAGACCCTTGATAAGATTGACTAACTTAAACTGGGATAATGGAGATAGGTGTGTCAGAGACAATGAGGTTACCTCAGGACAGAGCAGGGTTTAAAGCTGTTGTTGCTATGAGTCACAAGCGACTCCACAGCACATAACAACAATGATAACAAATAGAGATGAGGGAGCTCGGTGACAAAGGCCATACAGAAATGTGCTACTAACCCAAAGGCGAGTTGTGCCTCTCTTGGGGCTTAAATCTAACAAACAACTGAGGACCAGTTATGAGTTGGTTCGACTCCACATAAACACTTCATTCATCATTGACCTTCATAGTCAGGTTTACATATTGATTTTTTATTTTCATATATCTTTTATCTTAACCAATACCCTCTAAACTTCTTCAGATCTGTGACTATGACTGATTCATCTTGTCCTCATTGGAGCAACATCTCATGTTGTTTATATATAGTTGATATACACTTAAGCATTTTCACATATTTTGAAAAAATTTAAGAAAAAGAGTTACACTAAAAAAAAAAAAGGAGAGAGTGGCCAAATCTCCTCCATTCCCCCACCTTTTTAAAATCTTAAAAAATTATACTACAATAGTGGTTTTATACAGTATTTGTCCTTACGGAACTGAGCTAGTTCACTCAGCATAATGCTCTCTCAGCCCTCCAAGTTGTTGCTGTTATATGCTGTCGAGTCGTTTGCGACTCATAGCCACCCTTAGGAGGTAATAATTTACAAAAGTATTGTTCCTGCATGGTCCCTTCTTGATAAAGTAAAATAAAACCTCAATGCCACTAAGTCAATTATGACTCATAATGACCCTCCAATCAGATTTGTAAAGGTGCCATTCTTAACAGGAGCAAATGGATTTCACATTCTACCATGGAAGGACTGAATTTTGATTTACTAAAATTTCTACCAGCAGCCCAACACGAAACCCAACTGTGCTACCGAGGCTCCTGTAAGAGAGGTGGTGACTTACTTATTCACTTGAATGCCTTCTTCCATCAAATAAAAACAACTCTAAACTACAATGAAAAAGGCTAGGGCTTTGTTGCTGTTGTTGTTTTTAACCAAAATTTGCAAAGTTTGAACACGTAATTTAGAAAACAAAATGAATAATTAAGTTACTCAGCAGAGACATGTTATAAATGGCATGCTTTCCTATCTGCCCAAAGAATAATATTAAGAACATTTCCAAGTATGTTTCATAATAAATTGCACTGGAAACTTTTGTAGGCTCTTTCTTTAAAATAGCACACCGGGTCCAACATTTTTTTAGCTGGCACACTGATTACTTAAAAACATCACTTACGAATTATTTGCCAAGTTATTTTTATAAACTCAAGTTTCAACTGTGGGAAATCATTTTAAATGTTTGGCTGACTAGGACCTCTAACAAATAGTGCTTGTCAATAAATATTAAACAATCATATGAATATGGAGTTGAAAATCTGAATTATACCTATGTCATGGGATTTATTATCCTCTTCTCAAAATGCCTAGGGTATGGAGGCTAAAAGGTCTATTGCAAATCCTGTATTATTCATTGAGAAACATCCACTGAGGACCATTACTTGAAACTTTTGCAACTACTGAGACTTCTCTTAGAGTAGCTCTCTTTAGTATGTCATCTTATCAAAAAAGAAAGTTGATGGATTATTACTGCTGCCTTCAAAGATAACTTTGTCTTTTTGAAAGTATTTTGGATGGAAATATGGAATCTAAGATATCAATTTGGGGTACTTCAAATGTGAGGTTCTGTTTCATTTTGGTTTAATAGTTTAAGATCAAAAGATTAAATAATTCTAATAAAAAAGCCACATCCAAAGGGATGGATTTTGTCCAGGACAGCATGGCCTGTAGAAGAGCTAGCAATCTCAAAACATTTGGCTGAACATCGCAGAGTCCTAAGCAGAGGTGATCAGAGATTCAGAAGAGGATTAACTGTCCTTTTGCCTTTGTTGGTGTGACCTGCGTGATTATCTAACCAATAATGCTTTGGCTGGTGTTTAAAGATGAAGGAATATGAGAAAGCAGGATTTGGAGCACATATTTGGGACAGTTTGCTTGTTTTGAATCACTATTCTAACAGGGAAGCGAGTGTTTTAATCTCTTTAAGTTTCTTTATCTATAAATTTAATATAATAGTAACACTTTTCTCATAAATTGGCTGTGAGAAACTCATAAATGAGTTTCTATTTGAGAAAAACCCCCAACACAACAAGCAAACAGCAAACCACCAAACATTTAGAACATTGTTTGGCTGGAAGTAAGCATTATCAGATGTATTAGTTATTAGCCACCCTGTAACCTCAGGGTCCACCATGTTGGCTAGCACATGAAAAGCATTCAATAAATTCAGAATGAACATTTAAATGAATAGCAAATGGATTCCTGAGTCTCTAGCTGGAAACTATCAAAAATTATCAAATGATTTGGAACTTCTATACTCCTTAATCTAGTTCATTTCTGTATTATTACAATCTTTGTTAACAATGAGTATCAGTAACGTTTGGAATTGCTCTGATCTAGACACCTTTAATCTTACCTAAATTCCAGAATTAAAGAATTTCTTTTGCTCTTCAGAGAGACTACAGATATGATACAATTTAACACATCTGAGTGACTTAAAATTTAGAGACCACCAGGGCTTCTAACAACTTCTTAAGAATGGGGATGGGGACTCTCCAAGCTTCATTCTGAGATTTTTGTTGCTCTTGTGAATGTAAGAAGAACTCCAGGGGACTTCCAGATCCAGCTCCCCAGAACCCTAACTGTCTGGATGTGGTCAGAACGCACCAGTTTGGAGGACGAAGTGAATCAGATCCCAGATTGACTCACTCCTCTTGGCTCCCTCTAATAGCAGCACATTATCTTCACTAGCATCTGATCTCACCTCAAACCCGACCCCTCTCCACAGTGGAACTTGAGCCATATTAGAGAGCCTGACCTTCTAGCTCCTACTTTCCTGCAAAGCTCATGCTCTCAGCCGAGGGTGGTTGTCTAAGTAACAGAGCTTGAACTCCTTTGCACATTACTGAATAACAGTTTCTGGGAGATGGTGGAAAGTATGCAATATTGGCATAATAGATCAAGACTTTCATCAACATAAAAGGAAAGGAATTACAAGGTACTTGCTGACAGAGAGCTGTAGCTTGATAGGGCACTCTGGGGGCAGATACACTAAAAGCATTTTGGCACAGGAGAGTGTATTTCCTAGACAGATGTGTTCCATTCCTGATGGAAAGGCCTTGTACCTCTCACGTGTTCTAACATGCCAGTTACAAGCAAGCTGAGGCCAGGCTGTGTCTGATACTGTTATCACAGGAAGTCCAGAGCTGTCACCACTTTCAGGTGACATCAGTTGAAGAAACCAGACCTGCAATGTCTTGTGAGAAAAAGGGAATGATTTCATTTGTGTTTGTTGTTTTCTCTTCTCAGCATAACAGGCAGATCAGGTTAAAAGCAGCAGCATTTAGTTCCCTGAATATGCTCACACAATTATGGCAATTTTAAAACACAGCTTCATTTTGCTTTTACAATTTCTCCTTATAAATCCAGTAGAGCGTTTGCATCATTGGCATTCATGAGGGCTTGCTCACAAAAGTATTGCTTAGAGAAAGACATTCTTTTGGAGAGAAAAAGAAAGGCAGAAAAGAAGAATCCACAGTAAAATAATTCTTTCCATTGTAATAGAAACACAAAGTAGGACATTTTCCTATTTTTGCGCAGAAAAAACCTAAAAGGTACACGTTGTTATTTCCCCCCAATTTTCACACTGCCTGTAATTTTTCAACTCTTCCTGACGCCTGTTGTTTTTCTTAGAGCCAAGTAAGTAGATTCCGAGTTTTCCTTAACCTAGAGGGCCCCTTTTCATCATAAAGTCTAATAAGAAGGCCCCAGACATAACTGCAGTGTCCCAGACTGCCCTTTTACACTAGACGGCAAGGTAAAACGAGCCGATCAAGTAACAAACTACAAATTGATGCAGGCAGTGAGAACAGAAGACTGGTTTTCTGCCCTGTAATGTCTGCATAAAAGTGGAGAATATGGTTAAAAACATTGGCGGCAGCCAGTTACCGGAATAGCTAGCACTTCCAGGAACAAATGCATTCCTAATGAATTTGTGGACACTGCATTTACCGCAACAACAGCAGGTTTTCTCACACATGCACTCCACAGCTCCCGCCTGTGCAGGGTTTATTGACCTTCTGTAAACACTGATGGAAGAGCGGGCTGCCAGGGAGTGAGAGGCAGAGAGCCATCCAAAACATCTTGGAAAGGCCTCTGAGAGAATTTTTTAGCGTTTAGAAGACATGCTATTCATCTCCCTGCCAGAAGTAATTTTTTTCTTTTTTTTGGTTAGAGGATTCAAAGAGCGAAAAAAAATATGGTTTTCTAATGACATAGTCACGCAATCCCTTCCAAGACCCACAGTACCTGCAGAGACTCATGTTTCATTTGAAGTCAGTGAAGTTCCTTGATAGAAGGATAAATAACAAAGGCTCTCACTGACTTTTTTGAGGAGGGCTTTTGCGCCTCACTGTTCACTTCCACCGTCTAAAAATCTTCATGAGACTTCAACACTAATTTTAGCATAAAGTTCCTTCCCACATGATGCAAACTACTTAAATACAACATAATTGAGACTTTGGAACAGAATGGAGAAACACCACTTTTTTGCACTCCTCGACCGCCCCGCCCCCCAAAGCCAGAGGAACCAGATGTTAGAAAAGTAGGTTTAGTCATTTCAGAGTCACTAGCCATCTTCACTGTTAGGTACTAATGACAACACATTAGACTGGCCCAACAAATAGAAAACCACAAGTTTCGTGGTTGGGGAGAAGTTCTTTAGGAATTATAACTATTTTTTAAGAAGTTCTTACATCTTCACACTTGACCAAGCTGGTTAAAGTTAACAACAACAACAAAAAAAAAGACAATCCAAAGCACACAATTTTAATCCACCAGCTGCTCTGCAGGAGTAAAATGGTCACTCTTCTCCTGTGTGATTTATTGCCTCTGAAAATCCACTGAAGGGCCACTTATTTGGTTCTGACTTGATGGTACATGACAACAGTGGATGCAAACATGATCAATCATCTGTTGTCCTTTATGTAAGTTCTGATCTTCCTAGAAAATGTCTCACTAACAAACTAGAACAATTTCATTTTATGGTCACATAAACATAATACAAAAACTAAAACTGTTCATCTCATCTTCTAGGCATGTGCAATTGAAACAAGAGTTCTTCAGCTGAACTATGTGCTATTTGTGAACAAACCTGTGGTTTGTATTAGTCGCTGGGATCTAGGTAAATTACTCACAGTTGTCATCACTAGCATGTTCTCATACCCCTATCCTAAAACAAACATAGTTAAAGACAAGGGTGCCAGAACAAATTACAATCAGACGTTCCATTTTCTAGGAGTTATTCTGCATATATATCTGGATTAAATAGATTATACAATGGCCACAAATGCACATGTATCTTTTTGTTTTGCCAGTGATGCTACTGAATCAACCTAAGAGCACATACAGTAAATTTCTGTCTCAATGACCAGCTCCAGAAATCAAAATTATGCTGCTCTGATGCTTGTCGTAGGTATTTTAACTACTGAATAAATGACTCTATCTTCAAAAGGTTTGGTCAACCTGCTGATTTGAAATCACTTCCCAACAGCAGTTTACGGTGCCCTCCTGGTTGAGATCAGAAGAGTTGAAACAGACCTTTATAACAAGCACAAGGGAATAATACATTATCTACCAGACAATATGAACTTGAAAGTATCCCAGATGCCCAGATCTGCCAAAGTATCATCTATCAAATGTTCATTCTAAACATCATCCATTTCTATGTAGTTGAAGCACTGGCTTAATTTCTTTACACTCTGCCTCCTGGCTTTCTCAGGTTGGTAGCTCTGGAATCTGTAGCTGTCAGGTGGCAGCCAACAAAACAGTCCAATGTGATACTTCTAGACTACTTACTCAGTAACTAATCAAATGATGACAGACAGTTCATTCCTAAAGACAACAGTGCAAACGGAATTTTGTGATTATTTGGATTTCAAATTTAAAAAGTACATTATGCTTTAAGAGATTTTCACTTCTTAATGTCTTCTTAGAGCTGATGTCTTTGCGTTGTTACTTTTGTGTTGTGGTATCTTTTTGGCAATGTGAATCCACTTGCTGCTCCATTGAAGAAATATAAGTAAGCTTGTCTCCTGAGATGTATGTTGTTGTTGTTGTTGATTGCCATCCGGTAGAGCACAACTCATAGTGACTCTACGAACAAAAGACCTGAAGCCTTTCTATAATTTTTCTCCAAGTTCATAGTTTCCAGAGGCATGTAATTTAGGAAGTGGATGCCACTCCTGCTTCCAAACCTGAATCAATCTGGGGGCTCCACCATACACTGCGCATGATGGATAAGTCATGGAGTTTGACACACCTATGGCATGGTTGTTCTATTATGGCATTTGAGACCCCAATGGCACAAGATTCAGTGTCACAGCAAACTCAGATTACCTCAGCACAGCAAATTGACAAACATTTTAGAAGAATGTTCCTCCAAAATATAGTAACATGGGATTAAAATATAATCCCTTGAGCCCAACTTTTAAATGAAAGGGCCCTCCAGGAGGTCTTGTTGACTCTAAGCAAGAGGCTTAAATAAAAACAACTAAACAATCCACACCAATACTCAGGCAAAACAAGAGAGCCTGACTTAACAGAGTCCAGCCGCTTCACCCAGTCTCCAAAATGGAGACAAGGGCTTGGCTTTAAATGTAAGTGCCCTCCAGGAGGTCTTGTTGACTCTAAACAAGAAGCTTAAAATTAAAAAAAAAAAACAAAACCAAAAACCAAACAAACAAAAAACCAAAACAAAACAAAAAAAAACCCCACCACCCAAACGTTCCACACCAACCCTCAACCAGAGCAAGAAAGCTCACCTATTTAGTCCAGCTGCTTCACCCAGTCTCCCCACTGAGATGTATGGCCTCTGAAAACTTTCTGGAAGATCAGCTACAATTTGGTTCCAATTTGACAACAATGAGATTGGGTAATGCCTTTTATTAATTATCAAATTATTTCTTCCCAGGAGTTTTTGTCCCAATAGTATCTGGCTAGTATTCGTTTTCGAAAGCATCTTTTCCATGTAAATATATTGAACCAAGTCTGCTGTATTTACTTAAGCTTATTTACATTTCTTTCCCATCTCTTTTTAGCCTAGCAGGACTAGCCTTAGATAACGTTGTTAAGGAAATTGTGTTTTGAGACATTGATTTGGAGATATTTCAACCAGGTTGGACAGACAGGTCAGCATTAGATTGCATAAGGAGAAAGTACTGTGTTGTTGTTGTGTGCCATCGGGTAGGAATCCACCCACAACTGAGGAGCAGAGGCTTTTCAGAGGCAGTTAATTGTATGGAAGGAGATTGCCCATCCTTTTTGAACAAAGCAGCTGGTAGATTTGAACTGTGTGGCTTTGGAACTGCAGCACAGCTTCTTCTTACTAGGCCACGAGAGCTAGCTTTATGTGTTTCAGCTTAATAATTACTTAATTACTTTAATTAATTTTAAAGTAATTAATTATAATTACTAGGTGGAGTTTTTATAAAATACTTTGAAGTGTCTACCTGAGCTCCACTTCAAAGACCTTTTTTTCATTCTACTGATATAATGTGAGATTGGTGCACTGCTAACAACACTAAACAAAACAAAACAAAAACCAAACAAATAAGGCAACAAATAAAGCAAGTTATCAAAATGTGTTTATAAACATAGCCAAAGTCCCAGGAAATGGTTCAAATGAAAGTATTTTAATAAAGGAATCTCTTTCAGAAGTGGGAGCAAGTTTAACACAACAAACTCAGGAGAGTATGGCCAGATATTATCAATATCTGGAATCCATTTAGCCTTCTGGCAAGGCTGTAGTCACAGAGGGGTAAAACTTCTGACATGATTCCTAAAAAACAAATGATTGAAGAAAAAAATATCTTGAGCTTCTCAAGGGAACCTAGATAGTTTAGTGTGTAGGAGTTATCTTCAGGAAATAAGTTAAAGAAGGACAAGAAGAAATATAAGAGGGCAAACAGAAAATAATAGCACAGCAGGTGACTTATTTATTGTCAAATTTAGAAACTAATGTTGTAGACTGTTGATGAGTTAGCCATGTTTAGAGTGATGGTTTAGGAAAGCTCATATGGACATGTAAGTTGAGTTAAAATAATAGCAGAGTGGACTTTAATCTTCATTTTACACTTGAAAGTGGAAAAGAGACAGTGATAGTGTATACCTTGTTGTTGTTTTTATGTGCTGTCAAGTTGCTTGCAACTCATAGAGACCCTATGTACAACAGCTCTGAACCCTGTTCTATCTTGGACCAAGCTCATTATCTCTGACACACCTACCTCCATTTCCCCAGTCACTGAGTTAATCCATCTCGCTGAGGGTCTTCCTCTCTTGTGCGATCCTGCATTGTCCCTCCATACTTCCAAGCACCCTATCTCTCTCCAAGTACTTTGCTCCCTTTGAAACATGTCCAAAGTATGTCCGACAGAGCTTCAGAATCCTTGCCTTCAAGAAGAAGCTTGGTTTCACTCTCTCTAGGATGAACATGTTTGTTCTTCTAGCAGTCCATGTACACTTCTACAGTACCACAGCTCAAAGGCATCAATTTTTTTCTAACATCCTTAGTCATTGTCTAGCTCTCTGATGCATAGCAAATAATTGCAAAGACCATGGTCTGGGTCAGGTGCACCTTAGTCTCTGGACTGACATCGTTGCTCTTTAGTACTCTGGGGAGGTCCCTGACAGAAGTACTAATGTATACCTACTGTTCTGTAAAAATTTTTTTTAAAGTAAGGCTCCAGAAATGGAAGGAATACAAATTAAAGAATTTTAATCAAAACATACAGCCTAGAATGTGCTCACCAGATTATTTTAAGAATCTGGAAGATAGTTACCTGGCCAACTGACTGGAAGAGATCCACATTTATTCCCATTCCTAAAAAAGGTAATCTTACAGGATACAAAATTTATCAAACAATATCATGAATGTAGGAAAATTAGATATTGTTAAGGAAGAAAGGAACGCATAAATATTAACATACTAGGCATTGGTGAGATGAGATGGCCTGGCATGGGGCATTTTGAGTCAGATAACCATATGATATATAACTCTGGAGATGAAAAAGTGAGGAAAAATGGAGTTGCTTTCATAGTTAAAAAAGTCATTGCTAGTCCCGTCTTGAAGTACAATATTGTCAGTGACAGGATAATATCTATACGCATACAAGGAAGTCCAGTGAATACCACTATCATTCAAATATATGCACCAACAACCA
>NW_006399793.1:3816852-3844337 GCF_000299155.1 Elephantulus edwardii
GTTTAGGGCTGTTGTACATAGGGTCCTTATGAGTCGCAAGCGACTTGATGGCACATAACAACAAACAACAATCATTAATATTGCATGCAAGCAGAATCTTTCTGAAGATTGTCCAAAAAATGACTGAATACCGTACACCAACAGAGAACTACTGGAAGTACAACCTGGGTTTAAAAAAGGATTTAAAAGAGGGCATAGAGCTAGGACTATCATTGCTGATGTCACATTGATCATGGCTGAACGTGGAGCGTATCAAAAGGATTTCTATTTGTATTTTATCGACTACGTAAAGGCATTTAACTATGTGGATAATAACAAATAGAGAAAAATGGAAACCCCAAAACATCCTATTTTGCTAATATGAAAACCTGACCTAGAACAAGAAGCTATTGTATGAACAGAGCAAGAGAACAATGCGTGATTCAAAATCAAGAAAGGGCTGTATCAGGATTATATCCTTTCTCCATAACTTTCAATCTATGTGTGGAAGAGTTCATTCAGGAGTGATCTGGACTGAAGAATTAGGTTAGGAGAGGAATGTAGCATCAGGATCAGAGTAAGACTCATCAACAACCTGTTTTATGCAGAAGGTACAACTTTGCTCACTGAAACTGAAGAGGACTTAACAATAGGTAGTATCATGATAGATGGAGGAAGGATTGAGATTATTATCTCATCTTGCTTGGCTTCACAATCAACACTCTTGGCACCAGAAGTCAGGAAATTGAAAGATTAGTTGCAGTGAGAAAATCTTCTCTCAAGGATCTCTCCAGAAGGCTAAAGAACAATGATGTCAGTCTAGAGACTAAGGTGTGCCTGATCAAAGACATTATCTTCTCAATTGCTTGCTCTGTATCCAAAAGCTGGGAAATGAATAAGGGTGAAAGAAGAAGAATCAATGCCTTTGAGTTGTGATGCTGGAGAAGAGTTTTGACTGCCAGAGAACAAATAGTTGTTCTGTCTTGGAGAAAGTGAAATCAGTTTGCTTATTGGAGACAAGGATTTTGAAACTCTGCCTCACATGCTTTGGGCAGTTTCCAGGAGGGACAATACTTTAGAGAGGACATCATCCTTGAAAGGGTAGAGGGCCAATGCAGTAGAGGAAGATCCTGGATGAGATAGATTGACCCAGTGACTATGACAATGGGTTCCCTTATGTTAGAGTTGGTGAGACTGGCTCACAATAAGGAAAGTCAGAGCCATTGTTCATATAGGTTGTTGTCCCCTCAATGACACATAACAACAACAACAACAATGTTATGTATTAAGGACATTAATATTCAGTGATAAAAAATATCAAATTCATTAAACACTTTCCGGTATGATGAATATTCTATTTAAGGAAATGATGCTTGGAAAGGCAGAGAGTTAGTGAAGAAGACCCTCAAATAAGTGAATTGACACAGTGACAGCTACAAAGGGCTCTAGTATGTCAGGAAGTATAAGGATAGTACAAAAGAGGACAGGATTCAGGTCTGTTACTAATAGGGTTGCTATGGGTTGTACTCAACTTGAGAGCACCTAAAAATACCAACAACAAAGTATGTGAGATGACGCTTTGCTTTGTCATCTTTAGCTCCAAGAAGCATGCTAGCTCTCTAGCTGCACTTTCTTAGAGACATATCTGTTTGTTTTGGGGCATCTCATGAGACAGTAAGTACTTTTCTCCAAAATCACAACTCAAACTCATCAATTCTTCTTCTGCCATGCTTATTCATTGTCTAGCTCTCAGATGCATAGCAAGTACCTAAAATAGCCATCGCCTGAACTAGGCATACCTTAGTCCTCAAAGTGACTTCATTGCTCCTCAGTGATTTGGAGACATCCCATATTTCCCCAGTTCTATATGTCTCCTGATCTCCTGATTGCTGGTACCAAAGTGAAACAAAGTCATTGACAGTTTCAATCTTTTCTCCATCTGTCATGGTGTTATCTATTTGTCCAGTGGTGAAAATGTTTTGTTTGATATTAAGATTCAATCCATACTGAAGGCTGCAGTCATTGATTTTATGCAGGAAATACTTCAAGTTATCCCTGCTTTCTTAGTCATGGGCCTTTTGCTGATCCTGTACCACATTCTTCATAGAGTCCAGTTTCTTAAATAATTTGTTCAGAATACAAATTTAATTGGAAGGAGGAGTGGCATCCATTTCCATAATAGCTTGCCTCCGGAAACCCTATGAACCTGGAGAGAGGATGAAAGGCACCCAAGCATCGAGGACTCTCCTTCATAGGGTAGCTATGAGTCGTCTGCGACTTGACGGCACTTAACAACAACAGCAACAATAGGAATTTAATAGGTATCGAGAGAAGATATAACCCTGACACACTCATTTCTTAATTTTAAGCAATGTTGTGTTTCCTTGCTCTATTTTTACAACAACCTCTTAGTCTGGGTATCAGTTTTGCATTAGCACAATGAATGGCACGCTCTGGGATTCTCATTCTTCTGAATGTCAGCCAAAACTCATTTTGATCCACATAGTCAAATGCCTTTTCATAGTCAATAAAACCCAAATAGACATTCTTCTGATATTCTTGCATTCTTTCAGGATCCATCTGATATCTGCAATGACATCCCTAGTGTTACGGCCTCTTCTGAATTCAGCTTGAAATTCTATCAGTTCTCTATATGTTCTACTGTTCTAACTGTTTTGAATTATCTTCAACAATATTTTGCTTGCATGTGTTATCAATGATATTGTTCACTATTGTCCACATTCTATTGGATCATTTTTCTTTGGCATAGGAATAAATATGGATATCTTCCAGTCAGCTAGCCAGGCAACTCTCCTCTAAACTTTCTGGCAGACATTGGTTAGTGCACCCAGTGCTGCATCTTTAATTGAACCATGTCGTTTGGCATTCCTTCAATTTCTGGGGCCTCATTTTTTGCCAATGCCTTTATTGCAGCTTGAACTTCTTTCATTGCTGTTGACTCTTTACCACCTGGCATTTCTGGAAATATTTCAGTGTAGGCCAATTCTTTTTGGTACAATGATTCTGTGTATCCTCTCCATCTTCGTTTGATGTTTCTGGATTATTCAAGATTTTTCCCACAGTGTCTTTCAGTGTTGCAACACTACTACCCCTTGTTTGCTGGGCTTTAGCTTTAGACTAGCATCACCCGGGGAGTCTGTGGACTTTGGGTCTTGTGTGGAGTACCTGTATTTAATATTCAGCTGAGACATTGTCATAAGCTTAATACCTACATCTGGAACATTTAACATACCATGAGAACTGCATGTGTCAACCAGAACACCTGACCTGGTTCTCATTTTGGCACATCCCTCACACCTCAACTGAAACTTGCAACAATGATATTCATGTGTGGTTTGTTGTTACAGGTACAATATCTGTTTGTCAGTTTTTTGTACTAGGGGAATGATCTACATATTACTACTTTATGGCTTAAGTATCAATATTCGTGCTTCTCGTTCTTATTGGCACAGTACTTCTCTGTCAGTTTTCTCTACTGAGGTAATTTGAGCATGCTTTGATGCTGAAGGCTCTGCTACCAGTATGTCTAATACCAGAAGGGTCATTTATAGTGGACAGGTTTCAAGAGAGCTCCCAGATTAAGACAGTAATGATCAAACACTTTTTAAATAGCAGGTCAGGTATTTCAAAACCTTAGAGGAACATGGAGAGTTACAGTATTAGATATAGAGTCCAGACTGTAATGAAATCAAAATGAGGAGAAGCAACTCTAGCTAGTGTTGTTATTGTTAGGTGCCCTTGCGTTGAGTATAATTCATAATAACTCTCACCTGTGTTCTATTCTGTGTCATCCTCAAAATCTCTAACACACTCAAGCTCATTCTTACATTGACCATATCAACCCACCTGGTTGAGGGTCTTCTTCTCTTTCACTGCTCTCCATCTTCCCAAGCAGGATATCCTTTTTCGAGGAATAGCCTCACCTAGCAATATGCCCAACGTATGTGAGATGCTCCTTCAAGAAACACTCAGGCTGCATAGTTTTCAAATATATCTGTTTGTTCTTTTGTCAGTCCTTCGGAGCTTCAGCACTCTTCTCCAACACCACAGTTCAAAGATGCCAATTTTTCCTTTATTAATCTGTTTTCATTGTCTGGCTCTCAGATGCCTAACAAGTGACTAGAGAGACCATGGCCTGAATCAGGCAAGGCCATGGCCAGAATCAGACACACCTTAGTCCGCAAACTGATGTTATCGCTTGCTCCTAAGTATTTTGGAGAAGTTCCTGACTAAAGAATTTGACACACAGTCCGTATCCTGAACTTTTGACTGCTGGTACCAAGTATATTAATGTGAATCTAAATAAGATGAAGCTGTTAACAATATTGATGTTTCCTTTCTGCCCAGTGGTAAGGATTTTTGTTTTCTTGACATTAGGATGGAAGCCATAGTGAGGGCTACAGTACTTAACCTTCTGCAGCAAGTACTTCAAATCCTCCTCATTTTCTGCAAGTAAGGTTGTGTCATCCACATAGCAAAGGTTATTAATGAGTCTTCCTCCAAACCTGATGTCACATTTTTCTTCAGAGTCTAGTTTATCAAATAATTTGCTCAGCATGCAAATTGATTAGATACAGAGATAGAATACAAGCCAGACTCAAACCTTCAGAGATAAAGAGATTTTAAAAGACAGCTCGGAAAGAGAAAGTAAGCTACTATAATGCACTAGAATGTGCAGCAGAGACCTAAAATTGGAGACTTAAAAGGAAAGAACTTGTTCTGTATTACTCAAGCTAAAGGTACAGAAAAAGAAATTTAAGCCTCAAGTTGCAATACTGAGAAGTGCTATGGGCAAAATCCTGAATAATCCAGGAAATTATAACAGGGAAAAAGAAAAAACAACAACAACAATAACAAAACACAACAGGCTGACACTGAAATATTTCAGGAAATTCCATACTCTCAAGAGTCAATGATAACGAATGAAGAAATTAAATCTACACTGAAGGTATTGGCAGAAAAAAAAGAAGGCTCTAGCTATTAAAGAGATGTAAATCAAAACAATACATCTAGATAACATCTCTTTCAACAACCATAGCAAACTTCAACAAGGCAGCAAATAACAGATGTAGATGAGAACTCCCAGAAGTTGGAACTCTCATGCATTACTGGTGAGAACGTAAAATGGTACATCAACTATGTAAGATAGTTTGGTATTTCTTCAAAATGTTGAAAACAGAAATACTATTTGATCCATCCATTCTGCTTCAGGGAATATATATTAAGGAAATCAGAGCTATGACACACCCAAATTTATTGCAGAATTATTCACAATAGTAAGAAGATGAAAACAGCGCACATGCCCTTCAACAAACGAATTGACAGACAATTCATGGTACATTCACACAATGAAGTATTATGCTACATTGAAAAACAATGAAGAGCTGTGAACCATTATACAATTTAGATGAGTTTAGAAGATATTTAGCTGTGTGAATTACTCAGTTACAAAAGAATAAACACTGTATAAAATCACTGTTATAAAAAATAGCACTGTTATAAGATAGAGGGAAAGTAATAAATTAATTGAAAAAGAAACACTTTTTTAATAATAGGTGAAAGGAAAGCCAATGTGAAATCAATGGACTACATCGGACATTGTATTGCAATTAGTAGATTAAGATATGCATGACTGACTAGGGGAGAAAAACTGATGAAAAACTTATACACAGAAAAATAATGGGGTCAATTGACAGGGATGGGAGGAGAAGGAAAAGTGGGCAGAGATTAGTGAATGGACGGTTGGGTAAAGTGAGGGAAAAGGCAAGTATGTGATGATTTGATGGTACATTGTAATGAGTGCCATGGATCAATTGTAACTGAAGGTATAAAACAAAATTCACATGAAAACTGATAAAATGGATACGTTGACACAGTGGCTAAACCAACAGACTTGAGCAAGGTGGTCCTGGTGCAGGATAGGGCAAGATTCAATCTATTTTTCATAGCGTTACTATTAGCCATAGCCAACTTGATAACTTCTAAGAGTAACAACAACTTGTATATAACAGAAGCTATTTCCATGGAGAAGAAAAGTTCAAATGAGCTATTAAAATTTATTAATTGAATGGTGAAATACTAGTTGTACATGCTAAGAGAGGCTATTTTTTGGATAGGGATATCATGCTTGGAAAGGCAAAGGGGAGGCAGTCCCTCAACCAGGAGGACTAACTCAGTGACTACAGTAATGGGCTTGAATGTGTCAGATTTTATGAGAAGGAGACTGGATAGGGCAGGGTAAGAACTGTCACTCACAGGGTCATTCACTGTGAGTCGTACTAGACTAGACAGCACCTAACACCAACAAGAGTGTCATAGTAAAACTATCCACAATGATTGAAACTTGCCCAATCCTGGACATCCTAAAACTGCACTGTGCTTAACTCAGTGTTGTAGATCAATCCCTCTCATTGAAGAGATTCCACTATTTTACCAATCATCAACTTTTTTTTTCAGCATGATAGACTTCCAGATGACCGACTAATCTGACAATAAACCCCAAGCAAGTGATAGGAAATCTTACCATCTTTGTTGCTCAGGAGCACTGTGGTTGCACTTCTTCAAAAATAAGTTTGTTCTTTTTGCAGTTCATAGTATAATCAATACTCTTCATCATATTCCTATTCAAAGTTATCGATTCTTCTTCAGTCTTCCTTGATAATTACCTTGCTTTCACACACGTTTTAAAAAATATCATGATGTAGGCCAATTGTACCTTAATCATCAAAGTGACATCTTTTCTCTTCAGTAGTATAAATAGATCAGTGTAAGCAGACCTGCCTATGGAACACACATTTTATTTTCTTTATATGACATCAAAAACTACTGGAACAGAACTACCAGAAAAACAAGCCGAGTTCAGAAGAGGTTGTGGCACTATCATGAATGTCAGATGGATTTTGGCAGAAAGCAAAGAGTACTAGAGGAATGCCTACCTGTGTTTCATTGACTATGCAAAGGCATTTGACTGTGTGGATCACAATAAATTGTGGCTAACCATGAGGAGAATGAGAATCCTAGAAAAGAAACGCTCCATGGTTCAGAACGAAGACTACATAGGGAAGTGGACTTGTGGCAATGGATTGTATAACAATGAAAGAATTTTTCTCTTAATTTTCAAAGAGAAGAATGAACTGAAGGAAAAGGGTAGACAGGGAGAAAAGTGCAACAATGAATGAATGGAAATCCAAAGTCTCTGTAAATTTACATTAAAAATTAAGGAGGAAGAGGAGGAGGAGAAGGAGGAGGAAAAAGAGAAAAAAGAAGAGAAGAGAAGAGAAGAGAAGAGAAGAGAAGAGAAGAGAAAAAAGAAAAGAGCAAAATAAAAAACGAAACCAAAATCAGAAAAGGAGCGCGTCAGGGAAATGGCCTGTTTTCATACCTTTTCAGTCTATATACAGAACAGATCATTCAGGAGGCTGGGGTTTATGAAGAGGAATGTGGCATCAGGATTGGAGGAAGACTGATCAACAACCTACCTTATGCAGACGACACAACCTTGCTTGCTGAAATTGAGGAGGACCTGAAGCACTTGCTGCTTGCAGAAAGTCAAGTACTGTAGTTTTCAATATAGATTGAAGCTCAGCATCAAGAAAACAAAGATTCTCACCACTGGGTTAATTGACAGCACCTTGATAGATGGAGAAGAGATTGAGATTGTTAACAACTACAGCTTGCTTGGCTTCATAATCAAACTCTTGGCACCAGTAGTCAGGAAATCTAAAGATGAACTGGTCTGGGAAAATCTGCTATCAGGGACTTCTCTAGAGTACTTAAGAGCAACTATGTCAATCTTAGACAAAGACTAAGCTGCTCCTGATTCAGGCCCTGATCGTCACAATTACTTGCTATGCATCAGAGAGCTGGTCAAGAACAAAGGATGACAGAAGGAGAATTGATGCCGTATACTTGTGGTGCTGGATAAGAGTCTCTTGAACATGCTATGGACTGCCAAGAAAGCAAATAGATCTTTCTGGTAGAGAGTGAAAACAAGTTTCCTCTTGGAGGCTAGGATTTTGAACATCCATCTCACACTTTGGGCACATGGCGAAGAGGAACTGATCCTTGGAAAAGGATCATGATTGGAAGGGTGGTGGCACCCTGATGAGATGGGCTGATACAGTAACTGGAGCAATGACGGTAGATGTGTCAGAGTCAACAAGTTTGGCTCAGGACAGGGCAGGCTTCAGAGCTTTACACGTAGGGTCACTATGAGTTGCAGCCAACTCGATGTCATATAACAACAACATAGATGCTACTAATGAGTGTTAAATGTGAGTTCAAGTGAAATGAAATCTTTCGCAACTTTTTTTAGCAAACTTTTTTTTCCTAGCAAAATTTTTTCTTCACTTACATAGCTGATTGGTCCAGTTGTGAGGATTTTGTTTTCCTTAGGTTGAGATGTAATCCATAATGTAAGCTGTAGTCTTTGATCTTCTTTGGTAAGGTCTTCACTTTCTGCAAGCAAACTGTTAATAGAAGAACTTTCATATGTGCCTGACTAGTTTCAGTATATATTGGTAAATGTATTTCTAATTCTAAGATATTCGAAAAATTATTGAAACACTTAGATCTAAATTTTTATCCACATTACACTGTAATTTATTAGATAAGGAAATTTTTAGTACCATATTAAACAAAATTTTGTAATCTTTTTCACAATTATCTGAATGAACTTATTTTCCCCCAATAAGTTTCATAAATATTTTATTCTTGCTATCAATAAATCTGTTAGTTTTAAAAAAAATCATTAACAGTATATTTTTGTCCTTCAAATTACCTTATTATCACTAGATATTTTATTATTTTGCTTGTTTGGTTGTTACTGTCAAACTCTCAAAAGAAATATACATATAAAGATCTGGATGGGAATTGAGACAAAAATTATACTATGATTAATTCAGTTTAAGTTTTTACTTTCTGCACAAAGGGTTTCAAATTAAAAAAAATGGCCTTAGTAACTATTTTTAGATGCTTTAGAAATTTATGCCTACAAGGAAGAAATAGTCTTTACCATCCAGTGTGTGGTATATTGCTTTTCCCTGCTATCTGTCCTAGCCACCTACTTAATTTTATTTTGTGATCATTTCTGACACTTTATTCAAATGAAATGAAAGAAATATTTCTGAAATTAAGGGAGCCATTTTAGGCCTTCAAAATGACTCCTACTGGGGCTTGATTTCAGCCCACTAAGAAACCCCCCAGGGTGCCTTTGGTCCCCTGCCTGACTCCCTCCTCAGCACCACACCACTGAACTCTTTGGCACCCCCGAGAGTTCCTCAGTTCAGAACCCTTTGACCTTACCTCTGACCCCTTCAGCAGCTATGCCCCCTCAGATATGGGTACCCTCAAGCCAGGCTCCGCGGAACCACAGGTCACCAATCTTTCAGCTAATCGCTCTCTGACAGAGGGTCTGGTTCTGGATACAATGGACAACAGCCTCAGCAAGATCCTGCAGGACATCAGCTTTCCTGGCCTGGAGGAAGACCCACTGGGCCCTGATAAGAGCAGCTGGTCTCAGTTCATTCCTGAACTGCGGTAGAGACCTGGTCACTGCCTTGCTGCTCAAACTACCCATATGGAGCACTCATGTAGCCAGGCAGTCTAGGCCCAGTGTCCCCCGAACCTTCTCAGTGAGAACAACAGTCAGCAACCTTGTAAGCTCCTTAGCTCCACTGCTCCTGGTGATGCTAAGGCAGAAGTGGCACCTTTACTGCCACTGAGGCCTCTGAAGACAGCAAAGCTCTCGCAACTGGTCTCTCTGCCACCTTTAGTTCCCCAGGAGACTCTGGTTACTCTGCTACTGGAGGCTGAAGGGGGAGCACAGCGAAAACCAGAGTGAATGGGACTAGGAACTCTCCAAACTTTCCACTCCGGGCCCGCAGACTTTTCTGAGCTGACCCTTGTAAATAGTGTACATTTTCCAAATTATCTTCTAATTATAAATGTAAACGTATTTCCTTAGATCATTAAAGAGAATACCAAAAAGCAGATAGGATAGCAAGGGACTTGACTTTGCTTCTGCTCCTTGCTTTTAGTTCCTAGCTACCAGAGGGAATTGCAGTGCTAGGTTTCTTCCAGGCCCGAAGGCTCTTACTGTAGCTACCTAGAAAGGACATCTTGCCCCATCCCTCTTCCTGTTCCTCCCTCCCACTTCAAACTTCCAAGTCAGCTATCCTGCAAGAAGAAATCTTGCTAACAATCTTTTTTTGTATTGGGTCAAGAGTTGGATTGGAGGCGGGGGGAATGGATGCTTCTGAGACAAAATGTATGGGTAGTCCCACTGAGTGTTTCTCTGATAGTGTTCCTAATCATGCCAGAGAGACTAGCGTTGTTGAGAACATGGCCAGAAGCTTGAGAAAGCTGGAAGAGCCTCTGACCTGCCTGGCTCCCTTAACTTGCACCTCAGCTCTGCAGAGAGCCACCTTCAGCCCCAGCTGACTGCATGAATGCAAACCAGGTCAACACTACTGTAACTACCTTCTCAATAAAATCCACGGTGGAAATGTTAAAACAACAACAACAAAAACCAAACCAAAATGACTCCTACTATTAATTTCTATGGCTTTCCCTCTAACTCCTATTTCTTGTCATGGCCCACTAATAAAGATATTTATTCAGAAAAAAAGGAAAGAATATATCTCAACTAGTTTTCCAAATATAGATTTCACTCATTCATTGCTGTCATCTGGAAACCAACTCATAGCTGACCCTCAGTGTGGATTTTTAGAGGCATGGAAGCAAAGAGGCTTCTTTTTCTTGCAGAGCAGCTGGTGGACTTGAATCTTTTGGGCTGGCAGCACACCTCTTTACCCATTCAACCACCAGAAAGAGAGATATTCTGCTGCAGCTGCTGCTGTCATGTGCTGTCGAGTCAGAGCTGACTCATAGCTGATCCTCCAGCAGGTTTTCAGAGGCTATAAATCGCATGAAAGGAGATTACCCACCTTTGTCTATGGAGCAGCTGCTGGTTTCAAATCAAGGCTCCTCACCAAAAATATAGTAGCCCATGATTTGTTTTGTCTACCGTCCTATTTGCACAAAAACAGAATACTCTGGGAAAATAAACTCTACAAAAATTGTAAGTTTAGTAAAATTCTGTATTGTAAGACTACAGCTCAATGATTTTTTAAAAAAATACATTATATCATGGAATGATGAAAATACGGATAAGAAATCAAAAGAATTGGCTTCAAATAAACCTGAGTGATGAAAGAATATTTTCTTTGTGTTGAGTGAACTTACTTGTAAACCGATAGAATAACTACCAATAGACATATCTCCATGAAAATTCGCCAAAACTTTATCTTTTGTCCATTTTGAAAATAATGGTAGTCTTCTTCAGACTTTTCTTTTGTGTTTAATCTCAGAAAAACTGGTGACAAATCACTCAGATGCATTAACTCATTCTGCTTTTCAAATAGCATAATTTACGTTGCCTGCTTTATTCAATTGTATTTAACTGCAGTTTCTTACAGTTAAAGCTAACATTAGCACACAGTTCAGGTTTGACAGAAACACTGGGTACTTTGAGGTCTAAAGTTTAGAAGCCCAACTATCTTTCCAAACTAGATTTTTCCAAGCTACCTTTGCAGGATCCATAGTCTGTTATTGAGCTCTGGTGGCCTAGTGGTAAGAAACTGTGCTACGATCCCAAAGGCATGAGGTTTGAATCCACCATCTGCTCAGCAGGAGAAAGAGGAGAGTCTCCATTTGTGTTATGTACTACCTCTGAAAACCCACTGAGGGTCAAGTATGAGTAAGTTCCCACTGGATGACATACAATTGCAACAAAGTCTATTAGAGACTTATGGGGAAATTTGTAACTTATTTCCCACCTTGGAATCATCATAGTCAAATATGAAAAGCCAAAAATTGAGGATCAACTTTTTCTTGGAGAGAACTCTAAGCTCATTATTTGGTAGCTTGAGTAGTCTGTGAATTCAGAGGAAAAGAATCCAAATTACACTAATTCACATTCCACTGTTAACCACGCTACTTTAAGATTTCACTCTCAGTTTCACACCTTGTACTGTTCTCAGATGAGGCTGACTTCTGAAGAAATGTTTCTGGTCTGCCTACACCTCAAGTGGTAGATCATAAATAAAATCAGGCAGTGTGATATTTCTATTGCCCACTTCAAAATGTTTCCACAGACTCTTGGAATGATACACTTTAAGGCTCAGTGTTTATTCTTGCTTCATGATATTTATATTTGCTTGATGCTATAAATATGAGTTCAAATGCATTTTTAAAACTTACCTATGAATAATACTACCCAAGCCTTTTACATTTTAGCTTTCGGAAATATGATGCACAATCCAAGGTGTAAAATTAAAATTTTTTTTGTAGGTGGAAGGTAGTGAAAATAAGCTCATAATTCCCCCACACACACATAGACACATACACTGGGAAGGTCAAACAACAAAGCCTTGTTGTTTTTTATAGATTACCCCACCCCCACCCCCCAAGCTAGAAATTCCACTTTAGTTGATTCAACTCCAATTCATTGCAACCCTGCACTGGTTTTCCAAGGCTACCAGTATCTACTAAAGAAGGCTGTTCATCTTTCTCCCCGGGAGGAACACGTAGACCTTTTAGTTAGCATGTAATGCACATCACCAGGTCCCACCACAGTTGAGAAAGGCATGCCTGTCCATTGTTTTCCACTCATACACACTGAGTCTTACTCAGCTGCACAGTAGTTACATTACACAGTCATTATCATTAGAACTTCTAAAGGTCTAGGTTCAGGCTCAGGTTCCAGTCAGAAGGATAGACTTTTTTTAAAAAATGGTTTTCATTCAATCATTAAGATAGATACATTTCCTTTTAAAACAAGAATTACAATTGAAAATGCCATTATTTACAACATTGTATTTAATCCTCCACTGTCTCCTCCCTTCCGTTTTATCCTACTATCCTTTCCTTTCAGCTGGTCTCTGCTCCCTCTCCCTCCCCTCAGGTCATTGTCAATCCTTCACAATGTTTCTGTGTAAACATTTCCTTTGGTCCATCTCCAAAATACATCTTTCTAAGTGTAGTGTTTAGACGTTATTGAAATATAGAGGAGAGGGGAAGATGATAAAAGATAAAATTTACATGATCTGGAGTTGTTTTCCAGTCCAGACAATCATGTTGCTATGCTGTATCTCTCCATAAATCACCTACCCCTGTGTCCTGATTTTGTCTTTTCTCAATCCAGGGATTGGGAGAAGGTGAAAGAAACTGAAAAGAAAGCGAAATTATTCTTAGGAGTAAGACTTAAATGTTGTCTATCAATGCATATCCCTGTGGCATCAACTTTTTTTATGTCGCAAAGGTTGTTGGGTAACAACTAAGTGATCACATATGTTAATATTCAGGGAAAAGAATGACCAGGGAAATGGATTTTTGTTGTTGTGTGCTGCTGAGTAGGAATCCACTCATTGCTGATGCTCCAGCCCATTTCTTGATGTAAATTGCACAGGAGGAATTGCACATCTTTTCTAATCACTAAGGGGCTGGTGCATTTGAACTAGTGACTTTGGCTTGACAATGCAGTTCTTTACCACAGACCACAAGAGCTCAAGTGCCTATTGTGTTTGACAACTAGTGGCTCTGGTAAGTCAATTTTCTTTAAGATTTACAGCCTCAAAAACCTTGTGGTAGATGTGAGTCAACTTGAAGCCAGTGGGAAGAGCACATGGTTCATATTGCTTTGGAAAATCAGAAATGAGATGGTCTAGTGTTCCCCATGTACTATTCCCATTCCCCTAAAGTTGACTTCCATCTTCCATTGTGATTGTAAGGTTATAAATCATAACAAGAGATGAATGGTAGAGTAGCTGGTGGATTCTAACACATAAGATGCTCCGTCTTTGGTTAACAGTGAACACGCCATGAACTATGTCATCAGAGGTCTGAGGATATACTCTAAACTTTCTCACTTGTAAATCTTAGCAAAAGAAAACCGTGCATTTTTCCCCCCTCTTGGATCATATACTATTGGGGGTTTGTTTTGAGAGGTTGCCTTAGCTTTGACTCATGAGCTTTGAAACATTCTCAATGAAACAGTTGTCAGGTCTTTATTCTGTCACATCTCTGGGAAGACTTGAGCCTCTAAACCTTCATTCAGCTGAAGTTTTATAGAAATACAGACATAGATACGAGAATGACTGCTGTTGAGTCACATCTGACTCACAGCTGACCTCACAGGTTTCCAGGGCTGTAAACTGCTGAATTCAAACTGCCTCCCTTTGGATTAGCAGCACAACTTCTTATCCATTAGACTACCTTGAGCTCCCTAGATATAGGTATAAATATAGCTATATGGTACAGATATATGTTGTTACTGGGCGCTACCGAGTCGTATATGACTCACAGCCACCCTATGGACAACAGATCGGAACCTTGTCCTATTCTGTGTCATCCTGGCAATCTCTCACACACTTGAGCCCATTTCTGCAGTCACTGTGGCAATCCACCTGGTTGAGGGTCTTCCTTTCTTTCATCATCCTCCACCTTTTCTCTCCAAGAAATAACCTGTCATACCAACATGCCAAAAGTATGTGAAGTGCAGTTTTATCATCTTTGTCTCCAAATAGCACTCTGACTGCACCTTATCCAAAATATATCTGTTTGTTCTTTTGAGACATTCAGTACTCTTCTCCAAATTATAGTTCCAAGGCATCAATTAAATATTGTTTTTATATAGATCTAAATCAATAAATATAATTGGTGCCAGGAACTTACAAACATATTATATATATCAAAACATTACATATAAAAGCATGTTTATTAGAACATGCAATATATACAGGGGAATCTGGTGGCCTAGTAATAAAGGAATTGCCCTGCCAACTCAAAGGCACCTGGTTCAACTCTATCAGCTGCTCTTAAAAGAAAGATGCACATTCTCCTTTTAAGTGATTATAATCTCTGAAAACCTTCTGAAGGCTCAGCTACAAGTCAATTCTGATTTATGACACGTTACAACATTATGCTGTTGTTGTGTAGCATCAAGTCAAAACCTACCCACAGCTGATTGTAAAGTGGGTTTTCAGAGGCAGTAGTTGTACAGGAGGAGATTGCCTATCCTTCTGTGGAGCAGCTGGAGTATTTGAACCACACGCTTTCATGATTGCAGGGCAGATTCTTACCAGTAGGCCACTACACTGTGAGGGTCTATTAAAAAAGAATAGATGAATTAATATAGAAAATTTGATAGTCATTGTTTAATCCTTATATTATCCATGAAACACAAATCCACCAAATAATTTTCATTAATGATGGAGGGACAGTACAGGAAAGGAAGACACCAAATGAGATGGATTGACACAGAAACTGGGTAGTTTTGTTGCAGTCAGTGAGACTGGCTCAGGATATAATAGGGATCAGAGCTATTGTACGCAGGGTTGCTATGAGTTGCAGGCAACTCAATGACACATAACAACAACAGTGATATTGATAAAATATATTTGTTTAAAGTCTTAAGCTTGCACCTCCTTCTCCAGATAAGCTAGATATTATTTTCTAAAGCTAGCCACCAAACATATCAATTGAAATAATTCTTTATTTTACTGGAAGTCCTTGGCGTTTCCCTCTACAACATTCTATCATTGCTTTTCATTTAAATAATTTAAATAAGAGACATTGAATGAGATTGGAACAAAAAGCATTCCCTTCAAACAAATTATGGTAGTCATTTTAACCGAATTTGAGATGTGCTGAATCACACATGTTAATGTTTGCAGACGGAATATTAGTAACAGTACAAAGTTATAAGAATTAGAAGATAAAAATTTCTTTTAAATTTTTAAAAAATATTTTTATCACACATTTTTAATCTGGAAAAATTATTTCTAATCCCCATAAGATTATGTATTTGGCATAACATTATATAATACACTGCTATTCTAAAATACCTTACCTTTCTTTATTATAACAAAATTTGATAATATGAGATCTATGTATTCTGAGATTTTATTTTTCCGTTTTCTCTACCTCTGCTTTGAATAAATTGTTTTTATATTAAGGTGAATCGAGATTGCTAATTCATCTAAATTGAACTATTAAATGAATTACTTTGCATCAAATTTCTACTAATTTCATTATTTTCTTCCTTGACTTTATGATAAAAAAGAATTTGTTAATAGAATACACTTAAATCCTCAGTTATCAGCGTTGTATCTACCTAGAAAAGAGAAAAGTAATTTTGATGAAAAAAATCTGATACATTAATCAATTAGTTCTCATTTTTTTGTTATTTTGTTTACTACTCTATTCCTTAAGTAATAAATATTGAATAAATGCTGGCTTGTAAATGCCTTTTCCTTAAAGAGAAGTTTCTGGTTTGGAAGAAACTTGAGAAGTCAGTAGTTTCTAAATTGTATTACTTTTTAATTCCTGTTTTTAAAAAAAGGAAATAGAATTCCTAAAATAACATTGTATGCAAAAAAGAAGAAAAAAACCCATTGTATTTAGACTTAGGAAACTCATGAGTTGAATCAGTTCTTTCCCCTGAATTCTCTGTAAACTTCCTCTCTATGTCACTTTCAATTTGAAATAAACATTTATTCTTGATATTGAAATGGTTCTTTGATTTTATAGAAAACAACTTCCCACCTATTTTCCTTTTCCTCTTTCCTTCCACTTCCTCCTTTTTGGGTTCTTCTGTTTTCAGCTAACATGAAAAATTATTTTAATACCTAGCTCAGTCTTAATTTCCCAATTTGTCAGAAGGAAGTCCATGTTGCCTATAAGGTTGTTTAACTCCACTCATCCAGAGACATCCTGGTTCCTATTTGGAATGGTCTTGACTTCATATCTAAAAGCACGTACAATTAGATTCAGCGGTATTTTAAACTTAAAAAAACCACAAAAACTTAATTTTTTTTCTTGAAGAAAATTATGCGTTCATAATTTTTATCTCAGAATTACATGTATTACATAAATCTGGTATTCATTTTGCTGTTAATTGTTAAACTCTTAATGTATACCTCAAGTCTTTCTTCTATTAACCCTTGCTGTTGGTGTTAAGTGCCACTGGGTCACTTCCAACTTCCGGAAACTTTATCATTTATAGTGTAATCTTATCCTATGCTATCTTCACAAGTGATATAGCTTGAGCCAATTGTTTTAGCCACTTTGCTAAATTACGTTGCCAAGACCTTTTTTACCAAGCACAGCTTCTTTCTATAGGGGGTGATCATTCTTGATAACATGTGCAAAGTATATGAAATGAAATCTTACCATTCTTCCTGCTAAGAATCAATCTGGTAATACTTATTTCTTTGAAATAAAATTTGATGAACGAATTTCTTTGTTCTTCTGATTGTTGTTGTTGTTGTTAGGTGTCCTTAAGCTGACTATGAATCATAGCAATCCCATAAACAATAGACCTAAACACCATCCTAACTTGTGCTATCCTCACCATCACTGACATATTCAAGCTCATTGCTACAATTACTGTGTCAATTCACATGATAGAGGGTCCTCTTCTTTTTCACCATACTTCCACCTTTCCAAGCATGATGTTCCTTTCCAAAGGATAGCCTTTTCTGGATTTGAATCCATCAGCTCCTATATGGGAGAAATATGGGACATCTCTTCTCAGGTTATTTATTGTCTCAAAAAACTCTTCGGAGGATCAGCTATAGGACAATTCCTAATTGACAACATAAAACAACAACAAGCACTATGACCAAAGTACATGAGAAGAAGCTTCATCATCATTGGCTCCAAGGAGCACTCTGGTTGCATTTTCTCCAAGATTTATTTGTATATTCTTTTGACAGTCCATCAGTTGTTTAGTACTCTTTTCCAACACCAGTACTCACAGGCATTTATTCTTCTGCTGTCACCATTATTCATTGTTCAACTTTCAGATGCATAGTAAGTGATTGAAATGACCATGGCCTAAATGAAGCACACCTTAGTCCTCAAACTTACATCATTGCTCTAATAATTTGTAGAGGTTCCTGAATGCAGACTTTCTTAGTGCAATACATCTTCTGATCTCTTGACTATTGGTTCCAAGTATATTTGACAAATACATCTAGAAAGAAGAGAAACTAGAATACTCCTTAGAAGAAAGGATAAAGGTACTTTATCTCAAGCATTTAGGATAAGTTATGAGGATCTGTCAGTAGTCACTGAAGAAAGATGCCATGCCTTGTAAAATAGAAAGTGAGCAACAACAACAAAAAGAAACCAAAACAAAAAACAAACAAAAAAACTCAAACCTTCAAGCAGATAAAATAAATAATGACTATAATAAGACTCAAGCACAACAAAGACTGTGAGGACAATGAAAGATCCAGCAGAGTTTTTGTTCAGTTGGACATAAGGTTGATGTATATATACTCACAATTTACACAAGATGTATATATTTTTGTATAATATATATAAAGCAATATATATAGTATACTTTTAGAGTCTCAGTGTAAAGAAATTTATGGATATGGAAACTCTTCTCTGTTGATATATAGTGATCGTCAATTGTTCATGTGTTCAATATTCACAAACATTTGCTGATTGTGAAGTATCTAGATATTGTGGAAGGCACCCACACAATGAGGAGAAGCAGCTGCAAACATCTATTAGTATTTAGAACTTTCAATATAAGAAGCATGAATGTAGAAATATTGGGAATTGACAAAAATATAATGGAATACATAAAGATTAGTATAATAGGTCTAATTGAATTGAAGTAAATTGATATTTGCCATTTTGATCAATGACTAATGATTTATTAATTGCAAATATCTATTTAAAAATATAAATAACAACTATGCACATAAACTTTACCTGATGGACTACAATGAATAAGATGAACTTATAAGATGTAAAGAGTTCATGGAGAAGCTCAACATCAGAAGTTGAAACAAAACCAGGAAGTGACTGTCGAACAACTATCAAGTTGTCTTGGAAAGTGTAAGTTGAAGCTGAAAGAAATTCAAGCACAAAAGAACCCAGATATGAGCTTGAGTCTATCACAACTGAGTTTAAAAACCACATCAACCATCTATTTAATGACTAACACTAATGATCTAAGAAAGTGAGATGAGTTATATTATGACAAGAACACCACTAAGAAGGAAATAAAACTTCATTACATTGAAAGGAAAGATCAAAAGGAATGTCAGAAGAAAGTCTGAAATTTGTACCAGAACATGAAGAAACTAAAACAAGGGAAGAAATATTGAAGTAAGAGAGTTGAGCAGAGGTGCCAAAGAGAAGTTCAAGAAGATAAAGCAAAATATTTTAACAAAATGTGCAATAACCTGGAGATAGAAAATCAAAAGGCAAGAATATACTCAGAATTTCATAAGCTGAAAGAACTGATGAACCAATTTGACCCTGGAATTGCCATACTGAAGGATTCTATTTGCAAAATATTGAATGATTCAGGAAATCAAACATAGAAACTCTGTATGACACTAGCTATTCCACTACTAGCAATATACCCCTAAGATATTACAACTGAGAAACAAATGGAGATTTGTATACCAATGTTCATACTGCAAGAACATAGGAACATCCCAAATATCCAAGCACAAATGAATGGGTTGAGAAATTGTGGCGCAATGGAATTGCAGCACTCAGGAGCAACAATTTTAAAAAATATACTAGATAACTTGGGAGAGACTGGAGAGCACTATGCTGAGTGAACTAGCTCAGTTTCATAAGGACAAATATTGGATATGACCATTATTATAAAAATAGAATGATAATTAGTAAAATATGCATGGGAACCCAAAGGGGAAAGGGGTAGGAGCGGATTGGTGAGGATGAGTAGGAGTAAAACCACAGGGCTGCAGAAGGAAATGGGAAGGATTCAGTTGAAAACACAGAGTAATGATGGACAAAGGCCAACAGTGATTAGTTTTACAAAATTTAACGTGTGGGAGTAATTACATGAAACACAATGTGAATGAAGAATATAGGGTGATATACAACATATACAAACTTTATAAGTAAATCAATATAAAACAAATGTTATTGTACCAAAAGAACTTGTTGACATTGAAACATTTTAAGAATTAGCATGTGATCAAACAAAAACTAATGGTGAAGAAAAAAGTATTTTCATGCTGTACTTAAAGTGTTGTTGTTAAGTGCCATAGAGTCAAGTATGACTCATAGATACCCTATGAACAAAAGATTTGAACCCTGTTCTATAACTACTGCAGTTTCTCTAAGTTCATAAAGTTTCCAGAGGCATGTTGTTTAGGAAGGGGATGGCAAGCCTGATTCCAAGCCTGTCTTAATCTGGGAACCAAATACTATGGCTCATGGGCAACCATTACGGCATTTGACACACCAGAGGCACAACGTTCAGTATAACAGCAACCCCAAGTTATCTCAGTACAGAGAATTGACATACCAGTGCTGTACCACTTAGAAGAATGTTCACTCCAAACACAATAGATCTATATCCAGGCCAATTCTCAAGTACTTGTTATGCTTCAGAGAGTTAGACAATGACTAAGGATGACAGAAGAAGAATAGATGCCTTCGAGTTGTGGTGCTAGAGAAGAGTCTTGAACATATCATGGACTGCCAAGAAAACAAACCGATCTGCCTTGGAGAGGGTGAAATCAAATCTCTCCTTGGAGGCTAGGAGTTTTAAAGCTCCACCTCACTTACTTGGAGCATGTGGCTGGGAGAGATCGGTCCTTGGAGAAGGACGTCATGCTTGGAAGGGAAGATGAACAGCGCAAGAGATGGAGATCCAGGATGAGATGGATTGATACAGTAACTGGGGTGATGTGGGTTGGTGTGTCAGGGTTAGTGAGACTGGCTCAGGACAGGGAAAGGTCAGAGCTGCTGTACATAGGGTTGCTATACATTGCAGGTGACTCAATGGCACATAAAAACAATAACATACTATGACAGGTTTGGAAGTAAGAGTGTCATCCATTTCCAAATAGCATGCCTCTGGAAATTCTATGAACTTTTATAAATGTTGATAGTTATAGAAGAAGTTGAGGCCTTTGTTCATAGGGTCACTATAGTGATGCTTGACTTGAAGGCAATCAATAACAACAACAACAACAACAACAACATATCCAGCAAATCCAATGAGCTCACACATCACTGTGAATGCAATAAAAACAACCAAACAGTTCACACCTGACCATCAACTGAAACAAAAAGAACTCACTTTTCAGAATGCAAGGTTTCACACATGACCCTCTAAATTGAAGACTCAGTCAGGACTCAGTTGACTTTTAAGTACATAGGCTGACCAAAAAAGGCCCTGATTGGCTCAAAAACAAGAGGTTCCCAGCCCACAGCTCATTGTTAGCCAAATCTAATCAGCTTACACATGGTTGTGAATGAAATAAAAACAACTAAATAGTCCAGACTTTACCCTCAAACCAAACAAGAAGAACCCACCATTCAGAATCCAATGGCTTCGCACATGAGCCTCAGAACAAAAAATGTCAGGAGTTGAAGGAATGACAGTTTAGGTGTTTTCAACAAACAGATGCAGCCCTAAACATGCTCACTATGCTGTGCCAAGAAATATGGGAAACATTTATTTGGGCAACTGACTGAAAGACTCATATTTGTTCTCATTCAAGAAAAAGTGATACACAGAATGCTGAAATTACCAAACAATATTATTAATATTACATGTACGTAAAATATCGTTAAAGATTATTTATAAATGGTTGTAAGAGCACATTTATAGGAAACTTCTAGAAATTCAAGCTGGATTCAGAAGAGGCCTTGAGAAGAGGGATATTATTGTTGATGTCATAGAAATCTTTAGTAAAAGCATAGAATATCAGAAAAATGTTCAGCTATGTTTTATTGACTGTAACAACATTTAACTGTGTATATCATAAGAAACTATAGCTAATATTGAGAATATTAAGAATCCCAGAACACATAATTGTGCCCATGTGAAACCTATACTCAGACCAGGAAGCAGATGTCTTAACAGGAGGAGGGAACACCACATGGTTTAAATTCAGGAAAGGCATGAACCAGGATTGTATCCTTTCTGCATAACTGTTCAACCTGTATGATCAACAGATTATTTGACAAGCTCAACAATTTGAAGAAGTATGTGGAATCAGGACAGAGAAAGACTCATAGACGACCTGCATCATGCAGACAAAACTACCTCGCTATAAGTGAATAAGACTTGAAGTACTTACTTTAGAGAAGTACAGAGACTTCAATTTGGATTACATCTCAACACCAACAATACAAAATTTCTCCTCATTGAACCAATAGGCAACACCATGATAGAGAAAAGATTAAAGTGCTTAAAAGTTTCATTTTACTTGAATACATAGTCGACATTCACGGTAGCAACAATCAAAAAATCGAAAGACAGGTTACACTGGGGAAATTTGCTCTTTGGTATGTATATCTTTAAAATGGTAAAGAGAAAAAGATGTCAGTTTAAAGATGTACTTGATCCAAACCATGGTATTTTTATTTTGTTCCTAGGCATCTGAAAATAGGATAGTGAATATGCAGTACAGAAGAAGAATCTATGCCTTTGTATTCTGATATTGATGAAAAATATTGAATATGTCATGTACTGCTGAAAAACAAACAAGTCTATCTTGGAGAAAGTGCAACTAGTGTCCCTCATAGAGAAAGGATTGTGAAACTTCATTCTACTTACTTTGGACACATTATCAAAAGGGCCAGTCTTGGAAAAAGATATCACGCTGCTGAAGGTAGAGGATCAGAGCAAGAGAGAAAGATCCTTAATGAGGTGGGTTGACACAGTTACTCCCACAATGAGCTGAAGAACGTGGGAACTCACGAAGAGGGTGCAAGATAGGGCAAGTCTTAGAGTTGTTCATAATGTTGTTAGAGTAGGAGTTGTCTCAACGATATCTAACCACAAGAGATGTTATATATCAACATTGTATGGGACAAATCTATTATCAAGTTCTGAAATCTGACTTTAACATTTTTCCTCTTTTGAAAATCAGTGTCTGAATCAGTAATATAGTAGAGATCCATGTAGACAGATAAATCAATAGATGGCTACACAGACAAAATCACGTAGATGTTATTAATGAAGTGGTGAAATAGTTCTCTGTGTTTTGTTCCAAATTAATAAAACCAATTATATTTGCTGTCTCACAAAGACTCATCTCTTATTATATTTCATTTTTGCTTATAAAATATCTTAAGTTAGCTTAGTAAGACATTTTAATGTTTGACTCATTTTACAGCAGTTTAATGAGTGGCATACACTTTCTAAATAACATGTCTCTGGAAACTCTATGAACTTTGGTAAATGTCGATAGTTGTAGAGGGTCTTCAGGCCTTATGTTCATAGGGTCGCTATGAGTTGTGCTAGACTTGAAGGCAATCAACAACAACAACAACAACAACAACATACTCTGATTTACTTAAAAACCACAATATTCACCTCCCTCCTCTTTCAAACTAAAGAATACGTTACACTTTCAAACTAAATATATATGTTTTGTTTTGAGACTACTTTTTAAAACGACTCATGTCTAAGGTGGAGATGAATACAGAATTGGTAGAAGTTTACTTCATATGGTCCTATTTACCACTGGACCAAGCAAATTCCTGTTATTTTATGATTTTTAATAATTCTGAATTTTGCTATGGTTCTAAACAAGAGCTGTTATGAATTGTTCAGACTAATGTTTTGAGCAACAACTGACTTAATGGGCTTGTGTTTCCTTCATCATTCAAAATGTTTTGCAAAACTTACTCAAATTCTTTTTCCCTTTCTAAAGATGAACACTATAATTACAGCACATTGTTTGACCCTCCTTTGAATTTCAGATTCCAAAAACATATGGGTATTTAAATGGAACCAGAAAGTAATGAAAGTACAAACTTTGTGCCAAAGTAATTTTTAAATAGAAAAATAGAGAATTCTGAGATCCGTTGCTAATCATTCCTTCATGTACTTTATTCATACCTGTTCTGACTCTACCCATGGGTTTTGCACATGTACTCTGAAAGTGCTATACTCATCTCCTTGATGAAATATAACAGTACACAATTATAACAATATATATATAAAAGTAGGCAGTAGTATATGTTATAAGCAAACTTGAGAATTGGAGCAATTTCTCATCTCATCTAGTTTCTGTTTTCTTTTACACATACGCACACAATTGCAAAAATCACATAGGTTATCGAGACTCAGATATCCAGGATATAGTTTGAAGGGTAATTATTATTTTATATTTCTGTTTGAAGATACAGAAAAAGTTAATTCTGCCTGTCAATTCTATAGAATCTATTTAATATTCACTACCTCTTTACAAGAAGACAAAGCAAAGTATTAAATGGAATGTGCAAAGAGCAGGAGTTGAAGAATTAAAGAAAACTGACTAGACATTGGAAGAAGTGAAAAACAAATTTAGCATCCGAGTTACAGTACTGAGAGACAATATGCAGGAATCTGAAAAGATCAAGGAAGCATCATAAAAAAGATGGAAAGAATACACAGAGGTGCTCTACCAAAAAAAAAAAAATAAGACAACACTGAAAATTTGAAGATGTATTTTATGATAAAGAACCAGCAATGACAAAGGACAAAGTTCAAGTTGCACTGAAGATATTGGAAAAAATAAGGCTCTAGGAATGGATGGGATTCCATTTGACATGTTTCAACTAATGAGCTCACAAGCCTGTCCCAGAAAATTTGGAAGACAGTTACCAGATCAACTGATTGGAAGATAGCCATATATTTTATCACTCAAAAGAAAAGTGATCCAACATATTGTGGAAATGATTGAACAACAAATATAATTAATATCACATGCAAGCAAATTATTAATGAAGACCATTTAAAAAATAACAAAAATAGTACATAGATAAAGAACAGCCAGAATTTCAATCTGGCTTTAGAAAAGTCATGTGGCATCCAGGATATCACTGCTAATTTCAGATGAATCTTGCCTGAAAGTAGAAATCATTAAAAGAATGTCTGTCTGTGTTTTATTGATTATGTAAGGTTTTTTGACTTTGTGGATTATAACTAATTATGGCTAATATTAAGAAAATTAGGAATCCCAAAATATTTTGTCATGCTGGTATGAATCCTATATTTAGATTAAGAAGATGTTGTGCAAAAATAGCAAAGGAGCATTGTTGTTGTTATGTGCCATTGAGTCGCTTGTGACTCATAGCGACCCTATGTACAACAGCCCTAAACTCGGCTCTGTCCTGTGCCAATCACACCGTCTCTGACACTCCCATCCCAATTATCCCAGTCACTGAATCAATCCACCTCATAGAGGGCCTTCCCCTCCTGCACTGTCCCTCCACCCTCCCAAGCATGATGTCCTTCTCCAACGACTGGTCTCTCCTCACAACATGCCCAAAGTATGTTAGATGGAGCCTCAGAATCCTTGCCTCCAAGGAGCCACCCGGTTTAACCCTTTCCAGGACAAATCTGTTTGTTTTCCTAGCAGTCCATGGTATTCTCAATACTCTTCTCCAGCACCACAGCTCAAAGGCATCAATTCTCCTTCTATCCTCTTTGGTCATTGTCCAACTCTCTGATGCATAACAAGTGATTGCGAAGACCATGGCCTGTATAAGACGCACCTTAGTCTCCAGAGAGACACCATTGCTCTTCAGTACTTTGGAGAGGTCCCTAACAGCAGACTTTCCTATGGCAATGTGCCTTCTAATTTCCTGGCTGCTGGTGCCAAGACTGTTGACTGTAGAGCCAAGCAAACTAAAGCTGTGTACAATCTCAATCTCTTCACTATCCATCCTGCTGTTGCCAGTTGGTCCAGTGGTGAGAATCTTTGTCTTCTTGACATTGAACCTCAATCCATATTGTAGGGTGCAGTCCTTGACCCTCTGCAGCAGGTGCTTCAGGTCCTCTTCAGTTTCAGCAAGCAGGGTTGTGTCATCTGTATAACGCAGATTGTTGATAAATCGTCCACCAATCTTGACCCCACATTTCTCCTCATAGAACTCAGACTCTTGGTTTAAAATCGGGAACGGTCTGTATCAGAACTATATCCTTTCTCTATACCTAGTCAAACTTTATGCTGAACCATTCAAGAAACTGGACTTTATGACAAAAAGAATATAGCATCATGATTGGAGGAAAACTCATCAACAACCTTCTTTAAGCACATGGCACAACCTTGTTTGCTGAAAGAAAGGAGAAATTGAGACACTTGCTGCCAAGACTTCACCCTTCATTATGGATAAAAAGCTTAATATCAAGAAAATAAGAATTCTCACCACTGACCCAATAGTCAACATTATGATAAATGGACAGAAACTTGAAAGTATCATCAATTTCAACTTACTTGGATCCATAATCAACACCCTTGGTACCAGCAATATATGCTTTCCAAAGTTCTGGAGAGCAATGATATCATTTGTTGTTGTTTTTTTAAAATTAAATTTTATTAATTTTAATGAACATTTACAAAGATTTGGGGTTTCCATTCATTCATTGTTGCACTATTTTCTCTACCCTCCCCTCCAGTTCATTCCTCTTTTTTTCCCCTTGAAAGTCTGTTTTAATTGTCCCATTGCCACAGTGCTTGTCAAAGCCAGTTCTGATTACTCTCCTTTGTCTGTGTGTCCTTTGCCATTCCCTATCACTCCTCCCTGAGAAAGACTTCACCCTGATTCATAAGGAAAAGGGGATGGCGTATTCTCTTAACTACTTCCTGCTGAAAAGGGATGCTGTAGGTTTTAGGGTGAAGATCTTCTCTCACTACTCTAAAGGGCCCCTTTGGCAATAGGGAATGTGTAGACTATTGTGGAGATTGATTTTGGAATTTAGATGCACTGTTATCAATTGTGCTTAGCTGCACATGTTCATATCTTTTTTTTAATTAATTAATTTCTTTTTAACAGAGGTTTTGGATTTCCATTCATTCATTGCCGCAATTTTCTCCCTGCCCACCCCTCCTCACCAGCTCACTTCCCCCTCCGAAGAGAGAAAAAAAAGAAAAAAATTCCTTCATTAGTATGCAATTCCCAAATCCCTTCCCCCCAACCAATGATATCAGTTTAAAGAATAAGATGTGCCTGATCCTAGCCATAGTCTTTCCAATCACCTGCTATGCCTCTGAGAGCTGGAGTATTAATAAAGATGACAGAAGCATAAATGCTTTTGAGTTATGGTGTTGGATAAAAGTACTGAATGGACTGTGAAAAAAACAAGATTATATAGCTTGGAGAAAGTGAAATCTTGTCTCTTTAGAGGCAACGAAGGCGAAGCTTCATTTCACACACTTTGGACATATTAATGTTGTTGTGTGTTGTCTAATCAGAACCCACCCAAAGCTGACAATCCAGTTGATTTTCAGAGATAATTGCAAAGGAAGAGATTATCCATTTTTATGCAGTGGAGCAGCTATTGGATTCTGTTTGTCTTTGGGATTGCGGTGTGGCTTCTTACCACTAGGAGGGATCACTTGGAAAGGGACTTCATGCTTGGAAAAGTGGAGGGTCAGTGAAAGAGAAGGAGACTCTCAAGGATATAGATTGATATA
>NW_006399793.1:3845212-3856713 GCF_000299155.1 Elephantulus edwardii
TCAAATCCACCAGCTGTTCTAGTGGAGAAAGGCGGGAAATCTCTTTCCATGCAATTGACTGATACTGAAAACCCTCTGGAGGATCAACTATGGGTCTGTTCCAACTCAAGAGAAGACAACCACAACAACCATACCAGTAAAATACAATATATTTAATTCTACATAGATACTATTGTCTGGAAAAAGTTCGCTCTCTTTATGTTCACAGTGGAAGAAAGGACTAAAACATCATTTCAAAACGTTAACATTTTAATTATGTTTTTATAATCCCTCTACCATGAACGCATATTTCTCTAAAGAGGAAAGATATTCATTGTTGTTTAAAAAGAAACACAATATAAACTTTGCCATTGAACAAAAGATTTTGTTGATAATGAATTATTCCATGTTAAAAAAAAAACAACCCATGAAAACAAACAAAAAAAACAAACTAACCCAACAACAACAACAACAACAACAACAACACAAGAGCCTAGAGTGATGGTAAACCAAATTAATCCACTCATTACTAGTCCACATGTTCTTACCCTAACAATGGCAATTCACATTCTTTCTATAGTCATGGGTCAAGTTAAAAACTAAAGGTTAGGAAAACCACTTTGAATAATCAATAGTGAAAAACAGGTCTAAAAATGTTTATCTGGGAGGCTGATAATCACAGTACAGTAATAGAAGTGGTAAAAAACATGCCAATTTAGCAGGTAAAAAGTTGTTTCAGGATATACTGTGAAAAGTTTCATACACCATGATAAATGGAAAAGAGATTGAGTTTGTTACAGTCACAGCTTGCTCAGCTCCACAATCAGCACTTTGGCACCAGCAGTCGGGAAATCTAAAGATGAATTGCATTAGGTAAATATGCTGTCAGGGATCTTGCCAGAGTACTGAGAAGCAATGATGTAAGTCTAGAGACTAAGGTGCACCTAATCCAGGCTATGGTCTTTGCAAATACCTGCTATGCATCAGAGAGCTAGACAATGACTAAGGATGACAGAAGAAGAATTGATGCCTTTGAGTTGTGGTGCTGAAGAGAGTCTTGAACATACCACAGACTGCCAAGACAACAAAGAGGTATGTCTTGGAGATGAAGAAAGCAGGTTTCTCCTTGGAGGCTAGGATTTGGAAGCTCTGTCTCACATGTGGCTGCAAGGGATTGATCCTTGGAGGACATCATGCTCAGAAGGGTGAAGGACAGAACAGGAGAGGAAGATCTCGAATGAGATGGATTGCTACAGTTACTAAGCAATGGGGTAGGTGTGTCTGAGTCAGTGAGCTTGGCTCAGGACAGGGCAGGGTTCAAAGGTGTTGTACATAGGGTCACTATGAGTTGCAGATGACTCGATAGTACATAACAACAACACAATGAATTTGAAGGAAGCATTGGTGGCATGTTTTGTTGGGAGTTGTGCTGATAATTCTCTGGCTGTGCCTCTATAGTAGTTCAAATTCACCTGCAGTTCTGAGGGAAAAGGATAGGCGATCTCCTCTACTGTAATTTACAGCCTCAGAAACATAATGGATGTTCAACTGCAAATCAGAATAATCCCTGTACTCTGATGTCTTTGTCAATATATAACAGAAATGCTAGCAGTAAGGCCACACCTCTCTGGAGGTTCAAATTCACCAGAGGCTCTGCAGAAAAAAATAAGTAATCTCCCAGGTGATTTACAGCCTTCAAAAATGGGCTGGAGGGTCACTCTAAGTCTGTTTTAGATTGATAGCATTAACTTTGAATGAATTTTTAAAATATTACATTGTAATTGTATACTATTAATAGTATATTACATTACAGAAGATCACCAATACCATGTTTTTTTGCTTTTTATCATTTATCTCTTGAGATTTATGTGTATTTGTAGAAACAGAATTAATCAACTCTGTTGCCTTCTGCTATAGAAATTGTCTAATTTTTCACCTGTTTAACTATTGTTGTTAATTGCCATCAAGTCGTAGGCGACTCACCGTGACCCTACTAAACAAAGACCTTGATACTTGTACAACTTTCATCCTTTCTCCAGGTTCATAGGGTTTCAAGAGGCAAGCTATTTTGAAAGTGGATGCCATTCCTGCTTCCAAGCTTGTTTTAATAGAGGAGCTTCACCAAACTCTGTCCACTATGGATAACCATTCTCTCATTAGACACATCAGTATCACAGTGTTCAGCTTCACAGCAACCACGAGTTACCTCTGTACAGCAAATGGACAGACCAGGGCTATACAACCAAGAAGAATGTTTGACCAAAACCAAAAACAGGCCTGAGGGCTGCAGATTAGAGTCACCCACCATTAGCTTTGTAACATCACTTTCTGTCCACTAGGCCAACTGATATTTCTCTATACTGTCATTGTTATTAAGTGCCCTCGAGCAATGGCACCTCATAGTCACTGACCCTTTGAACAGAAGACCTGGACACTTGTATAACTTTCATCCTTTCTCCAGGTTCATAGAGTTTCCGGAGGCAAGCTATTTTGGAAATGGATGCCACTCCTGCTTTCAAGCTTGTTTTAATCAGGGAGCTCCACTAAGACATTTTATTTTATTATAGACTCCTATTTAACATATTTAACAATATCCAATTTACTGCTGCCCTTGTCTTTAAATAATATAATGACTGCGTAATAACTTACTCTGTAATCTCCCTTCTTTAATCTCATTTTAAAGATCAAAAACATAACTACCTGTCATTATCATTAGGTTGTTGTCAAGATTTATTTATATTTACTGTTATATTTACTAGTTTCTTTGTTCAGTATTGTTTTCACATCTCATTGCTAACTTTTGATTCTATTCCTTCCTGATAAAATTTCTCTACCATCTTATTTAAATAATTTAAGATTTTTAAAAATATTTTTAATATCTCTATAATTAGGACACATCACACAATTGAGGATATATCATTGTTTCATTAATAGTCTTTTTTTTTATTGGTATTTTTTACAGCTTATAACTCCTTAAAACCAGTGAAATGGGGTAGTTCATTTATTAAGGGCTAAGAAGAGAATAACTCTCAAGTTTTGTATGTCTAAAAGTATCATTATTTCACCTTACTCATTAATTCGAAGTCTAATTTGACAATCATTTTCCCCTAGCACTTTGAAAACACTATTCCATTTGTTTCTGCTGTCTATTGATGCTGTCAATTTAATTGTCATTTCTTTGTAAGTAATTTTTCTGTTCTTTCTCATAGCTTTTAAGGTTGTTAGGCATATATATGAATTTGATTGCCCCATAAGCCATCTTTATTTCTGAATCCTGGAGAATGTGCTGAGAAAATGATAGAGAAAAATAGAAAATTTCAAAAGTACAGATGATGATTATGTGGAAGGTGTGACTATGATAATGGATGACTGAAATGTTGAGTGATGAAGGAATTTGACCTTGAAGTGGTTAACAAAAAAGAGAAACTGGAATTTTGGCAAGAATGTCCAGATAAACTTGGAAATTACCCAGAATTGCAGGAGTTGTGATAAAGTCAATTGCAAAAACAAGCTGAATAGTCAAAGCACAAAAAGCTTAAGATAGTGGTAAAATCCGACACAATATATATGGAAAAAAGATATTTATATAAATCCATAAGCACAAACATTTATCTTGCAAATAAAAGAGTATGGCTCTTGATAGCATGGAATGTTTTTAGTTTGACCAATTAATGACTTAAAATTTGGGAAGAAGGGAATTCCCTAGAAAAGGGATTTTTTTTCACTTTGTATTTCCAAATTGAACTAAATTAACTAATATTATTTCTATGGTGTAGGTCACCTCAAAATATTGTCTAATGGTTTATTTTAAGTAGAATATCTCAGAAAGGATACTTCAGTACTGTTACTCTTATGTATAGCTTTGATGTATTAATATTCTTAATATACATATAGAATAGGAAGAGACAAAGAAAATAGAAATTTCAAAAGTATTGTATATATGTTTTACTTACATTTGTCAGTTATTGGCTTTATTTCAACCCACTTTTTTTGGTAATGTTAAACTAATACACAAGAATCTCTTTTACTAAAAGAGAAGAGTTTGCTTCTGACTCCTTTTGTCCTTACATTAATGATGAATTATGAGGGGCAACTTTGTGACCTTTGGATAAATTTTCTTTAGCTATTTGTTTTGTATTGCTGGTTTAAATTCTATTGAGCATCAAGTCCCAGATTAAATCAATTCCACCTGTTTAGAAAGCCAGTTGATTACCTTGACTCAATCAAAATGGAAATTTACTCTAGTCCTGGTAACTTAATTTTCTATGTAGATTTCAAATACAACTATAAGTTTTGTAATCAATGTAGTCACCAGTCTTTAGAATTTTGAAGCAATATCTAATTTTTTTCCTAAATAAATATTAAACTAGGTATATTGGAAGAAGAGTCTTTAGCCTGGAGCAGTTGTATCCTGGAGAGTCAGTGTTTTTGTTTTGTTTTTCTTTTTTTACTTGAAAACTAGGTGTAAACTGTTTGGGAGTTTCTGGCTGTTTCTGATTTCATTGGCAATTAGCTATGGGCTGGAAGCCTCTTGTTTAAGCAAACATGATCTAGTGGGCAATCCTTGATATTTAGAAGTCAGTTAGGTCCTGTCTGAGGGTGAGTCTCCACCTTGGAGCAGTTGGATCCTGGAATGTGTTTTTTATTTACTTGAAAACTGGGTATAAACTGTTAGGCCATGTCTGGTTGTATTAACAATCAAGTGTAAGCTGATTGACTAGTTCTGATTTCATTGGCACTACCTGTGGGCTGCAAAAATCTTGTTTAAGCAAACAGGATCTGCTAGGTGAGCCTTTGTATTTAAACATTGGTTTGGTCCTTGGGCCTGTGGTCCTTGAGTATGGAGTTAATTGTGTTTTGGGAGAACATTGTTCTAAGTGGTACAGCACTTCTCTGTCAGTTTTCTGTATTGTCATAACTTGGAGTTGCTATGATATTAAAGCCTGTGCCACTGGACTGTCAAATACCATAAGGGTTACCTATGATATACAGTTTTTGGTGGAGCTCCCTAATTAAGACAGATTAGGAAGCAGGATGGGCCACCTGCTTCCTAAATAACAGGCCTTTGAAAACCCTATGAATACTAAAGAAGACAATCATAGTAGTGTAAAGCCCAAATTGGAAGTTAGTTGAAATGAGGAAAAAGAACAACGAACACCATTTAAATATTGGAACACGTAATGTACTTAGTTTGAATGTTGGAAAACTGGAAATTATTAAAAATTAAATGGAACACATGCATATTGACATACTAGGTCCTAGTGAGATGCGATGAGCCAACTTTAGCCTCTTTGAATCAAATAATCATTTGGTATACTGTGCAGAGAATGAAAACAGAGGAAGAACGATGTTGTATTCATTCTCAAAAAGCCAACATCAAATTCTATCCTGAAATACAATGTTGTGAGTAATAGTAGGATAATATCCATACATATATAAGAAAGACCCATTAACATGACTATTTTTCAAATATACACTCCTATAGCTAGAGCCAAAGAGGAAGAAATTGAGAATTTTTACCAATTTTTACAAAATTTTGCAGTGCAAAATGGACAAAAAATGCAATCAAGATGTGTTAATTATAATTGGTGACTGGAATGAAAAACTAGGAAATAGTGAAGAAGGAATAAGAGTTGGAAATTATGGGCTTGGTGATGGGACTGAGCCTGGAAATAGAATCATTAAATGTTGTGTTTACAATGGTTTATTCCTTACAAATGCCTTTTTTAAAAGACACAAACAAAACTTTACATGGGATCTCAGCTGACGGGCTGCATAGGGATCTGATTGACTACATCTGTGGAAGAAATTGTTGGAGAAGCTTAGTATCGGCAGTCAAAATGAGGCCAGGGGAAGACTGTGGGTCAGATCATCAATTACTCATATGCAAGTTCAAACTGAGACCAAGATATGATCTTGAATCAATTCCATCTGGATATCATGATCATCTTAAGAATGGGTTTGAGGCATTGAATGGCAATGATCAAAGTCCAGATGACTTGTGGAATGGCATCAAGGATATCATACATGAAGAAAGAAAAGGTCACTACAAAAACAGAGAAGAAAGAGAAAAAAAAACAACTGGGATGTCAGAAGAGATTCTAAATATTGCACTGGAATGTCAAAAAGCTGAAACAAAAGGAAATCATGTCAAAGGGAAAGAGCTGAAGAGAAAATTTCAAAAGGCAGTTCTGGAGGACAAAGCAAAGTATTATAACGGAATATACAGAGAGCTGTAATTGGAGAATAAAAAAAGAACTCGCTCTGCATTTCTCAAGCTAAGAGAACTGATAAATAAATTTAAACCTCATGTCATAATATTGAAAAACGCTATTGGCAATATATTGAATGCCCCAGAAAACATCAAAGGATGAAGGGAATACACAGAGTCACTGTAACAGAAAAAAATTGATTGAAACAGAAAAATTTAAGGAAATACCTTATGAATAGGAGCCAATGGTAATAAGGAGGAAGTTGAATCTACATTGAAGGCATTGGAAAAAATTAAGCCTCAGAATGGAGGGGATATCAATTGACTTATTTCAATCAACAGATGCAGCCCTAGATGAACTCACCAGTCTATGCCAGGAAATGTGGAAGACAGCTATCTAGCTAATACATTGGAAAAGGTACATAGCTATTCCCAAGAAAGGTGTGGAAATGATCAAACAGTATTATTGACATCATGCTGAAACAGTACTTAGAGAGGAAACTGTCAGAAGTTCTTGCAGGATTTAGATAAGGCGTTGGCACCAGGGATACCACTGCTAATGTTAAATGGATCCTGGCTGAAAGTAAAGAATATAGAAAAATATCTATTTGTACTTTATTGACTATGAAAAACATTTGACTATGTGGGTCATAACAAGTTGTGGCTGATGTTGAGAAGAATGGGAATCCCAGATTGTGCTCTTATAGAACCTATACCCAGACGAGGAGGCTGTTGTGAGAATGGAGGAGGAGAGCACTGCATGCTTTGGAACTGGGAAGGAAGTGTGCCAGGGTTGTATTCTAATGCCCTATGTACTTGATCTGTATACTGAGCAAATTATTCCAGTATCTGGACTCTGTGAGGAGGAGTGTGGCATCAGGATTGGAGGGAGACTCATTAATAACTTGTGGTATGCAGATGATACAACCTTGCAGACTGAAAGTAAGGAGGACTTGAAGCACTTGTTGCAGAAGATCAAGGAATACAGCCTTCTGTAAAGATTGCGTCTCAGTGTCAGGAAAACACCACTATACCAATGAGCATTGTCATGCATGGAAAGGAGATTGAAACTGTCAACAGCTTCATCTTGCTTGGATCCATAGTTAACACCCTAAATTTCAGCAGTCAAGAAATAAGGAAATGCAGTGCATTGGGAAACTCTGCAGTTAGGAACATTTTCAAAGTATTGAGGGATAATGATTTGAAGACTAATGAGAGTCTGATTCAGGCCATAGTATTTCTGATTAGTTGTTATGCATCTGAAAGCTAGACAATGAATAAGAATGACAGGAAGAGAACTAATGCCTTTAGGCTGTGGTGTTGGAGAAGAGCACTGAACATTCAATGGATGGCCACGAGAATGAACAAATGTATCTTGGAGAAGGTGCAGCCATAGTGCTCTTTGGAGTCAATGATGAGGCTTCGCCTCACATACTTTGGACATGTTGTGAGGAGGTGGTATTTCTGGAGAAGGACATGATGCTGGGAGGGTAGAAGATCGGCAAAGAAAAGGAAGATCTTCAACCAGATGAATTGATACAGTGACTGCTGAAATGGGCTCTTGTGTGTTAGGAAGTGTGAACAAGAAAGAACAGGGTTCAGGTCATTTGTTCATAGGGTCACTGTGAGTTTTACTTACCTTGACAGCACCTAACAAACAACAACAGCAATAACATCCCCAAAAGGTTGAATAGGCAAATTCTCAAATGTTTGAAATTTTGTAGTTACTTTTCCTCATCTATGTTTAGGGAAATATGCAAGATAGCAGTTTTACTCCTTATGTCATAATCATCACATTTTAGATAGAAAAATTTTAATTTACCCTCTCCTATCAAACCAATGCTATGAGGAAACAAACATTCCTTTTTCTCTGAAGAATCATCCATTACAGTTGAATCCATACCCATAAAAAAGGATGCACTACAGAGCAAATTATCAAGTCACAGCTACATCTGTAGCTGGGTTCTGGTCAACACATCCTCAGCCATTTATGGCTAGGTCCAAATGGGCATCAGCTGCCAACTCAGGAGTCCCATACATCTTATTATTTCAGACCAGCTGGTCCCCTTATTCAGCTTTAGGTCCACTTGGGACAAGTCAGCGTAGATTCCCAGAACTGCCTGCTCCACAAACCAATAACCCTTCTTCATTTATCCATTCATTATACTACATGGACATTGCTGAAAGAACAAGTCCACACTCAGTCTGTCTCGTTGTTAGTCCATATCTTCCACATCCACTGATCAAGTGGACCCAGGGACCCAGGTGATCACCACAAGTTAAACATACTCACCAGCTTCCTTTAACTTTAAAATTCCGGAGAAAGGAGTTCTGGTGCTTTCTCCTTCCTGTCCTCCTGTACACACAGGTGGCCACCATGAGCTAAGCATACCCTCAGCTTTTTCTTGCCTCAGTATCACTGCAAAAGTCTCTTTTTTCTGCTTGTTTGCTTTCAAAAGTAATTCTCCTCAGAGTACTGGATGGAGTTTAATCTTTCTTAGTCTAAGCTCCACACTCTGTCAAATTCTACTGCACTAAGCATTCTGGTAGGGCAAATTAATTTCTTAATTCCTTTTTTGATTATACAATTACTATCTAACTGGCTTACATTTTTGCTCTAATTAAAATTTGTCCAAATCAACAAAACACTTAATCATTTTTATTACATATATCAACATAACATTGTGATATGTAAAAGAAAAAGACATCCAATATTATACATAGACTTTTAGAGAAATTATCGAATTCATATTCATACTCTTTTGTCTCAGGTCATAAGTCAGCTTCTCAACGTTTTTTTTTCCTCCTTAGTAAAAGTAACCTTTTAGGTTTTCTCCCCTACTTTGTAGAAATAAGTAGTAACTATTTTAACTGTATATCTTCCCAAGACCCATATTCATAAAATCCAACCATGGGACTGTGAGTCAAACAACAAATTCCATTTCTGACATCAAATGTTCTAAAGAGGAGAAAAGGGCACACAGGAGCACAGGGCCGTTACTGTCTCTCTAAAAAGGGCCAGAGGGAGTGGGAATAGCACAGCCCCTCATAATCCCAGAGTAGAAAGCAGATAAAGAGCCCATAGCCCAGCCTAATGGTGCCTCCAGAACCATGAGCAGCAAGAGATTCATTTATTCCTTGTTGATCCATGGATTCTCATTTGTGATACCGAAAATCGGGCTTATTAGAGAAATAAATTGGAGATTGGAAAAAACAAAGAATATTTCAATATATAAAAGTACAGGTTTTAGTCTAACAGTTCCAAGGCACAATTCCCCAATTAGTCCAGGCTTCAGTTTCAGTTCAGCAACACAAATTCAAGAAACCTCAGGTCACACCATGCCACAATCTTTCCCAACAATGTCACTAGAGTGTTGCCACCAGGGTCCCATTCTAGTCTCCCTCAAGTGCTCCTCTCCTCAAGTCTTGCTGCCACAAGTCAAGCTGACCTCAAGTCTTGCTGCTCAGTATGGGAGGCACTCTTTCTTAGTCCTATTAATTTCCTAGTCTCATTAATATTGATAATTTATAAGACCATGCTGATTTGTAAGACCATGTGTCTGCTGCACTGCAGTTAGGGTAGCTGGAAACCAGAGGGAAATAACTGTATAGGGTAATTAAAAAAAAAAAAAAAGCAAACCAGCTTTTAGACTAACATCACAACTTGTTTTTCAGTTATCTCAGCTTGGGAAATGCAAAATGAATCCTTTCCTCTTTTATTCTCTAATTCCAGTTGTCTGCACATTCCATTATAATACTTTGTTTTTTTCTTCTCAAGTTACCATTTGAAATCTTTAGTTCTGTTCCTTTACTTTGGCATCTTTCCCCTTTGTGTTGGCTTCTTGACTACCTAGTGCAATTGTCAGAGTCTCTTCTGACATACATTTCCATTTTTTCTTTCTCCTCTATCTCTGTAATGATCTTTGTTTGCTTTATGGATTCTTCAATATTATCCCACAGCTCATTTGCTCTTTGTTCATTACTATTCAATTCCTTAAGCCTGTTCTTCAGATGATTATTAAACATCTCATAGACATTGAAAAGAATAAAGTCTGTCTGGAAGAAAATACAACGAGGGTGCTGTTTATAGTAAAAAATAGTAGATTTTTGTTTCCCGTACTTTGGATATGTTGCCAGAAACTTCATGTTGATTAAGATGGAGGATTGGAGAAAGAAAGGAAGATTTTCAACAAAATACACTGACACAGTGACTGTAACAATGGTTTTGAACAAATCAGAGTCTGTGAGTATAGTGCAGGATAGGACAAGGTTTAGATATATTGGTCATAGTGGTGCTATGAGTCAGAATCAACTTTATGGCATTTACCAATAACAATAACCTCAGTGAATTAAATGGCAGTGTCTGGGATTTTAGAAACTAACAAGTAGGTGTGTAAGGTAAAACAGGTCATTTTTTTCCCTTTGATCTAGAGCAACAGAAAGTGAGTCAGAAATAGGATGAATATGGAAGATATAGTGAGCTCTGGTAGTATAGTTCCTTTCTATTTGTGCTGCTATTCAAAAGACATGTAGAATGCACCATGGCCAATTCCCTACCATTGAGGTTTGCAGTGTGGAGACACAATGGAGGATTGCCATGTGTTGAAATCAGCTCAGGAGGCATCACTTCCTTAACAGGAATATGTAACTAAATTTCTTTGTGAAAAACTTCTCCTTTCTTTGTGAAGAAACCTGAAAATCAGGCTTCTCACCAGGCCTGAGGACTATAGGCCCAATGCCCAAATCAATTGTTTAATCACATAGGCCCACCACCAGATCCTAATTGATTTAAACAAGAGATTCCTAGACCACAACTGACTGTTAATCAAATAAAAAAGATATATCTTTTGGACCCTGACTGTGGCATCAGGGATATTATTGCTGATGTCAGATGTATTCTGGCTGAGAGTAAGTATACCAGAAGAATGTCAATTTATGCTTTATTGACTATGCAAAGTATTTGACTATGTGGATTGTAAGAAGTTATGGGTAACAATGAGAAGAATATAAATCCCAGAAGAGAAAATTGTGCTCATGCTAAACTTACACCTAGATAAAGAGCTCATGCAAACTTACACCTAGATCAAGAGATTGTTGTGTTAACAGAAAAAGGTTTAACATTACATGGTTTAACATTAAGAAGGAAGTAAATCAGGGTTGTATTCTTTAACCATACTTATTCAGTTTGTATGCTGAGCAAATTATTCAAGAAGCTGGATCTATGAAGAAGAATGTAGAATTAAAATCAGAGGAGGACTTATCAATATTTATTGTTGTTGTTGTTATGTGCCATCGAGTCGCCTGTGACTCA
>NW_006399793.1:3858308-3893859 GCF_000299155.1 Elephantulus edwardii
TGTGTAAATAAAGGAATTATACTGTAAACAAATAACTATCTTATATAGATGGCACAATATTGCTTTCTGATAGTGAGGAGGACTTGCAGCCCTTGTTGCAGAAGATAAATGAATACAGATCTCAATATGGATTACATCTCAATGTCAAGAAAACAAAAATTTTCACCAAAAAAATTAAAAAAAATATTTACCGATGTTGACTATACCATGACCTGTCAGAAGAACAAATAGGTTTGGCCGGGAGAGGATGAAACCTTGGAGGTAAAGATTCTGAGACTTCATCTGACAAACTTAGCACATGTTACAAGGAGGGATCAGTCCTTGGAGAGGGACATCATGCTTGGAAGGTGGAAGAACAGAGAAAGAGAGGAAGACCATTGATTAGATGGGTTGATTCAGTGACTTGGTTAATGAAGGTAGATGTGTCAGAGACAGAAAGATGGTACAAGTTAGAGCAGATTTCAGGGCTACGGTACATAGGGTCCCTAAGAGTCGCAAGTGACTCAACGGCAGATAACAACAACAAAAACTGCAATCAATAATTACAGAATAATATTTTTAAGAATAAAACCGTACATGCAGGTATATATTACAATTTATCACTTAAATACACAGTATTATTAGTGGTGGCAAGAATGTTCTTTGTTGAATATCTAAATTTTGGCTTACTCTTGATGTTCTGTGTGTGCATAAATGTTCATACAAATTTAATTCTAATAATTATCCTGCACTATACAAATGTATTAATAATATTGCTCAGAATTTCAAGGTTAATATGTATTTACTATATAATATTGATAAATCCAAATCCTAATCAGTAACTATTATTAAAACAAATGAAAATTGGTTAAAAAATTGTCTATATGAATTTAGGAGTAGGAAGGTTATTTTCATTATGTATTTTATACTTTCATTCCTCTTGATTGATATCTTCTTTCTGTCAGAAATATCAATCTTAAACAGTTAAGAAGTGAATATCTTCTTTAGTTAAAACTTTTGAAATCCCCTTCTTTTAATAATTTGCTATTGCTTGGTCAAAATAATTAAAAATATTTCCATCATTTAGTATAATGTGATGGTTTTGAAATCTCTTTGTTAAGTGAGATTTCTATAAGAGCAAGAAAAATACTATACAAATCAGTTTGAAGAAATGGATAATCACTCAGAATGTCCTTTTAACAGAAATCTACTGTAAAGACTTGCCTGATATCTACAGTTGAGGTACCATTATGATTCAGCAGAGTATCAGCACTGAAATGGTTCTCTAATTTAATTTCTCAGTCAATGATAAACCACTATAGGAATGAAGAAACAAAGCTTTGAACACTCAGTACAGTTTCCTACAAAAAGGTCCATTTTGTTTTTTCTCTAAAGGTCCTCATTGGCATAGAAAAGACTTTGGCAGTTCATGCAGGCCTCTTAATTTCTCCTGTCCTTTCTCAGATGATATTACATTTTATACATGGCCTGAAAGTCTTCCTTTCCTTCTTGCTCCCTCTTTATTTTTCACAAATAATTTCTCCCAAGCTCTGCTGGCCTAGTGGCAAGAAGCAGTACTACAATCCTGAAGGCCCGCTGTTTGAGGCCACTAGCTGCTCTGCCAACAGCAGCTCCAAAGGAGAATGGGCAATCTTCCCCCTTGTGATTAATTGCCTCTGAAAACCTTTTACAGGGTCAGCGATGTGTTGCTTCTGGCTCTACAGTGCACGCCACCACCACCACAAAGTCACATGTACTTCTCAACCTACTGCTATATTTGTAGTGGTTGTTGTTGCGTACAATCAAGATGGAACTGACCCAGAACTGACCACCTAACAGGTTTTCAAGGCAGTACATGGCTCAGGAGAATTTTGTCATGGGCACAATTGGTAAATGAAATGTTTGAGATTTGAGGGAAAACCAATTCCTGGGAAGACAGACCTGGCAATCGATTTACAAACTGTCAGGCCTTGATGACCTATGGAGCACTGCGCTTTTCCGACACATGGAATTGCCATGAGTCAAAATTGACTTTGTGGAGACCAGGAGTGAAATTGTTCATAATTAATGTACCATACTTTTTTTAATAACCAATATAATTTAATTCATTGCATTTATTATAATTCATTTCTTCAAAATCCAGTCTCTGAGTACATAAAATATTGAAAATAAGTTAAGATGATTTAAAGAATAATAAAAATTAACTTTATCTCATCAATGAAGCTCAGTTTAACAAACAATCAGTAAGCCTTTTCCTTCCATTGCTGAAAAAGTTTTGGCCAGATGTTCTTTGATGTAACATTAAAACTACCAAATTCAGGCTTATAGAATAATGAACAGGAAACATGTTCCAGACTTGAGGGCTCAAGCGCAATATTTTTCTGGTCCCCACCCAGTTGACAAGCTCTGAGAAGAGACATTAGGAAATCCCATTCACTGTATTTTCAAAATACTATCAATTCCAAAGGTTTTGTGGTCATGAAACTCCCACTTCCTGTTGACATTTTGAAGAGGCTATAAGGGTTTGGCAGCGTAATATGAGTTCTGCATGTAGTCAAATTACTACCATTATAGTTTATTTGGAGAATAGGAATAGACTTCAAATGTCTCATTAAATACATTTTAAAATGCTTATAGTTCATCAGGAATAGTTTTATTCATAAATGAGAAATGTATTTCATACTTCCATTTTTAAATAAAAGGAGAGTACTTACATACAAAAAAATAAAATAAAACTGAGATCAAGAATTAGAAGTAGAAACATATGAACGCTTCCAGTTTATAGGTTTAAAATCATAGTTTAAAGTGATAAATAAATCAAGAGATATTGGATAGAATACAGTGCTTCAGAAATCTCCTCAACTCAGTTAGAGCAGTACCAGAAGTACCATTTGAAAACAAAAACATATGTATGAAGCTTGCTTACTTTAGATTCCCCTTCCACTTACTCCAACTCAGCTCTATTGATTGTTTACTGTATTCAAAGCACCCTTCTTTAGAAATGAATTCTTGCTTCCCATGAAAACTAAGTGAAACAAGCAACTTCACTCTGCAATCATTAAACTAAGCCTTGTCCCTTCATTACCTAGAAAATTTCCTCATCTTTATCATCTCCTTAAGAAATTTCCCCACAGGCTGTGTTTCATCTCAACTAAGTTCTCACAACATCCCCACGGAGAATGTACACTTTTCATTATAACAATTATCATTTTAACTTTAAATATTTGTCCATGTGTTTCTTCCTAGATAGTAATTACTTTAAGGACAAGCATCTGTCATCTAGAGAGTTCTGGTGATGTGGTCCATAACAAGAGCAGTCTCTAACTCAAAGGCTGCATGTCACTAGTAATTTCAACCCACAGGAGAAATATGTATAGTCTTCTCCTATTAAAGTTTATAGCCTTGGAAACTCAGTGTAGTGTTTCCATGAATTGAAATGGACTAAAAGGCAGCAAGTGATCTGTATTCTACTTATTATTGTTAGTGGCTACCTTAAAACTCTTTGATACATCACAAATACATATACTGCAATTATCGACTGATGTTAAGTAGATTCTTATTTATGGCATCATGTTTCTGAGCCTGTAAATATTCATAGGAGCACAGTGGTCATCTTTCTTTGTTAATTGGTTGATAGGTTTGAACTGCTGACTTTTCATTAGCAACATAGAACATAACACATTAAGTCACCAGGGCTGCTTTATTGCATTTCGAATAACCAATTGCACACTTTTAAAATAGATGGTACAGCTCTAGAGTTCACTTTCCAGGAAAAAAAAAACACATATTATTACCAGGAAATAAATGTAGCCTAATCAACCATTTGGCCAACTGACTGGAAGAGATTTATATTTGTTCCTATTCCAAAGAAAGGTAACCCGACAGAGTGTGGAAATTATCGACAATATCATTAATATCTCATGCAAGCAAGATTCTGATGAAAATTATCCAGAAATGGCTGGAGTAGCACGTCAACAGAAAACTGCCAGATGTGCAGGCTGGGTTCAGAAAAGCCGCCACGGTACTAGGCATATTCTAGCTAATGTTAGATGGATCACGGCTAAAAGTAGAGAGTACCAGAGGATTGACTGCGTGGATCACAACAAACTGTGGATACCTCTGATAAGAATGGGCATTCTAGAACATCTGATTGTGTTTATGTAAAACCTAGACTTGGACCAGGAGGCAGTTGTCAGAACAGAGCAAAGACACACTTCATGGTTCAAAATAGGTAAGAGTGTACGCCAGGAATGTATTCTGTCTCCATGTATTTCCAGTCTATATGCAGAAAAGATCATCTGGGAGGCTATGCTGTATAAGGACGATTGTGGCACCAGAATTGGAGGAAGATATATCAACACTATGTGTTATCCAGATGACCAACTCTGCTTGCTGAAACTGAGGAGACCCTGAAGCACTTGCTGTAGAAGATCAAGAACTGAAGTCTTCAATATGGATTGAAGCTCAACATCAAAAAAGAAACAACTGGGCCAATTCACCACTGGGAAAATTCCATCATTATAGATGGTGAAGAGATTGAGATTGTTAAAAGCTTTCGTTTTCTTGGCTCCACAATCAACGCTCTTGGTACCAGCAGCCGGGAAATCAAGAGATGAATTCCATTGGAAAAGTCAGCTGTCAGAGACCTCTCTAGAGTACTGAAGAACAACGTCAGTCTGCAGACTAAGGTGCTCCTAATCCAGGCCATAGTCTTTGCAATTGCTTACTATACATCAGAGTGCTGGACAATGACTAGGAATGATAAAAAGAGAATTAATGCCTTTGAGCTGTGGTGCTGGAAAAGAGTGTTGAATATACTCTGGACTGATAAAAGATGAAACAGGTTCACCCTGGAGAGGGTGAAACCAGGCTACTCCCTGGCAGCAAGGATTCTGAAGCCTCGTCTGACATACTTTGGGCATGTTGCAAGGAGGAACCACTCCTTGGAGAGGACTGGTTTCGGAGGGTAGAGGAACAGCACAAGAGGGGAAGACCTTTGATGAAACGGATTGATTCAGTCACAGGGGTAATGGAAGTAAGTGTGTCAGAGACAATAAGTTTGGCACAAGATAGAGCAGGAATTAAGGCTCTTGTACATAGGGTTGCTATGAGTCACAGGCAACTCATTAGCACATAACAACACCACAATTAATTAGGCTATAATTATTTCCTGGAAATAAATCCTGGAAAGAGTATAACCAAGGCTGTTCCTTGGGGGCAATGATCCTGAAGTTCCATCTTTCATACTTTGGCTACGCTGCACAGAGGGACCAGTCCTTGGAGAGGGGCATCATGCTTGGAAGGGTGAGGGGACAGCACAGAAAGAAAGGCCCTGGACACGATGGATTGACTCGGTTACTGGAGTAGTGGGAATGGGTGTGTCGTAGATAATGAGGTTGGCTCAGGATAGAGCAGGGTTTATAGCTGTTATACATCACATTGCTATGAATTGCAAAAGACATGGCCACACTTAACAATAACAACATGAATTAATTAAATAGTATTATAATGACTTTTAGAGATTCCATAATGCAATGTCAGTATTTTGGCCTACTTACAATATTAACTCTAGCGACTCCATGGGGAAAAGATGCACAATTGCCTTTTATGCAATTTATAACCTCTGAAAATCTGCTGGAGGGTCAGCTATGAGTCAGTTCGAACTCAACAGCGATAACTGGAACTCATATTAACATAACCATATGTGCCGAAAGTAAAGAAAACTTGAAGCACATATTGAAGAAGAGCAAAGGGAATAGCCTTTGGTTTGCATTACACTTCAACATCATTGGTGATCAATTTTACAAAATAAAATTAATGGGAATGATTGTATGAAACAAGTTTGAGTAGAAGAATGTATGAAACATAATGCACACAAAAGAAACACAATGCACACAAATTTTGAGCTCAAATCAATATAAAAATAAAAAGATTTTTTTACATAAAAAGGCAGAAATCTGCACAACTAGAAAAATAGTGATAAGTGGAGAAAAGAATGAAGTTGTCAACAATTACAAACAATTACATATTGATTTGAGTCCACAAAGAGCAACCATAGTAGCCACAGTCAATAAATCAAAAGAATCATTTGTATAGGTTATATTGGAAAAAGTAGCTGTTACCTAAGCCATAGATTTTAAATTTGCTTCATATTCACAATGAGCGAGGAACATGGAAGAATTGGTGATTTTGAATTGTGGTACTGATGAAATATTGAATATAGTGTAGAACAAACTTTTCTTAGAGGAAATACAGCCAAGCTGCTCATTAGGAGTATGGAAGGTGAACTTTGCCTTAAATACTTTGAATTTGTACTTAGGAGGGGCTGTTGTTGTTGTTGTTAGGTGCCATTGAGGACGGTAACCTTAGCAATCCTATGAACAACACGTCTGAACTTGGTTCTATCCTGTGCCATCTTCACACTTCCTGACACATTACAGCCCATTTATGGCAGTCACTGCATCAATCTGCCAGGTTGAGCATCTTCTTCTCTTTCGTTGGCCCTCTACCTTTCTGAGTATCACATCCCTTTCCAAGGAATAGCTGCTCCTAGCAACATACTAGTATTGTGAAGAGAAGCCTCATCATCTTTACCTCCATAGCTTTGGCTATGACCTCTACAAGACATATTTGGGGTTTTCTTTTTTGGTAGTCTTTCAGGTATTCAGTACGCCTCTCTAATATCACAGCTGAAAGGCATCAATTCTTCTTTTGTCATCCTTATTCATTGTCCAGCTCGCAGATGCATAGCAAGTAATTGGAAGGGCCATGGCCTAAATTAGATGCACCTTGTCTTTACACTGACATCATTACTTCTCAATAGTTTGGAGAGGTTCTTAAATTCAGATTTTCCTTGTGAAATACATCTCTTCATTTCCTGACTGCTGGTACCAAAAGTGTTCATTGAGGATCCAAGTAAAATGAAGTTATAGACCATTTCAATCTTTTCTCCCTCTATCATGATGTTCGCTGTCTACTGGTAAGAATTTTTGTTTCCTTGATACTTAGATGTAATTTATATTGAAGGCTTTATTCTTCATTCTTCTTCAACAAGTGCTTCAAGTCCTCATCACTTTCAGCAAGCAAGGCTGTGTAATCTCAATATTGTTGTTGTTATGTGCCTTTGACTCTGATGCAACCCATAGCAATTCTATGTACAGCTGCTCTGAACCCTTCCCTGCCCTGTGCTAGTCTTGTTAATTCTGAAACACCAACCCCCATTGCCCCAAATACTGTGTCAATCCATCTCATCCGTGGTCTTCCTTTGACGTTTTATATCCACTCTTCTTAGCATGATGTTCTTTTCCAAAGACTGATCTTTCCTCACCACATGCCCAAAGTAAGTGAGGTGGAGCTTCAAAATCCAAACCTCCAGAAGAGATTTGGTTTCACCCTCTCCAAAACAGACCGATTTGTTTTCTTGGCAGTCCATGGTATGTTCAAGACTCTTCTCCAGCACCACAACTCAAAGGCATTGATTATTTTGTCATCCTTAGTCATTGTCCAGCTCTCTGAAGTATAACAAGTAATTGCAAAGAACATGGCCTGGATTAGGCTCACCTTAGTATCTAGACTGACATTGTTGCTTTACAGCACTCTAAAGAGGTACCTGACAGCAGATTTCCCCAGTGAAATTCGTCTTTTGATTTCCTGGCTTCAAGTGTTCAAAGTGTTAATGATGGAGCTGAGCAAGCTGTAATAGCTAACAACTTTAATGTCTATCTGTGTTTTATTGAATGTACAAAGGCATTTGACTACATGAATCACAAAGAATTGTGACTAGCCTTGCGGAAAAGTGATAACATAAGATTTTATTGTGCTAATGCAAAACCTATACTTGGACCATAACAAACTGTGGCTGACTCTGAGAAGAATGGGAGTCCCCGGACACTTGATCATGCTAATGCGAAACCTTTACTTAAACCAAGAGGCAGTCATCAGAACAGAGCAAGGAAACACTGCATGGTTCATAATTGGGAAGGGCATACGCCAGGGATGTGTCCTGTCTCCATACTTTTTCAACCTGTATGCAGAACAGGTCATCTGGGAGGTTGGGCTCTATGAGGAGAAATACGGCATCAGGATTGGTGGAAGATCTATCAACAATCTCTGTTATGCAGATGATACAATCCTGCTTGCAAAACTGAGGAGGACCTGAAGCGACTGCTGCAGAGAGTCAAGGACCACAGCTTTCTATATGGATTGAGGCTCAATGTCAAGAAAACAAAGATTCTCACCACTGGACCAATTGGCATCATCAGGATGGATGGTGAAGAGATTGAGATTGTTCACAGCTTTAGTCTGCTTGGCTCCACAATCAACACTCTTAGCACCAGCAGCCAGGAAATGAAAAGATGTATTGCAATGGCAAAGCCTGCTGTTAGGGAGCTCTCTAAAGTACTGAAGAGCAATGGTGTCTCTCTGGAGACTAAGGTGTGTCTGATACAGGCCACAGTCGGTCTTTGCAATCACTTGTTATGCGTCAGAGAGTTGGACAATGACTAAGGAGGATAGAAGGACAATTCATGCCTTTGTGCTTTGGAGAAGAATATTGAGGGTACCATGGACTGCTAAGAAAACAAAGAGATTCATCCTGGAGAGGGTTAAACCTGGCTGCTCCCTTAGAGGCAAGGATGCTGAGGCTTTGTCTGACATACTTTGGTCATGTTGTAAAGAGAGACGGGTCCTTGGAGAAGGACATCATGCTTGGGAGGGTGGAGGGCAGGCGCAGGAGGGGAAGGCCCTCTAGAAAATGGATTGATTCGGTGACTGGGGTAATTGGGATGAGTGTGTCAGAGACAATGAGATTGGCACAGGGCAGAACAGAGTTTAGGGCTGTTGTACATAGGGTCTCTATGAGTCACAAGTGACTCAAAAACACGTAACAACAACAACATACTTGGACCAGGGAGCAGTCCTCAGAACAGAAGATGGAAACACTGCATGGTTCAAAATAAAGAAAGGATTGTGTCAGGAATGCATCTTGTCCCCATATCTTTTCAAACTGAATGCAGAACAGATCATTCAGGAAGCAGAATTTGTGAGGAGGAAAGTGGCATCAAGATTGGAGGAAGACTCATCAACAGCCTACTATATACAGATGACACAACCTTGCTTGCTGCAGCTGAAGAAGACCTGAAACACTTGGTGCACAGGTCAAGGACTGCAGTCTTCAATATGGATTGAAGCTCAACATCACGAAAACAAAGATTCAAGCCAGTGCACCAACCAGCAACACTATGATAGATGGAGAAGACACTGAGATTGTTAGCAATTACAGCTTGCTCTGCTCTACAATTAAATAACCTCCAAAGCACTTATTAATGTATCTTCCTCTGATCTTGATCCTCATAGAGTCCAGCTTCTTGAACGATTTGCTTAGCATACAGATTTAATAGTTATGGAGAAAGAATACAACCTTGACACACTCCATTCTTAATACTAAAGCATGTAGTTTCCCTTTGCTCTGTTTGCACAACCACCTCCTGGTCTAGTATAAGTTTCACATGAGCACATTATGTGCTCTGGAATTCCCATTCGCCTCAATTTTAGCTATAATTTGTTATGATCCACATAGTCAAATGTCTTTGCACAGTCAGTAAAGCATAAATAGATATGTTGGGGTTTTTTATGTTATTTATTTTCAGTCAGGAGTCATCTGATATTAGTGATTATATCCCCGGTGCTCTCTTAGATCCTGTTTGAAATTCTAGCAGTCCCTTCTCTGTGTACCGTTTTAGCCATTTTTGAATGCTTTTCAGTAGTATTTTGCTTGCATGTGATATTAACGATATTACACGTTAGTTTCCATACGATATTGTTGAATCATCTTTCTTAGGAATGCAGACAAATATGGACCTCTTCTAATCCATTGATCAGGCAGTTGTTTTCCAGTGTATCCAGGGCTGCATCTGTTAATTAAAACAAGTCACTTAATATCCTCTCAATTCTTGGGGCCTTATTTTTTTGCGAATGATTTCAGTGCAGGATCACTTCCTCCTTCTTTACGATTGACTCCTGCTTATATGGTACTTTTTGAAATTTTTCAGTGTCAATCAGTAGGAAGTTCTTTTCATGCCATGGTCTTCACAATTACTTGCTTTGCATCAGAGAGCTGGACAACAACTAAGGATGAAAAAGAAGAGTTGATGCCTTTGAGTTGTGTTGCTGGAGAAGAGTATTGAACGTACCATGGATCTCCACAAAAACAAATAGGTCTGTTTTGGAGAAGGTGAAACCAAGTTTCTCCTTGAAGGCTAAGATTTTGGAGCTCCATCTCACATACTTTGGGCATGTATCCAGGAGGGACTGATCTTTAAAGAAGGACAACATACTCAGAAAGGTAGAAGGAAAGTATAGGAGAGGAAGACCTCAGATGGGATAGATTGATGTAGTAGTTAGGGCACTGGGGACAGGTGAGATGGAATCAGTGAGACTGGCTCTGGACAGGGCAGGCTTCAGAGCTGTTATACATAGGATTGCTGTGAGTCTCAACAGACTTGAAGACACATAATAACAAATGTAGGAAGGAGGAGGAGCAAGCCCTTGGGAAAAAAGACATATTTGGAGAAATAGGACATTAGTGAAAGAGAAGAAGACCTTAGATTAGGTGGACTGACACTCTAACTGTAATAATGTACTTACACATGACAGAAACTGTGAAGATAACGCAGGATAAAGATTTTTATTTGTTGTTAATCAGGTTACAAGCTCAATGGCACTTAATGAAAATAAAATACTGAATCATAGAATCCTGGTTGTGTAGTAGGGACTGTAATTGAAAAGTCTGCAACTCATACAGAAGCCAGGCTGTGGAGGAAAACAACTAGTATATCTGTCCATAACCATTTCTAAATTGAGTGCTTGCCCTAAGTTGCTATAAGTTGAAAACAACTACATGGGTTTTTACTAACTCATTTACTGATCATGAAGAGTGAAGCACTGATGGGGCATCCCTGAAATACATGATAGGAAGTTCAAGGGGAGTGTTACAAGTTAATATGAACTTAGTCTACTAGAAAGTGACAAGAACTTACACAGGGGACATTCAGAAAATTTACTTCAAAAGATAAACTTCAAGGAAAAGTTTTCCAATATATACTTTTCATCTTTATTAATCTCAGAAGTGAAATTATATTCTGAAATTTATAAAGAAAAAATAATATTTCCAATAAAAATTCTATCTTAATCTTAATCTTAAAAAAGATTTTTTTCCTCCTTATAGTCAATATCTATGAAGTCTAAAATGCAAACATCAAAGCCCTCTGATATCAGGAAACTGAATTTCAAAATTTTGTTCTATGGAGTTTGAGGTGTTTGACGTTGGGAAAATAGTAAGAAAATTCCTTCTTTTAATGAGTATACTAATGTTTTATAGCTGCCATGATAGAAAGTTCTCTTTAAATATTTATTCTTTTTTTTAATTTTAATAATTTTAATGAACATTTATAGAAACTTTGGATTTCCATTCATTCATTGTTGCACTTTTCTCCCTGCCCAGCCCTCCCCACTAAATATTTTTTAAAACAGTATTTAGGTGGTTTATTTATAGCAAGAACTTTTTCTAATTTATAAACATTTTGCAGTAAATATTTTTATTTAAATATATTCCATATTTGGTTTCAATTCCTATGAAAAGCCACAGCATGGACAAATTCAACAGCAACAAAACCAACATTTTATCACTCATTAAACTTTATGTGTATGTCAAACAGGATGGTACCCTCCCTGGGACAGAATTTCTCCTGGCCTTTGAGGAACAAATCTATCTGGTTAGAAATGATGTCTTTCCAGTCTAGAGGCTGGACACTGGTAGGGTAAGTAATCAGAGATGATTAGTTTAAGAGAGTTATAAGACAAGTTTGATGTGATATGCTCATGTGTGGCTATATGTAGGCATGAAGTGTTTTGGGTAAATGTACCTAATAAGACAGAAGGACCCAAATTAAAGAAGGTACCTTAACTAATCAGTGGGTTGATTGTAAACCAGGAATAGCATAGACCTCTTGTCTCGAGATAAATTTTCTGAGAACTTCTGGATCCACATAGAAGACAATTGTAGAAGAGAGTAGGATGACAGATATTTCCCACCACCTCCAGGTTGTACCAAGAAATCTGGAGGACAATTGCCTGGCCAACTGATTGGAAAAGAGCCATATTTATTCCCATTCCAAACATGTGTGACCCACTGAGTGTGGAAATTATCATACAATACCATTCATATGACATGCAAACAAAATTCTGCTGAAGATTATCCAGAAATGACTGGGACAGTACATTGACAGAGAACTACTAGAAATACAAGCTGGGTTCAGAAGAGGCTGTGGCACTAGAGACATTACCGGAAATCAGATGGATCCTGGCAGAAAGCAGAGTGCCAGAGAGATATCTCTCCATGTTTCACTGACTATGCAAAGGTATTTGACTGTGTAGGTCACAACAAATTGTGATTAGCCTTGGGGGAAACGGGAATATCAGAACACTTCATTGTGCTTATATGAAACTCATAATTGGACCAGGAAGTACTCTTCAGAACAGAGCAGGGAAATACTGCACGATTAAAATCAGGAAGGGGATGTGTAAGGGATGTGACCTGTCTCCATATCTTTTTAATCTATATGCATAACAGATCATTTGTGAGGCTGGGCTTTATCAGGAGGATTGGAGGAAGACTCACCCAACCTTCATTGTGCAGATAGCACAGTCTTGCTTGGTGAAACTGAAGAGGACTGGAAACGCTTACTGCAGAAAGTCAGGGACTGTAGTCTTCAATATGAATTGAAGCTCAAAATCTAAGACAAAGATTCTCACCAGTGGGCCAATTGGCTGCACCATGATGGATGGAAAGAAAATTGAGGTTGTTAATAGTTACAGCTTGTTCAGTTCCACTTTTAGCACCAGGAATCAGGAAGTCAAAAGGTGAATTGTATTAGGTAAATCTGCTGTTAGGGACCTTTCCAGAGTACTTAGTTGCAATGATGTCAGTCTAGAAACTAAGGTGAGCCTGATTCATTCTATGGTCTTTGCGATTACTTGCTATGCATTAGAGATCTGGATAATGACTAAGGATGACAGAAGAAGAATTTATGCCTTTCAGTTGCAGTGCTGGAGAAGAGTCTTGAATATTCCATGGACTGCTAAGAAAATAAATATGTCTTGGAGAGGGTGAAACCAAGTTTCTCCTTGGAGGTTAGAATTTTTAAGCTCCCTTTCACATATTTTGGTCGTGTGGCTGAAAGGGACCTAACTTAGGAGTAGGACATCATGCTTGGAAGCATGGAGGGACAGCGCAGGAAAGGAAGACCCTGAATGAGATGTGTTGATACAGTAACAGGGGCAATGGGGGTAGGTGTATCAAAGTCAGTGAGACTGCCTCAGGAGAGGGCAGGCTTCAGAACATTTGTGCATAGTGTTGTTATGAGTGGCTGGCAACTTGATAGCACGTAACAATAACAACAACAAGTGATCAGTAAGGGATGAGTAGCATGGGGTAGGGTACAAATGGGGAGATTCGATCATTTCAGATACGTGAATACTACTGCTGCTGCTGACACTACCCTCCTAAATTCTTATACCACATGAATATCTGTTCAGATAGAATGTTGAATTGCAAGTCACATTGGGAAATTCTACTGTCAAGATTCTCTCCAAAGTACTAAAGAGAAATGGTGTTAGTTTAAATACCAAGGGGTGCCAGATTCATATGATTATATGTTAAATTGTTTCAAAGAATTTGAAAATTGGACGATGAATAAGAATGACAGAAGAAGAATTGATGTCTTTCAATTGTAAGGTTGAAGAAGAGTGTGGAATATCCCGTGGGTGTCCAGAACAACAAATAAATCTATCCTGTAGGAAGTACAAGCAAAGTGCCTTTGAGAGGCAAGGATAGTGAAATTTCATTTCACATACTTTCAACATATTATCAGGAGGAGCTAGTCCTTGGAAAAAGACATCATGCTGGGAAAGGTAAAATGTCAGAGGAAGACATTCAATTAAATATATTAACACAGTGACTGTAGCAATGGCCTGGAGCATACGAGAGATTGAAAGAACACTGTAGAATAGAATGCTGTTCATAAGGTTGCATATTAGTCATCGTTGATTCATTGTCATCTAACACTCTTATTTATTTATCTGTCTCTATCTATAAGTATATAAATATATACATATATATACACACACTCATTCATATTTATATGTGTGTGTGCGCGCATGGGCGCATGAGTCAGAGAATGAAGATAGCACAGAGTTCAGATATGTTTTTCATAGGGTTGCTATAAGTAGTGCTCTATTTGACGGCACTAACAGCAAACAACAACAGCATATATACATACATATATACATGTGTACATGGGTGTGTTCATGTTTATCTATGTGTGTGTGCATATGTATAATCCTCATGATAATCATGATAATCCTAGAAGGTAAATGTTACCATCTATATTTTAGGATTGCAAAACTGAGAGTTAAAAATTTAAGTGATCTGAACATCTAACATATAATAAATAGCAAACAGCCAACTGGCATTTGAATATAGAACATTTTTTATATATCTAAACAAAGTGCTCTCACAATCTTGCCTAATAATTTGTAGTGTCATTTGACTGTTGATTAATTTCTTTCTTTTTTCTAGTTGTATTGGCTAATTTTGTTAAAACCATGTGCACAATTCTAGTAGCTCTAAAATGAATTACGAAAATATTTCTCAAGCTTAAATAAAATGTTTGTTGATGTAAAACACTTATTACAATGGAAATAATATATTTTAGGACAATTATTGTGATGAGATTTAAAATAAATGTAGGTAATGGAAAGTTCATTTTAAAAATCTGATAAAATTGCAAATTCCGAATGAAAAGACATTAATTCCATGGTAGTAAAAAGAGAATTACTGAAGAGGAAAGCAATAGGCGTCTATGGTAAAATATTTTTTAAAAATTATGTTATACATAATAATTTGTATATTTAAAAATGTTGCTATTTTTAAATCAATGTGGTATTAACTGTTAGCTCCAAACCATAATGCAACTCTTTTTCTTCTGACAAAACAGCATAATATCAAGCATTTCTTAGAATTGCAACTGAGACAGAACCCAAAGAAGACTGAGCAAGGCTCAGAATGGTCATTCATAGTACATAATTTTGCTAAACACAGTTGTTCACCATGGGAAATGAGGAATAAGCATTGTGCTGGGGTACTTTAGGTGTAGAAAGATGATTACCTTAGCAATATATTAGAAATCCAAAATAGCAACAACAAATCCAAAAGCAACTCTTTGGCAATTGTCATGTCTGAACCAACTCATAGCTCATTCTCTAGGTTTTTCAGAGGCTGTAAATTGCATGGGAGAAGATTGTTTCTCATTCTTGCCTTCAGGTTAGCAGTACAACTCATTACTAACTAGGTCACCAGAACTCCCTCCTTAGCAATGGAGATGATAAAAAAAATGCTTTAAATAATCTTTGAACAGTTGCAAAGACAGATACTGAACATGTTCTGTAAATAGCATACATGAAATCTGAGAGAAGCAAATTTCCAGTCACCATTGGCCTTGGATAGGAATTGATGATGAGTGTCTAGATTTGTTGATTTCCCTCTTCCCTAAAAATTCAGGTAGAATTTAATGCTCAGATATATTTGATAGTATCACATTTACAATTAAAGTATTTGGTTCAGAAGACACTAAGCCATACATTTCCTGTATGTAAAAACTTCAGCTCTTATTGTTGGTTTCTTTAAGACTCCATCTGAATGGAAAGAAATTGAGCAGAATACTTTCACATAGTGTCAGATGCTATTTAAGGAAAGAAGAGAGGCAAACATGAAACTGAAATTTTCATAACAAAGAAGAAAGATAAAAGAAAATAGTTGCCCTTTGTTTAGTCTCTGTTAGAGAACAAATACTCATAATTAAACTGTAACTTGAATCAAAATGTAGTTGGGGATAAACAACCTAAATGGCCTCCAAGATAAATTACAGTACTCATGTCTCTATTGTTGGTTTGTTCTCTCCAGTATCACCAGGAAGCAGGACTGTAGGGATTCTTGGCTTATATGTCATCACTAAGAAGGTTCGTTCTCAGATGCCAACAAGCTTAGTAACTTGTTAGAGTCTGACCACTTGCTCACCATCTGGAACTACTTCATATTCTTAGTACAAAAAAAGAGAGAGGGATAGGGAAAAAATAACATGCAACAAAACAGGACAAACAATGCTGCACAGTTGCCTTTTATTTTGTAGAGCTTGCTGCAGGTCTACCCAACCCAGGCATCTGACCTGTCTAGAGACATACTACCCAGGCACAATTATTTTTACATTGTCATCAAGCATTGAATTCGCAGCAGAAACTCTCATGTCCTATATTTTTACAAATACTTCATTTCATTCTTTTGTGTATTTTAATCAACATTCCAAAATTTTCTGTGATCCTTTGGAAGGTACATTTGTGGGAAAATTTGAATGAGGAGTTTTTCTCCCCAAAAGTAAACAGCTTAAATGATATGTCCTTTGGCTTACACTTTATTATAAATTGAGGATAAAGTTGTGCAGAGAAGAAAGTAGAGTGTGGATAGAGAGGACTTCATATGAATCATGGGCATCTGCTTCCACGAAAATGTTTGTTCATATTCTGGTAGAAATACTAATCATTTCTTTAGAAAATAGTCGCCATTGAAGCTGATTATAACTCATGCTGAGCCCATCTGTGGCATAAGAGATATGTTTTCTGAGAAGACTTGAATAGCTGATTTTCCTAAAGCAGTTCACCGGGTATTTTTCAAAGGCACCTTTGGGTAGACTTGAATTTCCAACCTTTTGATTAGGAGTCAAGTGCATTAAACATTTGTAATACTCAAATAATTTCTTAGGATAAATGGAAATAAGGAGACTGATACAAAGACTTTTAGGTTAAAGCCTCAACACTTTAAATATGTGAGAAAACATGTCCATGGGTTTTTTTAAATTAAAAACTTAGCTACTGTATAAGTATTTTGATCTATAACTAACACTGAGATAATTAATAGAAAGGAAAAGAAAATCCCTCAATAACCTTAAAGATTATATGGTATATTAGACTACAGAAATTTCCTGATTTACCTTAAAAATCATTGACTTTAAGTCTTCTGAAAGATTTTGATTGCTTCTTCTCGTTGTCCTCATAGTACAGGGGTCAGTAATTAAGGCACACGTGCCAAGATAGGCCTAGGGACTTATTTTCATTGACATGCATGCTAGCAAAAAGAATAATCACCAGCTGCACTTTACAGCGTGTGAGAATGTGTGGGTGGAATAACCACTTCCCACTTATCTTCTGCCTAGTCTCAATATCACTATCCCCACCTGGTTCATCAGAATAACAGGTGCTACCAACGTGGCTCACCACTTGTGAAGGCACGTCAACCCCAGCTGGGCTTGCAGTCCAGCATTTGGTCCACGAACAGAATAGAGTGAGCGATTAAGACAGAAGCAAAATGAAGCCAACAATTATTGATCACCTTGTGCTTGGGATAAAGCCTTTACAATCTTCAGCGAGGTCAAAGAACATCCCCAGAATAACAACTATTAGTGATTGCTTTAGAATTTCATCCCATATCTTCTAACTCCACAGTCTATAATCATTACTCTTTAGTCTACTGGTTGAAATATCCTACACTGCTACTCTGAGGAAATATTGCTCTAAAGGTAAATTATTGACATGAAGGAAGGGATCTTAGTTAAGTGTTTAGAGATTGCTGGGTTAAAAACAAACAAACAAACAAAAAACCACACACACATACAATAAAACCCAAACCAAAACACAAAACCCTCCTCCCATCTCCTGATGTTATATTTCTCAAAATCATAATAATATTACTGCATATTGTGAATTTTCTAAGGAGTCATCATTTCTATGCTCTGTTTTCTCTAGGTTTGTCTGTAGATCTCTTTAATCTATTGATAATAGCCATAACTGCATTTTTTGCCATTGAGATGATTCCTGGTGATTTTATGTGAGGGAAGACTTTACTTTTCCAGAGCTCAAATAGTTGATTATTTTTTAAGGAAATCACCAGACTTTTTTCCCAAGGTACTTCTAGGTGAACTCAAATATTTCACCTTTTAGTTAAGAGATGAGAATATTAACTATTTATACATTTAGAGACTCCAAGTCAATGAGATTGGCACAGACAAAATATTTTTAAAATATTTATAAAATATTTAACGTATCTATTCTACTTGACAAGAGTGTAGAACTCTAGCTCTGTAACTTACTATTTTTGTTGCTATTAGCCATCAAGTCCAAACTGACACATAGCTGACCCTTCAACAGGTTTTCAGAGGCACTTAATTGCATGGGAGGAGATTGCCTATCTTTAATGTAGTAAGTTACGAGATGAGGAAGAATAAACAATTGAATTAAGGATTTATTATGAGAGATAGAAGGGCAGTCTTCCCTTGTGCAATGTATAGTATCTGAAAACTCACTGGAGAGTCAGCTATGTGTGGGATCTGATGAGGAGGAGTAGTAGGATTATGTAGTATAAAGAGAGTTCTAGAGGCCTACTGGGTAAAGAGTTGCATTGCCATTTCAAAGGCAGGCAGTTTTAATCACTAGCTACTCTGTGAGAAAAAGATAATCTATCTTCTCCTATGTGATTTACAGTTTCTTAAAACCTGCTAGAGGGTCTACCACGACAAGTCAACTTGATGACATATAAGAACAATGACATCAAATCAAGAAATCAAAAAGCGTGTTGCAATTGGGAAAATCTGCTGTCAAGAATCTCTCGAGTGCTAAAGAGTAATGTCAATTTAAAATATAAGGATGGACAATCTACTCCCATGCAATTACATGCCTCTGAAAACCCACCGAAGGGACAGCCATGTGTGGGTTCTGACTTGACCTTACACAAGAACAACAATTGCTTCCTACGCATGTAAAAGTTGTATAATGACTAAAGATGAGAGAAAAAAAATAACGTCTTTGAATTGTAATGTTGAAGAGTCCTCAAGATTCCATAAAGAGTCAAAAGAACAAACAGGTTTGGAGAAAGTGGGACCTGGCTGTCCCTTAGAGACAAGAATGGTGAAACTTCATCTCACATACTTTGGACATGTTAACAGGAAGGATGAGCCCTTAGAAAAAGACAACAAAAGTTCAAAGGTGTGTTATAGAGAAGACCCCTCCTCACAAGATGGACTGATATATGTGACTATAACAATATATTTAAGCAGGTCAAAGGTCATGAGAATGACACAGGATGGGACCAGGCTTAGATCTGTTGTTCTGTTGAGTCATACACAAATGAATCAGATCTAATAATAGCAATAATTGGTGTGATGTTTGGATGTTAACTCTTCAGAATATATTATTTGAAAAATATTTCTATGAGAACAAGACTCATCACAAATCCAAACAAAGAGTGTTGCATATTCAATTATTAAGGAATGTTTTACATGGATACTGTTTTAATGACTGAAGACTGGTAATTTACTATTAAAAAGAAATTTTATGGTCTATAACAGGTCAGGCATCGTGGACACAGAGGAAAATTTATCATGGTCTTCAAAGATATCAGTAATTAGAAGGAGTAATGGATCTATTAGCAATAAGTTTAACTAAAAAGAACAACCACTGTTCAAAATCAAGAGTGCATCAGGGATGTGTCTTGTCCCCACACCTTTTCCAAATATATGCAGAACAGGTAATTTGGGAGGCTGGGCTTTATGAGGAGGAATGTAGCATCAGGATTGGAAGAAGACTTATCAACAACCTGCATTATATAGATGAAACAACCTTGCTTGCCAAAATTGAAGAAGTCCTAAAATGTTTGCTGTAGAAAGTCAAGGACTGTAGACTTCAAGATGGATCGAAGTTCAACATCAAGTTGACAAGGATTCTCACCACTGGGCCAATTAGAAGTACACGATAGATGGAGAAAAGTTTGAGCTTTTTAAACAATTTCAGTTTGCTCGGCTCCACAATCAACACTCTTGAAATTAGCAGTTAGGAAAACAAAAGACGAATTGCATTGGGGAAGTCTGGGACATTCCCAAAGTGCTAAAGAGCAAGCTGTTAGTCCAGAGACTACGGTGTGCCTGATCCAGGCCACGGTCTTTGTAATTACTTGTTATGCATATATCCACATGCTGGGCGATGATTAAGTATGACAGAAGAAGAATCAATGTTTTTGAGCTGTGTTAGAGAATAGTATTAAACATATATTCTATGGACCACCTGGAGAACAAATAGATGTATAATGGAGAGAGTAGAATGAAGTTTCTTCTTGGACGTAAGGATTTTGAAGCTCCATCCCACATATTTTGGGCAAGTGGCCAGAAGGAACTAGTATTTGGAGAAGGATATCATGCTTGGAAAAGTGGAGGATTAGTGTAGGAAAGGAAGACACCGATGATAGGGGTTGATACAGTAACTGGAAAAATAAGGTTAGGTATGTTGGAGTCAGTGAAACAGGTCAGGATATGACAGGGTTCAGAGATATTGGACATGAGGGTGTTATGTGTCACAGGTGACTCCATGACTCATAACAGTAACTTAACAAAGAAGAGGAATCTCTGACAGACCAGTGGTAAGAAGCTGCACTGTAATCTCTAATACACACAGTTAAAATCCACCTGTAACTCAGTGGAAGAAAGATAGGCAGTCTCCTCCCATGTGGTTAACTGCCTCTGACAATGTGCCAGAGGGTCAATTATGGGTCAGTTCTGACTCAACAACACATAACAACCATCAACATAAAAAAGAAGAAAACAGCATTGCTGAAGAGTGTATTAGACTATACCCCCAAACTAGCCCATATCAAATGTAAGTAAAAGCAAGCCAATTAAATGACAATGCCTATTAAAGATTATTATTATTATTACTATTATAATCTGTTGAGAATTCAGTAGGTTTTAAATTAGTCATGATTTTTCTCTGTCTAAGGTTTAAAATATTTCCCATTGTTCCTGTGTACTGCATAGTATTCCATTGTATGAATGTGCCATAATTTCTCAATCCATTCATTTGTGGTTGTACATTTGGGTTGTTTTGATGTTTTTGCAATGGTGAATAATGCTTCTATGAACATTGGTGTACAAATTTTAGTCTGTGCCTCAGTTCTCATAGTCTCAGGATATATTCCAAGTAGTGGAATAGCTGGGTCATATGGAATGTCTATGTTCAGTTTTTGAGGAAGTTCCAAATTGCCTTCCAAAATGGTTGTACCATTTTACAACCCCACCAACAATGTATAATAACTTTGTAAATTATTACCTAACTTGGGAGGGACTGGAAAGCATTATGCTGAGTGAACTAACTCAGTCCCACAAGGATAAATATTGTTTAAAACTGTTATTGTAGAATGAGTATAAGGATCCAGGGGGGTTGGGAGAGGCTAGAAGCAGAGGGATGTGGATGTGCAGGGGGAAGGGGGGCTTAATAATTGAGTTGTACTATTTGATGGGTAGGGGTTGAAGGAAATGGAAAGAATTTTTCAAATTTGTATTCAAATTTTGTAAATAAACTAGTAGAGAAAAAAATATTTCCCATTTACAATTTTTAACCATTAACTACCTTCATATAAGGTTTGGGCAGCCAGCTATAACTTTACAGTCTGTTTTATACCAGTCCTTAAAAGATACTGGTCCCTGTCATCTGCCTCTGAGATATGAGTATTGGTGAGAGGACCAGATTAATGTACCTGGTAGGTGGCTATAAACTGTTTATGCCAAACTTTATTCCTTAACATGGACCTGTTGTTTAGTTAGTTTGTTCTATGCTATATATACTCTTTGCTGTATTGAGTATCCTATAGACTGTCAAAATACAAACAAGTCCATCTTAGAGGAAGTGTAATTCAGATACTCCCTAGAGGCAAAGATGTTGAAAAAGTTCCTATCTTAAACTTTGGGCAAGCTATAAGGAAAATCAGTCCTTGGGAAAATAAATGATGCTGGGAAAGGTGGAGGCTAGAAGAAAGAGGAAATCTTTCACAAGATGGATTGACAAAGTGACTGTAACATGAGCTTCAGCATATTGCAGATGGTAAGGATAGCACAGAAAGGGGTTCTTAGGGTCTTTATGTTGTTAGATGTCACTGAGTTCAGTTCAACTCATAATGACCTTGTGAAGAACAAATCCAACCCTGTCTTAAACTGTTCCATCTTCATAATTTTGGATATATCCAAGACCATTGCAGCAGTCACTGTGTCAATCCATCTGGTTGAAGTCTTCCTGTCTTTCTCTGAACACCCACCTTTCCAGCATAATGTCCCTATCCAAGGAATACTCTCTCCTAACAACATGTTCAAAGTGTGTGAGGTGAAATGTCATCATCTTTGTTTCTAAAGAGCACTCTAGCTACACTTTCTCTAAGATATTGTTGTTGTGTGTACTATCCAGTTGGAACCTACTCATAGCTGACCCTCTGGTGAAGTTTCAAAGGCTGCTAATTGCAAAGAAGAAGACTGACCATCTTTCTCCCTCAGAGCAGCTGGTGGATTTAAAACACATGCCTTTGAGAATGCAGTGCAGCTTCTACCACTAGGTCACCAGAGGTCCCTGATGCATAGTGATTGAAAAGACAATGACCTGAATGAGCTACACCCTTAGTCTTCAAACTGACATCATTACTCATACATGGATCCACAATCAACACGGGTGGTATCAGCAACCTGGAGATCAGAAGAATGCAGGCATTCCCAATGCAAACATCTTCTGATCTCCAGTCTGCTGATATCAAGTGTGTTGATTGTGGATCCAAGTACGATGAAGTTGTTAGCAGTTTCAATCATTTATCCATCTATAATGATGATGTCTATCAGTCTATTTATGAGAATCTTTGTTTTCTTGATGTTGAGAAAAATCCATGTGGAAAGCTGTGATCTTTGATATTCTGCAGCAAACATTTCTAATATCTTCACTTTCAGCATGCAAGGTTGTGTCAGCTGCATAACGAAGTTATGGATGGGTCTCTCTCCAACCTTGATGCCACACTCTTCTAGATGAAGCTTCTCTAATAATTCGCTCAGCATACAGATTGATTAGATATGGAGAGAAGATACAACCCTTTCCTGGTTTTAAGTCATGTTGTTTCTCTTTGCTCTGTTCAGTTAACTACCTCTTACACATTTAATTGTTCTGGGATTCCCATTCTTCTCAATGCTAGCCATAATTTATTACAATACACATAGTCAAATGTCTTTGCATAATTAATAAAACACAAACATACATTTTCTGTCTACTTTCAGCCATGTTCCATCTGATATCAGTAATGATATCCCTATTTCCTATAAGTAATAGTCATCTCAATAGCTCCTGACTGTTTCCTCTACTTGCATCTGAACTGGATCTTTTGGGAAGCTATTCCTTTATTTGATACACCTGAAATAATTCTACTATTTATCCTTTCTGCTATATCCACAGTATCCTTCGCTTTTGGCTGTATTAAAGGTTTGGATCAGCAAGCATTTATAGGAGAAACTGGGGAGTTAACCTGAAGGAACCATTAACTCTGTCCAGATCAACAAAATGTCTCTGCACTTTCTAAGGCAGCCCTGATGAATAAGAATTTGACAAGGAGATAGTAACATTGAAGATATGGAGGATATACAACATTGTAGATGAAAATAATGACTTATGTAATGACACATAATGAGATATTTGAAATAGTAACAAGTTCTATAAAGTTTAAAGCAAAAAGAAGATGCACTTATATATAATAGTCTTAAAATATATAAAAATTGTGTATGAATTTTAATAGCAAAATATTTTATACAGAGGTAAGAAAATCCTAGAAACCCTGAAACATCAGGCAAGCTGCAAAGCAAGAACTTGGCAGTTCAAACCCACCTACCACTATTAGGATTAGGAATGTGGCAATCTGCTTTTCCTGAAGATTTACACCCTGGGAAATACTGTGAAGAGATTCTATCTTGTGTTACAAAATTACTACAAATCTGAATTAACTCAACAATATTGGATTGGGTTTCGTTAATAAAATCCAATACAGAATTTAGTTATTTTAGTATAGGGTCATTGATGACATAATGGTAAGTACTCAACAGCTAATCAATAATTGGATCTTCACAACCAAGTGCAACTCCAGTGGAGAGAGAACTAGGGAGTTTCTCCTGTAGAAATGCTAGTCTATTTTCCTTGTGGGTTGGTGCTGTTGAGTTGGAACTGACTCATAGCTGACCCTCCAGTGGGTTTACAGCGGCATTAAATCACACAGGAAGAGATTGCCCATCATCCCCTAGGGAGCAGCTAGTGAATTAAATGTTTGCCTTTCAATTTGCAGCACAGCCTGTTACCACTATGGCAACAAAACTCCCAGAAAATCCTACAGACTGTTCTCTGAGATGAAAATTAAGTTGATAACAATTAACAAGAACCATTTTAGTGGCATAGTGGCAAGAAGCTGTGCTGCAATCCTGAAGGCATGAGGTTCAAATCCACCAGCTGCTCCACAGGAGAAGGATGTGTAGTCTCCTCCTTTGTGATTAACTGCCTCTGAAAACCCATTGCTAGATCATCTATGGGTCAGTTCTGACTCAAAAGTACACAACAATAACAACAGTCGTTATTGCTACCAAGTTGATTGCAATGCATAATGAACCCCAATTCATTGTGACTCTATCTACAACAAATGTTGTGACATGTCATGGAGTCAACAATAACTCTTATGGACTCTCTGCACAATAGCTCTGATACCTACCCAATCCTGAACCAATTTCACTTATTCTGCTACACCTATCCTTATGTGTGGCAATTTATCTCATTGGGAGACTTCTTCAAACGACTGGTTCTTCCTAGATACATGCCCAAAGTATGTCAGTTGGAACTTCAAAATTCTTCCCTCCAGGGAACAACTTGATTTCACACTCTCTAGTACAGACCTGTTTGTTTTCTTGGCAGTCTGTGATATGTTCTCTTCTCCAAAACACAGCTCATAGGTATTTATTCTTCTCTGCCATCCTTATTCATTGTCCAACTTTCTGATACATAGAAAATAATTGCAAAGACAATGGCCTGGATCAGGTTCACCATAGTTTCCAGATTGGCATCGCTGCTCTTTAGCACTCTGGAGATATTCCTAACAACAGGTTTTTCTAATGCAACTCACCTTTTGATTTCCCGACTGATAGTGCCAAGATTGTTGATTATGGATGCGAGCAAGCTAAAATTGTTAATAATCTCAATCAACTCTCCATCTACCATGGTTCTGCAATTGGTCCAGTGTTGAGAATCTACGTTTTTTTGATGTTGAGCTTTAAACATATTGAACACTGCCTCCCTTGACCTTCTGCAGCAAACATTTAAGGTCCTCCTCAGTTAAGAGAACAAGGTTGTGTCATCTGCATAATGCAGGCTATCAGTAAGTCTTCCTTCGATCCTGATGCCACATTTCTCTTCATAAACTTAGCCTCATGAATGATCTGTTCCACATATAGATTGGAAAGTTATGCAGACAAGACTTATTCCTGACACACTCCTTTCCTGATTTTGAACTATGTAGTTTTCTTGCTCTGTTTTAATGATTGTTCCCGGTCCAAGTATAGGTTCATTCATATTTAAAAAGACCATTTCTCGATCCAACTTAAAATAAAATGTGGTGAGCCACAGGATAATACCCATTACATATATGAGGAAGACTTATCAATTTCACAATATTCAAATAAAGGCACCAACAACCAGAGTCACAGAGGAGGAAATAGAAAAAATTTTCCAGTTTTTGCAGTCAGAAATCAATGGAACATGCAACCAAGATGTATTAATAGAGTAATGAATGACTAGAATGAAAAAGTTGGGAATACGGGAAAAAGATGAATTGTCAGAAAACATGGACTTGGTTACAGAAATGAAGCTGTAGATAGATTGACAGAATTTTATATAATCAATTATTTATTCATTGCAAGCAAATACTTTCTATAAGAAACACAAATTACAACCATATACATGGAACTCACCTGATGAGTCTACACAGGGATTAGATTGATTACATCTGTGAGAAGAATCATTGGCGAACTCATTATCAACTGTGAAAACTAGGCCAGGTGTTGATTGTAGAATAGGCCATCAACTGCTCATAGGCAAGCTCAAACTGAAGCTAAAGAAAGTGAAAGCAAATACACAAGAACCAAAATTTGACCTTGAGTCTATTCCACTTGAACTTAAAAATCATTTCAGTAACAGGTTTGAGGCCTTCAACACTAATGAATAAAGACCAGATAGATGAGCAGTTAGAATATATAAAGAATATCCATGAAGAATCCAAGAAGTCATTACAAATACAGAGGAGGAAGAAAAGACTGAAATGGGTGTCAGAAAAGACTCTGAATATTGTACTGGAATGCTGAGAAAATAAAGCAAAGGGAAGAAATTAGGAAACTATGAATCTGAAAAGAATATTTCAGAGGGCAGTTTGAGAAGATAAACCAAAGTATTATAATGAAATGTGCAAAGAGCTGGAATCATAAAATCAAAACTCACTCAGCATTTCTTAAGCTTAAGGGTCTGAAGACCAAGTTTAAGCCTTGAGCTGCAGTACTTAAGGATTCTACAGGCAGAATACTGAATGATCAGGAAGTATCAAACAAAAATAGAAGGAGTGCACACAGGCACTATGAAATAATGTATGATCAAGAAGCAATGATGATGAAGAAGGATATTCAAACTTCTCTGAAAGAATTGTCATAAACAAGGCCACAGGAATCGATGGACTATTAATTGACATATTTCAGCAAACAGATCTTCATAGACAGGTCATATTTCAACCTGGATGTGCTAACCAAGTTGTGTCAAGTAATCTGTAGTACAGCTACCTGGCCTAGTGACTGGAAGAAAGCCATACTTATTCCCATTCCTAAAAATGATGAGCTTTTAAAATTATTGAACAATATCACCACAGAAGGAGACTCTACCAACCCTGACCTATCCCCACACTCTCCGCTTTGCTTAATATCATTGTAGTCATCACTGTAACAATAAATTTCACTGAAGAAATTTCTTTCTTTCCCTAAACCTTTACTTTTCTTAAGTTCATTGTTTTCCCCCAGAAATCAGGTTTTTCAGCAAGATGTTTCCACTTTCGTTGGCTGAGAGGAACAAATTCCAGCACTGTAAATCCTCTGCAATCTCCATTCATCTCTAAGATCTGAAGCAATGTTTTCCAAACTCAGTATTTCACCCTTTAAATGTACGCCATCCCCTTTTCCTTATGACTCAGGGTGAAGTCTCTCTCAGGGAGGAGTGATAGGGAATGGCAAAGGACACACTGACAAAGAAGATTAATCAGAACTGGCTTTGACAAGCACGGTGGCATTTGGAACAAACTGGGAGGAGGGTAGAGAGAATAGTGCAACAATGAATGAGTGGAAGCCCAAAATCTCTGTAAATGTTTATGAAAATTAATAAAATATAATTATAGAAGAAAAAAAAATAAATGTATACCCAAAGACTCACTTATCTTTCTCTTTGCTATCAAGTCACAACCAGTTCAGAGTTGATACTTGAGCAAGTTTTTTTGTTGTTAGGAGACTTCAAGGCTAGTACAACTCATAGAAGATCTGAACCCTGTCCTAATCTGTGTAATCCTCATCATCTCTGACACACTTAAACCCATTATTACAGTCACTGTGTCAATCCTTCTCTTTGAGGGTATTCCTCTCTTTTTCTGACCTTTTCAAGCATGATACCATTTCCAAGGAATAGACTTTCCTACCAACATGATTAAAATATGTGAGAAGAAGTTTTTCGATCCTTGCCTATAAAAACTCTCTGGCTGCAGTTTTTCTAAAAAGATATATCTAGAGTTTGGGGTTGTTTAGGTTAGTTTTGGTTTTGCTTGTTTGTTTTTCAGTCTATCTTCAGTACTCCTCTCCAACACTACAACTCAAAATATAAATGACTGTTACATTTTTCTTTGTCTAGCTCTCAGATGCACAGCAAGTGATTGAAAAGATCATAGCCTAAATTAGGCACACTTTAATGTTCAGACTAACATTGTTGCTTCTCAGTAATTTGACTTGCTAGTGCAATACTTTTACTGAACTCTTATCTGTTGGTGCCAAGTGTGGATTGTGATGCAAACAAAATGAAATAAATGACAATTACAACCTTTCTTCCTTCGATCATGATGTTTTCCATTTTTGTGAGGATATTTGTTTTCTTGATGTAAAGATGCAATCCATACTGAATGCTGTGATCTTTATTAATAAATGTTTCAAGTCTTCCTCACTTTTAGCAAGTGAGGTTGTGCCATCTGCCTAACTCTAGTTGTTGATGGATCTTTCTTCAATCTTAATGCCACATTCTTTCTCATAGAATATAGGTTCTCAAATTATTTTCTCAGTGTGCAAATTTAACACATACAGAAAAAGGTTACAGCCCTGACTTATACCTTTCCTGATTTCGTTTTCTTTTTTTTTTTACCTTTCCTGATTTTAAACCATGCAAAACTTCCTTACTCTGTTTGGACAACAGCTTCTTGGTCTAGGCATAGGTTTTACATAAGCACAAATTCCGTGCTTTGGGACTTCCATTCTTCTCAATATTAGCCATAGTTTGTTATCATCTACATAGTCAAAGACTTTGCATAGTCAATAAGACACAAATAAACATTCTTCTGGTATTTTCTGCTTTCAGCTATGATCCATCTGACATCAAAAATGGTATGTCATTGAATCTTCTAAACCCAGCTTGAAATTCTGGACATTTTCTGTCTAGCTGTTTTGCTATGATCTTCAGCAATAGCTTACTTCCATGTGATATTGTTCTATAGTATCTTCATTCTTTTTCTTTCTTGGGAATGGGAAATATATGAATCTTTTTCAGCCATTCTCTAAAATTTCTCACAGACTGGTGATTGCATTCAGGGCTATATTTACTACTTGAAATATATCAGTAGGCATTCCATTGATTCCTGGGATTTATTTTTGCCAGTATCTTCTGTGTAGCTTGAACTTCTTCATTCTACCATTGGCTTTTTATTTTTTTTTATATGGTACTTCCAAAACTTTCTCAGTAAATAAGTTCAATAAACAAATTCTTGTTGATACAGTTATTCTATGTATTCCTTACATTTTCTTTTGTTGCTTTCTGGATCATTTAAGGTTTTGCATGTAGCATCTCTCAGTATTGCAACTCAAGGCTTAAATTTGTCTTTGAACTCTTTTAACTTTTAAAATGCCTAGTGAGTCCATCCCTTTTTATTTTCTGACTCCAAATCTTGGCACATTCTAATACTTTGCATTTTCTTCTCAAAGTGCCTTTTAAAGTATTTTAATTTTTTTGTTTAGTATTTGTCCCTTTTGTTCTCACTCCTCGGCGCTTTAGTGCAATTTTCAGATTATGAAAAATGAGATGGAAAACCACAATGAGACAACATCTCACCTTTGTAGTACTGACAAAATTTAATAGGACAGCAAGTAATAAGTGTTGGAGAAGATGTGGAGATATTGAAACACTTACACACTGCTAGTTGTGGTTATGTGCCGTCGAGTCGTTTGAGACTCATAGCGACCCTATGTACAACAGCCCTAAACTCTGCTCTGTCCTGTGCCAATCGCACTGTCTCTGACACATCCATCCCAATTATCCCAGTCACTGAATCAATCCACCTCATAGAGGGCCTTCCTCTCCTGCGCCGTCCCTCTACCCTCCAAAGCATGATGTCCTTCTCCAAGGACCGGTCTCTCCTCACAACATGTCCAAAGTATGTTAGATGGAGCCTCAGAATCCTTGCCTCCAAGGAGCCACCTGGTTTAACCCTCTCTTAACCCTGCTCTTCAGAACTTTGGAAAGGTCCCTAACAGCAGACTTTCCCATGGCAATACGTCTTTTAATTTCCTGGCTACTGGTGCCAAGAGTGTTGACAGTGGAACCAAGCAAACTAAAGCTGTGTACAATCTCAATCTCTTCACCATCCATCCTGATGCTGCCAATTGGTCCAGTGGTGAGAATCTTTGTCTTCTTGACATTGAGCCTCAATCCATATTGTATACACTGCTAGTAGTGTTGTAAAATTATACAACCACTGTGGAAGGCAATTTGGCATTTCCTCAAAAATCTGAACATAATCATCCCATATGACTCAGTTTTTCCACTGCTGGGAATATATCCTAAGGAAAAGAAAACAGAGACAAAAACAGAAGTGTTGTACACCAATATTCATAGCAGCATTATTCACAATAGTAAGAAAACAGAAATAGCCAAAATTTCCAACAACAAACAAATGGATTGAGAAATTGTGGTATTTTTTTTTAAATTGTGGTATATTAACATGATGGAATACTATGCAACACCCAAGAGCAAAGATTTTGAAAAGTACCATAAAACATGGGAGAGGCTAAGGAGCATTATGCTGGGTGAACTGACTCAGTGTCATGAGAACAAATACTGCATAAGATCATTACTTTGAAAATAGAAAAATTACTAATAAGATGTGTACCAAGTCCAATAGAGGGGAAGGATGGATGAGGGGGACTAAGTGGGAGAGATCTCGAGGTAGTTGAGTTTGATGGGCAGAGTCAATAGGTGAAGAAATTAGGAAAGATCCCGTAGGGATCTGAAAAGCTGGGGTAATAGTGAGCATGGATCAATGGTGATTAATTTATAAAACACAATGTACAAGAGTGATAATATAAAAGATAATGTGAATAGAGGATTTCATTAAACACAGTATATATAAACAAAACACAATGTATATGACTTTTGTATATAAACCAGGTATTATATGAGGTATTATACGTAGCACAATAATGTAGAACAAGAGGTACATTGCAAAGTGGGCTGAGGGGAGGATTTGGAAGGGGAAGGGAAGAAAATATGCAACAATGAACAAAAATTTTAAAAAAGGAGTTTCTGATACAAAAATACTTTATATCAAATGCATGGACACTCATAAAACATGCACCTCTATTACCCCCCATTACTGAGTCAGTCCTTATTCAATGTCTTCTTCTTTGCTGTCCCTCCACCCTTCCAAACATGATGTCCTTCTCTCCAAGAACTGATCTCTCCTGGGAACATGCCCAAAGTATATGAGATGAAGCTTCAAAATTCTTGTCTCCAAGGAGCAGATTGGTTTCATCCTCTTCAGGACATACCTGTTTGTTCTCTTTGCAGTATGTTCAACTATCTTCTCCAGCACCACAACAAAGACATTGATTCTTCTATCATCCTAAGTCGTTGTCCAGCTCTCTGATGCATAGCAAGTGATTGTGAAGATAATGGCTTGAATAAAGTGCACTTTAGTCTCCAGACTGACATTGTTGCTTGTACATACTCTGGAGAGGTCCCTAACAGCAGATTTTCTGAGTACAATTTGTCTTATAATTGCCTGACTGCTGGTGCTAAGAGTGTTGCTGATTGTGGAACCAAGCAAGTCTCAAACTGTTCTCCATCTACCATGATGGCTTAGTGGTGGGAATCTTTGTTTTCTTGATATTGGGCTTCAATCCATATTTATGGCTACAGTCCTTGATTTTCTGCAGCAAATGCTTCAGGCCCTCCTCAGTTTTAGCAAGCAAGGTTCTCCCATTTGCATAAGGCAGGTTGTTGATGAATCTCTCCAATCCTGATGTCACTTTCGTCTTTGTAGAAGCCAGCCTTCTGAATGATTTATTCTGCATATAGATTGAAAGGGTATGGAGTTGCATCCCTGGTGTATACCTTTCCAGATTTTCATGCAGTGTTTCCCTTCTCTGTTCTGATAACTCCTTCCTGGTCAAAGGATAGGTTTCACATAAGCACAATCAGATATTCTGGGATCCACATTCTTCACAATGCTAGCCATAATTTGTTGTGATCTGCACAATTAAATACCTTTATATAGTTTTAGAGACTGTGAATTGCATTGAAAGAAATTGGTTTTCTCCTTTGGGGCCACTGGTACATTTGAACCAACTGAGAGGTTTAGTTCTGAACTGTACAACCAGAGCTTCTTTTAGAGACTCAAAAGAATTCATAGCCAGATTATCTGTGGCTCTTTCTCCGCACTGTTTTCTGCTGTTGTTAACCTACTCAAAACATTAAGGCACCCTACACGTGTATATTTAATTTTTTGTGATTATGTTTGTAAAATGTCTCTAAATCGGAAGAATGTTGAAGCAAATACATAGTTAACTTTATGAATTTTTCTACTATCAAGGATCAAAAGTCCTGTATTCCATAACCCAGTGTCTCAAAAAGATGACATATTATTTTTGCCAAGATTTAGAATTTATCATTAAAGTGGGAGATATATCCCACTACTTAGTAATCAGGAATAGATAGTAATCATGGAGATTTTATGCATTGAAATTTACAGTTGAAATGTTTACAATGACCAGAATCAAGATAGTTGCAGCACAATGTAAATGCAAATATTTTTTTTTATCCTTTCTTGTCCCTACCGCCAGTCTCTAGTTTCTGTGTGTTTTTTGTTGTTGTTCTTCTTTTGGTTACGTACCTCGAGTTGCCTGCAACTCATAGCGAACCTATGTACAACAGCCCTAAACTCTCCTCTAGCCTGTGCCATTCTCACTGTGTCCAGCACACTTACCCCCATTACCCCAGTCACTGAATCAATCCATCTCATCGAGGGTCTTTCTCTCCTGCGCTGTTCCTCCACACTCCCAAGCATGATATTCCTCTCCAAGGACTGATCCTGCCTTGTAACATGTCTGAAGAATGTCAGACAAAGCTTCAGAATCCTTGCCTCCAAGGAGCAGCCCGACTTCACCCTCTCCAGGACAAACTTGTTTGTTCTCTTAGCAGTCCATGGTATATTCAATACTCTTCTCCAACACTGTAGCTCAAAGGCATCAATTCTCCTCCTATTATCCCTAATCATTGTCCAGCTCTCTAATGCGTAGCAAGTGATTTTAATGGCATGCATCAGGCACACCTTAGTCTCCAGACTGACATCTTTGCACTTCAGCACTTTAGAAAGGTCTCTAACCACAGATTTTCCAACTCAATATATCTTTTAATTTCCTGGCTGTTGGTGCCAAAAGTGTTGACTGTGGAGCCAAGCAAACCAAAACTGTGAACTATCTTAATCTCTTCATCAGCCATTATGATGCTGCCAATCGGCCCAGTGGTGAGAATCTTTGTTTTTTTGATTTTGAGCCTCAATCCATGCTGAAGATTATAGTTCCTGACCTTCCACAGCAAGTGTTTCAGGTCCTCCTCAGTTTCAGCAAGCAGGGTTGTGTCATCTGCATATCGTAGATTGTTGATAATTTTTCCTTCAATCTTGACCCCACATTTCTCCTCATAGAGCCCAGCCTCCCAGATAATCTGTTCTGCATAAAGATTGAAAAGGTATACAGCCCTGCCATACGCAGTATTTCTATGCGAACAGTATTTACCTGTTAGCAGTGTTTTATATAGCTATTGATGTTCTCAACATTTTCAGCTACATCATCATATTTTTTTCCTCTGAATTATATCTTTTGGTTAATTAGGTGGCATTTCTGAATCACCTTGAATGCAAGGAGAAAAGAAGTATGTTTAATGATGATAAATCCAATCCAGACTACATTAAAATTTGGTCATTTTCATGATCACTGAATCAGTGATTCCATTGTTATTAACTTGCAAATGGAGTAGTGCTTTCGTGTGGCCAATCTGTATTCACCAGTTGTTTTGGAGTCACACACACGTAGCTTTAAGTTATGCATAACACTGCATTGTGCCAAATGACTACACAGCTGGAGAGTTCACTGGGGGTGGCAGCTGGGTGAGGATACTCAAAAGATGGGTGGCTATTGATGAGTTCTGTCTTGCTTTTGTACCTAGAAGGCTCACTGTTAGCATCCTGGAAATACAGAAAAGAGATTAGAGTTTATTGTTCATATTCCCCAGGGGGATTCCATGTATGTTTATGCCCTAAAGATTGCACAATTGAGGAGGGAAGTGGAAAGCCACTTTCAGTGGGGAATTAATCAAATTGACCATCTTCCCAGTTTGAATTCACTGGATAACTGTTAATGCCTCACTTCACATTGTGCTCTAAAGACTCAGCCAAAGGGTTCGGAAGGCCTGAATTTCCAGGTTTTCTCCACTGGAATACAAACACTAGTTAAAGACATAATATCATTTTATGCTACTCTCAAAGGGCATCTAGCAAAGCTGGCTAGCATTACTGCAACATTTTAATTACTAGTGCTTACCACAATTTGCAGTAATTACAGTTCATTTAGTGAGCTGGTTCTTAATTGCAGACACTGCTAAAGTAACAATTGAATAAAAAATAAAGTGCACTTTCATATATATGTGTGTATATATATATATATATATATTTTAATATCTCTGCTTTGGAAATTGGGCTAGTAGAATATGCTAACTCCTTTTATTTCTTTATAAGCCTGCATCTCTATCAGTCATATTATAATATTATAATATGATTGAGAGAGATGCAGGCTTATAAAGAAATAAAAGGAGTTAGCATATTCTACTAGCCCAATTTCCAAAGCAGAGATATTAAAAGCAGTTTTCTACACCAAAGGCCCAGGATTAAATTTAATTATCAGGACAAGTTGCTCCACCATTTATGGTCTTCTCATTTCTTTAGCATAATTACTAATTCTGTGCTTCATTGTATTAGATGAGGCTCAGTGAGTGAATTTTAGTACTTATATAAGTAAACTCTAAACTGCTTTTCATTATCAGGTAGTAAAAATTAAAGACAGAGCTATGTCCCATGTCAAAAGAATTTTTGGTCTTAAACATAAATTTCTGAGCCTCAATAAAACTTCCTCCTTATCCAATCTTAACTCACTGAATACCAAAGATTCATAAAATTTTACCCTACATTAATATGGGGGCATGTCTGGCAGATGGCGAATATTTAGAAGGTCCAGGAGAAAAGGACACAGTAAGAAAAGATAAGCAGAAGTCAAAATAATAAGCAACAAGAGAGTCTATCCTTCTGCTACTACTCTTCCTGTAAAAAAGCACATTGTTGCTATTGTTGCTTTTAGATACTATCAGGTTGACTACTAATCATAACTCTGATTAACAAAAGATCTGACTGTTGTTCTGTTCTATCTCACCTTCAAAATCTTCGATATGTTCAAGTCCATTATTAAACTCATTTTATCAATCTTTCTTGTTCAAAATCTTGCTCACTTTCTCCGATTTTTCTCCTTTCCCAGTATGTTTTTTTTTTTCCCAAGGGCTTCTTCTGACAACATGCCCAAAGCATGTGAGGCTAAACTTCACCACCCTTGCTTCTAAGAAGCATCCTGATTGTACTTTTTTAATTAGTCATTGTTTGCTAGATGGCCTGGAAGTATTCCCTGAAGCAGTGATCCTGAATACACTTAAAGACTGTCTTCGGCCCTCGGCTCAGGGAGAGCCGTCATGGCCCTCAGGGTGAGCTCCTCAGTCCCCAGATTGTGCCATCTGACCCCTGGGTAGGAAAAAAAAATGCCTAGGGTATCCAGAGAATTTGATCTAGGCTACTTTCTGCCACCCTCTCCCCCAGTAAACCTGAAAACAACACCCCCAAAACCCCTCTATTTGTAACTCACAAGTTTGATCTCTCTAGGTTTGCTCCCTTTCCTACAGGTAACCTTACCACCGAGTTTTACTTCAG
>NW_006399793.1:3894062-3917008 GCF_000299155.1 Elephantulus edwardii
AAATCAGTAAGACAGTTGATTTAACTACCATTGGAAAATGCTTGTCATTTTCCTGTAGCATCTGGTCCCCACTGGATCACTTTCATTTCCTTCACCTGCTTCCCTCACCAACCAATTTCTGCAGCTCTGCAACTGCATCCCTGCCCATCCTCACCCTTCTGCCCCCAACCCTCACCTCCTTGTAGCCCAATTTGTTTTTTCCCAATAAAAAAAAAAAATAAGGGTGATGAAAGAAATTTAAAAAAAAAAAATACAGTGAAGGGAGCTCTGGTGGCCTAGTGGCAAGAAGGTGCACTGCAATCCCAGAGGTGTGCAGTTCTAATCCACCAGATGCTCTTGCTGGATAAGGAGGGACAATCTCCTCCTGTATCAGTCAGATTTGATGGTACATGCACAAAAAATAAGAAAAAAAAATAAAAATGAAAAACAAACAAACAAGAAAACCCTAGGTTTAAAGAACAGAAATTCATTTCCCAAAGTTGTGGAGTCTAAATGTCCATATCAGAGCTTTTGGCCCTGGAGATTTCTCTTATGCACATTTTTTTTCAATTAGTTTTAGGTGTTTTTTTAAATTGTGAGTTTAAAGAAAGTTTACAGAAAAGTTGGATTTTCATTCATACATTGTTGCATATTTTCTTCCCTACCCTAGCCAGTTTACTGGTTTGTGGTTTTGTATTTTTTAATCATTCATTGTTGCATAGTTTCCTCCTTCTCTTTTACCCAGGACCCAATCCACATTGCTATGCACCTATTATTCAGAACTTTTGTCATACAAATAATGCCTAATCATATATTCTTTTGCTTCATCTGTTCCATTGCAGTGTTCATTATCTTTCCTAGATTCTGGTAATTGCTGATAACTCTTTGTTTCCAGATCTTGAGTTGTTATCAACTACTTACCCTTGTCTGTGCCCCTATGAATATTAAGGACTTTTCATAGCTCAGTGTTTAGGTTTAGGACCCAACTTCATCTGATATGAGCTAACTAACACTATTTAAAAAAGCTTTTGCTTTCAAACAGGATCCCTAATACTTTAATGCCCAATACAATCCACAACTGACAGTAGTGTATTGCTTATGCACCTGGAAAAATATGTGTTTTGTTAAGAATATGTGTTAATATACTTGAGAGCACTTTGCAGCACATGGAAGATGTTAACGGTACCTTTCTCAAAATTGACTATATGTCACTTGTCTTAGTTTCTTAATGCTACTGTAACATAAATACCCCAAATAGTCAGTTTTAAATAACAGAAATTTATTTTTTCAATTATGAACCTAGAAATGCAAATTCAGAACACTGCACCCCAGGTAAGACTCAGCTCTTAGTGTGTTTTCAAAGCTTACATAGGCCCAACATTTTTCTTAGTTTCCTTGACAAGCCTCTTGTATGTTTGTGTTTTCACCAATTTGTGCCTCATTTCTATATTTATGCTCTTCTTAGTATATATACTTCAGAAAATGATTGGGCTAGAAGTCTTAAAACAATTTACACACTTGTGTGACCTAATTAAGATAGCAAAGAAAAATCTTTTCTCAACTGGACAGATATCATAACTGGAGGTATAGATCTCCCTACCATTTGGTAGATCCTGATTCAGAATGATCATTTGGGACAGAGTAGAACTTCTCCACAGAGTTTCCAAAACTTGTAATCTTAAACACTGCACTGTGTCACTAAGACTTCTTTTAGTAAGGTATAGTGTTTAGGATTCTAACCAACATTTTGGGATGACACAGTTAAGTACATAATACCAAAGTATCCTAGCCACTTTGTGACATCAGAAGTTTTGTTTTTTGCACTTAGTTTGAAAGTTTATTAGGGATATCAGTACAGTCACCCCTCATTTATCAACATGGTTAAGGTCCAAAGATGAGATCATTATGGGAAAACCGGCAGCATTATTATGTGATAATAGAGAATGATCACATCAAATCACAAAATAGAGGATGACTGTCATAATATAACCATTAGATCACTAAGAATCATGGTTCAGTCAACAAATAGTTTTAACCACCACAGTTAGTGATAACCTCATCTCGTTCCTCAGCATTCATTACTGCCATATATACTCTAGCAACGTGCAAAGTATTAATAGAATAGGTTTATTACTATTGTCATAAATGAGAAACTTTGGATAATGAGATAATTGGGAAGTGGGGAGTAATTGTGATTCATTTAGATTCCAAGAATTGTTCCCCAGCAATGACAGATGAAAAGACAGATGACAATACTAAATATCAGTTCATATGCAAAACTCAACTTTTAATATCGTATGCTATGGTACCAAATGACTCGTCTACTATCAAAGATGATTTATTTTGTTCATTTTAACTTATCAGCTGCTGTCATCTTCTGTGTTGATTGAAATTAGGTAAAGAGTTGACTCAATCTCTTTTCTGCTTATATTCTCAACATGGCACCTTGATGACAAGGACTGCCATCATATGTTGTTGTAGTTGTTATGTGCTGTTGAGTAACCTGTGACTCAAGTGACCCTATGTACAATAGCCCTAAACTGTCCTCTAGCCTGTGCCATTCTCACTGTGTCCAACACACTTACCCCCATTACCCTAGTCACTGACTCAATCCATCTCATCAAGGGTCTTCCTCTCCTGCACTGTCCCTCCACCCTCCCAAGCATGATATTCCTCTCCAAGGACTGATCCAGCCTTGTAACATGTCCAAAGTATGTTAGACAAAGCTTCAGAATCCTTGCCTCCAAGGAGCAGCCCGACTTCACCCTCTCCAGGACGAACTTGTTTGTTCTTTTAGCAGTTCATGGTATATTCAATACTCTTCTCCAACACTGTAGCTCAAAGGCATCAACTCTCCTTCTATCATCCCTAGTCATTGTCCAGCTCTCTGACACATAGCAAATAATTACAAGACCAGGGCCCAGGATCAGGCACTCCTTAACCTCCAGACTGACATCATTGTTTCTTAGTATTTTGAAGAGGTCTCTGACAGCAGACTTTGCCAATCCAATTCATCTTTTAATTTCCTGTTTGTTGGTACCAAGAGTGTTGACTCTAGAGCCAGGCAAACTGATGTTGTTAACAATCTCAATCTCTTCATCCATCAGTATGCTGCCAATCGGCCCAGTGCTGAGAATCTTTGTTTTTTTGTTGTTGAGCTTCAATTAATATTGAAGGCTGAGTTCTTGACCTTCTGTAGCAAGCACTTCAGGTCCTCCTCAGTTTCAGCAAGCAGGGTTGTGTCATCTGCATAACACAGATTGTTGAGGAGTCTACCTCCAATCTAAATGCCACACTTCTCCTCATTTTTGTCATAATATAGATTATTATATTCTTCAAGCAAAATTAAGATTGAGATATCCAGTGAAACATACAATAACTATTAATGCTTATTTCTGCTTCTGGTTGTTTGTTTTATGTCAAATTATGTTAACTAAATTAATGTGCATGGTCAAAACTAAGCTAGTAGAGTAGGGATATTAGAAAAGCAGGAGGAGTGAAAGGTCTGGAGTAATAACATATTCTATCTCAATTTTCTAAAGACCTTTCAATTGTTTGGAATAATTTTCTTGAAAAGTCAAGTCTTATTGCATTATTAATGATCTTTAATTCTGAAGGAAATATCTTCCATGAAGTCCACATTGTAAAAAAATAGACTCATTAATTTCTATCAATTCAAAACCTACTCATACCTGACCCTTTATTGGATTTTGAGACTATAAATTACATAGAAATATATTGCTCTAATATTTTTCTCCCATAAATATGAACCATCAGAGAGGTATTGTTTGGGGTTAGCAGAGAAATCCCTATGGTCTTTGTCAGCAAAGTATAATAAAAAAAACAAAAACAGATTAGCTTAATTAGTAAAGACTTTCTGCCTTGGGCATTGTGCACTGGGGAAAAAAATACTGTTTGGGATCAAATTGACAGCAATAACTAGAAAGATTAGACATAAAGCTTATAGTTCAATGGGTTTATGTCAATGTTAGAAGAGTGAAAACGTTTGCAAAATTTTAAGAAATTTGTGTGTGTCACTAAATCATATATATGTTGTCATTTCATTGTTATGTGTCATCGAGTTGCTTGTGACTCCTAGCGACCCTATGTACAACAGCCCTAAACTTTGCTGTTTTGTGCCAATCGCACCATCTCCGATACACCCGTCCTAATTGTCTCAGTCACTGAATCAATCCATCCCATAGAGGGCCTTCCCCTCCTGCGCTGTCCCTCCATCCTACCAAGCATGATGTCCCTCTCTAAGGACCGGTCCCTCCTTACAACATGTCCAAAGTATGTTAGATGGAGCCTCAGAATCCTTGCCTCCAAGGAGCTGCCGGTTTGACACTTTCCAGGACGAATCTGTTTGTTTTCCTAGCAGTCCATGGTACCCTCAATACTCTTCTTCAGCACCACAGCTCAAAGGCATCAATTCTTCTATCCTCCTTAGTCATTGTCCAACTCTCTAATGCATAACAAGTGATTGCAACGACCATGGCCTGTATCAGACACACCTTAGTCTCCAGTGAAACACCATTGCGCTTCAGTACTTTGGAGAGGTCCCTAACAGCAGACTTTCCCATCTCAATACATCTTTTAATCTCCTGGATACTGGTGCTGAGAGTGTTGACTGTGGAGCCAAGCAAACTAAAGCTGTGAACAATCTTAATCTCTTTACCATCCATGCTGATGCTGCCAATGGGTCCAGTGGTGAGAATCTTTGTCTTCTTGACATTGAGCCTCAATCCATATTGGAGGATGCAGCCCTTGACCCTCTGCAGCAAGCGCTTCAGGTCCTTCTCAGTTTCAGAAAGCAGGGTTGTGTCATCCGCATATCGCAGATCGTTGATAGATCTTCCACTAATCTTGACCCCACATTCCTCCTCATAGAGCCCAGCCTCCTGGATAATCTGTTCTGCTTACAGGTTGAAATAGTATGGAGACAGGACACATAGAAATTGTTAATTGATTTATGTTATACTGTGTATATTTTCAACAAAAATATTAAAGAATTATGTAAAAAATGCAAACGAGAAAACCCCAATTCTTTTAACCTGATCCAATTAAAATATTTTTCTTCTCCATGAATCCTTTTTTTTATCCGTTAGTTGGCATCTAATTTATCACTTCATTTGCATTCTTACACCACATTTCCTTCATGCAACATATCACAGTGGATCACAATTTATTATAATGTCATAGATAAAATTGTGTTCTTGCTGTCGTTATGTACCATTGAGTTGGAATCACCTCATAGCTAATATTTCAGTAGGTTTTCAAATGTTGTAAATAATATGGAGAGTTTTCATCTTTTTCTTGGGGACCAGATGGTGGATTTGAACCATATGACTTTTGGTTGGCAGTCCAACTTCTTACCACTAAGCTACTAGAATCTCCTACATTGCATTGTATCCTCTCTAAATTTCTGTTGAATCTTTGTGTGCTTATAATACTTTTCATGTGTCTGTGAATATTAAATTGTTTATAAATAATGCCTGAAAGATATTGTCAATTAACATGAGGTCATAGGAAATAGGGTGTGCTCTAACTCTAACCTTAATGGTGTTGTAGAAAGTAGAAGAGACATAGAGAGACAGACAGGGAAGATAGTCATGTGATGATAGCTGTACTGTAGCCAAGGAGAACCTGGAACTACCTGAACCGTGAGAATGCTACAAAGGATATTCTCTTAGGGATTTCAGGGTGTTTGTGGCCCTGGTTACATCTCGAATGCAGAGCAATGAGATAATAAATTGCTGTTTGTAGTAAGTCAATCACTTTGTGGTTCTTCCCTTATAGTAACCCTGAAAAACTAATATATGCTGGCAAATGTTCAAATTCAAGTCTCTGTGGGAAGAAGTCATTGGAATATTTGCCAATTGTCATAGTACAAATACCCTGACCATAGCCATTTTTAAACAACCGACGAGATTTCAGAACATAAAACAGGAAAGTGGAGCTTTCAGGCATAAGCAGTAGGGAGTTGCACTGCTAATTCAAAGTCACTCTTCCTGGTGATTTGAATCTACCATCAGCTCCACAGGAGAAATATTGGCAGTCTCTTCCTGTGATTTATAGCCTCAAAAACTCTTTGGAAGGTCAGTTATGATTCGGTTCCAACTCAACAACAATGAAATAATTGCAAATATTTCAAGAAGCCCTTGTGTTAAAATTTGTAACTTAAAAACTACTAAGCAAAAGATATTAAGTACTCCTTGGGAACACGATAGGTACTTTCCTCCTGTAAAGACTTAAAGCTTTGAAAACCCCATGAGTGGTCCCATGAGTTGAAAACTATTTAACAGTAGTGAGGTTTATTTGCTAGCACAAAATCATATCATATTTCCACCATAGAGATATAATATATGTAAATAAATTCACGAAGAGAAAAGGTCATTTCAAGAGCCTTCTTGATATATAATAATAATATAACATCAGGATAATATCTGTATGCATACAAGGAAGTCTAGTGAATACCACTATGATTCAAATACATGCAGCAACAACTAGAGCCAAAGAGGAGGATATAAATTATTTCTACCAACTACTGAAGTTAGAAATAGATTAAACATGCATCCAAGATGGATTCATAATAATAGGTGACTGGAATGCAAATATTGGGAACAGGGAAGAAGGAAGCATCAGTGGTCATTAACTTGGTGACAGAAATTAGTCTGGACCCAGAATGATAGAATTTGTAAATCGATTATTTATGCATTGAAAATAAACATAAATACAGACTATTCACATAGATTTCACTCGATGGCATACACAGGAATCAGATCAATTATATCTACAGAAGGTATTGTTGGAGAAACTCAATATCAGCTATGAAAATTAGGCCAGGTGCTGATTATGAAACAACCCGTCAGCTACTAACATAGAAGTTCAAATTAAGACTAAACAAGGTTAAAGAAAATCCACAGGAATTGAAAGTTGACATTTAGTTTTTTCCATCTAAATCAAAAAGCATCTCAGGAACAGATTTGAATTCTAAGGATGGAAAGCCTTGAACACTAATGAACAAAGACTAGAAGAGCTGTGGAAGGATGTTGAGATTATCCATGAAGAATGCAAATAGTCATTGCAAAGACAGAGGAGAAAGAAAAGACTGAGATGGATGTCAGAAGCAACTCTAAATATTGTACTAGAGCACTGAGAAGCCAAAACAGAAGAAAGGAAGCTGGAAGTTAAGGAATTGAACAGAAGATTTCAAAGGGCAGCTCCGGAAAACAAAGCAAACTATAGTAATGAAATGTGCAAAGAGCTGGAGTTGGAAAATAAAAAAGGCAGAACTAGTTCAGTATTTCTTTTTCTTTTTATAATAAAATTTATCTTAATTGTGATTTTAACAAACATTTACAGAGAAGTTTGCTTTTCATTCATCACTCTTGTACATTTTACCATCTCACCCTCTCTTTTCCCTACTCCAGTACATTTTCTTTTTTTTTTTTTTTTGGTATTCCGATATTGTTGCAAAATTACCTCGCTCTCCCCCTTTAGTTCTCTCTACAGTGATATCTCTCTTATTCTGGGCTGGTGTCACGGGTATAATGCCTAATTTCTTAATATAAGGAAACTGAAGAACAAGTTCAAGTCTCCAGTTGCAACGCTTAAGTATGCTGTGGGCAGAATATTGAGTGATCCAGGAAACATTAAAAGAAGATGGAAGGAGTACACAGAGTCAGTGTTCCAAAAATAATTGACTGACACAGAATTTCATGAAACAACTATGATCTAGAGGCAATAGTGATGGAGGAAGCTGAAACTGCTCTCTAGAAATTGGCAAAATACAGACACCAGGGATTAATGGGTTAATAATTGACATATTTCAACTAACCCATGCTTTCCTGAGGAGGCTCACCAGTTTGTGTCAAGAAATCTGAAAGACAATTACCTGGCCAACGAACTGGAAGACATCCATATTTATTTCCACTGCAGAAAAAGGTGATCCATCCGAGTGTGGAAATTGTCAAACAATATCATCAATAGCACACACAAGTAAAATCCTGCTGAAGAGTATCCAAAAATGACTAGAAAAGTGCATCAACAGAGAACTTCCAGAAATACAATCTGGGTTTAAAAGAGACCATGACTTAAAGACATCATTATCGATGACAGATGGACTTTAACAGAAATGACAGTATCAGAGGTATGTCTGTGTTTATCAATTATTTCAAGAAATCTGACCATGTAAATCACAACAAATTGTGGATAATCTTAAGAAGAATGGGAATTCCAGAACAAGGACATGCTGCATGGTTCAAAATTAGGAAAGGAGTGAAACAGATCATTCAGGGGACTGGGCTTTACGAGAAGGAGTGTGGCATCAGGATTGGAAGAAATCTCATCAACAACCTGCGTTATGTAGATGACACAACCTTGCTTGACAAAACTAAGGAGGACATCTGCATTTGTCACAGAAGGTCAAGAATTGCAGTCTTCATTATGTATTGAAACTCTACATCAAGAAAACAAGCACCTTGCCACTGGGACAACTGGCAGCACCATGATATACGGAGATGAGACTGAAGTTGTTAAGAGTTTCAGCATGCTAGGGTTAACAATTAATACTCTTGGTACCACCAGCCAGGAAATCAAAAGATGAATTACATTGGGAAAATTTACTGACAAAGACCTCTCTAAAATACTAAAAAATAACAATGCTAGTTTACGGAGTAAGGTATACCTGATTAAAGTCATGGTCTTCACAAGTACTTGCTATGCATCTGAGAGCTGAACAATGACTAAGAATGAGAGAAGAAGAATCAATGCTTTTGAGTTGTGCCGCTGGAGAAGATTATTGACCATACCATGGACAGCCAACAGAACAAGCATATTTGGGTTGTAGAGGAAAAAAAATCATATTTCTCCTTGGAGACAAGGATTTTGAAGCTCCATCTCACATATTTTTGGCATATGGCCAAAGAGGGATCAGCCCTTGGAGAATCTCATTTCCAAACCGACTCTATAGTCTTGCAGTCCTAAGGAACAGAATTTAAGAAATATTAGTTTTTCATTTTAATTAATTTCTTAGTTAGACATTCAAATTTTATGTTTAAAACATACAGAGTCTTTAGTGTTAATATACTCTAATATTCTCTTTCTGGGTTAAAATTTGCTTTAATGACACCAGATTTAGCAATAAGAGCAGATTATTTAATATTATTATGGGCCTCCAAAGGAACTATTGTAGCTTAATTGTAAAGAATTGTGCTGCCAAGGCAAAGGTATATGGTTTGAATCTACCAGCTGCTCTGGAGGAGAAAGATAAGCAGTCACTTAGAATGAGATTTACTGTTTCTGAAAATCTTCTGGAGAATTAGCTATGGGTTGATTCCCATTCTATGATACACAAAAACAACAGCAATAACTCATCAAATGCTTTCCATTTATTTATTTCCTGATAACATAAACATATTAAGTAAATGAAAGTAATAGTTTTTTCCACTATTTTAAATTATTGAATAAAAGCTAATTTTAAATGTTCCAACAAGAAGGAAACTTTATAACAGTAACAAATTTCCTTAAAGTTTTTCTTTAAAAATAAACAAAAACTATAGTATTGTATTTGTAGATCTGGTTAATAAAGCCAGGTAGCATGTTGAATTTGTTAATTTATTTCACAAAAATAGTAAATAAGTTAATACTTTTCACAATTGCTTTGTAAAATAATCTTCAGAGATCTAGCAAAAGTGTGATTTAGCTATATACTTTTTAAGATGAAAGCATCTGGTTTATATAATTGATTACTGAAATAGAGCCTCAGATCAAGAAGAAAAATATGGATATTTTCCACATTGAGGAAAAATTTAAAAATGAGTTTTTAAGAAATAACTTATCAATCTGTCAAAATAACTTTTCTTTAATATTAAAAACTTGACTGTCTCTAAAAACACAAAACTAAAATTAGACAACATGATGGGTGTTGTTGAATCTTCCTAAGCAATACAATCGGCATATTAACAATGGGGACTGTGTTTCATACTATTCTGCATCACAGCAGGTGTTGTGTCCACTCCCACACAGTAAGAAAGGGTATAATTTCTTATGATACCTACTATATTATCTTTCTTGAAGTAGTGATCTCTACATATTTCCTGTACTGAATGACTGAATCAGAACTGAGTGTAATTTGTATTTTTAGTAAGCAATATAACATACTAAAATAAAGAGAGAAGTACTAAAATTTGTGAAATTTCACCAAGATACCAAGGATTGTTTTCTCCAACATGGATTGAAGTTCAACATCATGAAAACAAAGATTCTCACTACTGAATCAATTGAAAGCACCATGACAATTGGAAAAGAGATTGAGGTTGTTAACAATTTCAGCTTTCTTGGTTTCACAATCAACACTCTTGGTATCAACAGTTAGAAAATAAAATAAAAACCAAACCGAAAAACAAACATCAAATTGCACTGGGAAAAACTGCTATCAGGGGGCTCTCGAAAGTACTGGATAATAACATGTCATTCTAGATAGTAAGGTGCATTTGTCCCAAGCTGTGATCTTTGCAAGTACTTGCTATGTATCAGAGAGTTGGACAATGACTAAGGATGACCGAAGAAGAATAGATGCCTTTGAGTTGTGGTACTAGAGAGACATAATAAACATATCATGGACTGCTAAGAGAACAAATAGGTCTGTCCTGGAGAGGGTTATACCAAGTTGTTCCCTGGAGGCAAAGACTTTTGAAGTTACATCTGACATACTTTGGGCACATGGCCAGGAGGGACCAATCATTGAAGAATCACATTGTGACTGGAAGGGTAGAGGGACAGTGCAGAGGACGAAGACCCTAGATGAGATGGATTGACATGGTAATTTGGATTAAGTGTGTTGGAGACAATAAGATTGGCTCAGGAGAGAACGGGATTTAGACCTGTTAACCATAGATTGCGCTCAGTTTGCTTGATGGTAAGACTTGTTTCAAAACTTTACAATTTTTTTTTTATTTTGACTAGGACAAAGTTAGCATATTTCATGTTTATTTTTTATAACAAACTGTAGCTAAAGACCTTGGAGAGAATTCACTAAGAAGCTATAGGAGAACCATGACAAGGAAATAGGAGATTAAGTACTTAAGAAGAGTAAAATTCAAAGTATACCTAAATTTTAGTAAGCTTATCATTTCTCTGCATAGTGCTTCCATACTTATACTCAAAGGATCCTGAGCTCTGAAATAGCCTTCAGAATCGTCAGATAAGTGTTGTTGTTATGTATCCTTGAGTCAGAACCTGCTTGTAACTGATTTAATAGAGGTTTTTCAGAAGCTGTAAATCTTATGGAAACAGATTTTCTGTCATTTTTCTCTCAGAGTGCAGCTCCTTACCAGTAAGGCACCAAAACTCTCAAATTAACAGAAAAATGCAGTTTTATCTTGTCCACGCTGTAAGGGTAGAACAGGACCCTCCAATTAGCAAACACAGTAACAGCACGGTATTGAGGGAAGATAACCTTATTTTCCCATAAGCTCTGGTCCCATCAAAGTTGAAGCTCTCATTAGTTTTTCCTTTCTCATTCCTTCTACTATTGGCCTTAAATAAAGGTTTAATCATGCAAAAATGCACTGTTGAGTAAAGAAACTGAAGTTTGCGACTCTCTGACCAGAGATGCTTTGTGTCTTTCTAGGAACGTGCCCATTGTATTTGTCGTCATTGTTGTTACATGCCATCAAGTCACCTATCACTCATAGTGACCCTATGTTCAAAAGCTCTAAACTCTGTTCTATCCTGTGCCAATATTATTGTCTCCAACACACCTACCCCCCATTAACGCAGTCACTGAATCTATCCATCTCTTCGAAGATCTTCCTATTCTGCCCTGTCCCTCCACCTTCCTAAGCATTACGTCACTCTCCAAGGACTGGTCCCTCCTTGCAATGCACCATGTCCAAAGTATGTCAGACAAAACTTCAGAATCCTTGCCTTCAATGAAGAGTCTGGTCTCATCTCTCTAGGACATACCTGTTTGTTTTCCTAGCAGTCCATGGCACTATCAATACTCTTCTCTAGCACCACAGTTTAAAGGCATCAATTCTCCTTCTATCATCCCTAGTAGTAGTCCGGCTTTCTGATGCATAGCAATAAATTGCAAAGACTACCACCTGGATCAGGCGCATCTTAGTCTTCAGGCTGACATCATTGCTTTTCAGTACTTTGGAGAGGTCTCTGACAGCAGACTTTCCCAATGCAATTCATCTTTTAATTTCCTGGCTGCTGATACCAAGAATGTTGATTGCAGAGCCAAGCAACTGAAGCTGTTAACAATTTCAATCTCTTTATCATCTATCATGATGCTGCCAATTGGCCCAGTGCGGAGAATTTATTTTTTTCCTGATGTTCAGCTTTAATCTATATTTAAGGATTTTCTTGATTTTCTGAAGCAAATACTTCAGGACCTCCTCAGTTTCAGCAAACAGGATTGTGTCATCCGAATAATGCAGGTTGTAGATGAGTCTACATATATGTGTGAAAGTTGGACAGAGAATTTGGAAGATTAAAAGAGACTTGATACATTTGAATTGTGGTATTGATGAAGAACATATGAGGAACATACAATGGGTCCAAAAGAACAAACATCTGTCTTGAAGGAAGTACAGCCAGAATTCTCCTTGAAATGAGGATGGCAAGGTTTCTGCTCACATATTGTTATGAGGGGATGGTTATTGGAAAAAGATAACAATTATCGATAAAGTAGAGAGTTATTATGCCTCTGGTTTAGAGGTAAGGGAGATGGAACTCCTCAGTGAGATACATTGGCACAATGTGTGCGACAGTGGCCTCAAATGCATGGGTGATTGGAGGCTGGTGCAGGATTGGGCGGGGGTTCATTGTGTTGTTCATAGGGTCATCATGAGCTCTAGCTGACTGGATAGAGCCAACAACAATTGCAACAATATTTTGTTCCTCTTTCCAAAATAAAGAACTTTTGATTTTTATAAACTTTTTTTGCTGTAATTTTTGTTTAAATGACAAAGTTCTGTATCTTGACAATACTGATGCAACTCTCTTCTTTATAATGGCAAACCATCAATTTTTATTACTTGGGGAAATATGGTAAATGACTCAAGAGATATTTTTATTTTATTTATCACAACTGCATGTTATTCTCTATCTCAAAGTAAGAATTAAAAAAAATATAAGGGAAAAAAATTTAATTACATTTACCAAAAGTTCAAGATGAGTAGGGAATATGTTAGAGGTAGATTTCTCAAATTGTCAGTACTGAAATTTCAAATTGACAACTCTTTATTGGAGATAAGTATGAATTCCTGTGTCTTGTGATTTCTTTTAGGCACTCTGGTGGAATAATCCATAGGGAGTTTTGCTGCAGACCTAAAGGTGGTTGACTTAAATGCATCAGCAAGTCAGAGGGGGAAAATAGGTAATTTATTTTTTGGTCAGTTTTCAGCCTCTGAAAATCCCCTGGAATTAGTTAGATGACAGTTCTGGCATTATGGAAATGATTTCGTTTTTATGGTATGTTTAACATCATTTCACTCACTAGATGCCAGACCCATCCATTCTCCTTTCAATCTCTAGAAAATGCTAAATGTGCCCCAGGGCACAGAATTGCCCAACTTGAAAACTAATATTATGAATAGTCCTATTTATCCCTTATTTTAATATAATATGTGAAACTTACTCGATATACTTTCTTAAGGTGTCAGGTCTTTCATTCATAGGTCACTATGAGTCGTCTATGACTCGACAGCACTTAACAACAACAAAGGGAGAGCTCTCTTGGCCTAGTGGATAGAAAGTTATGCTACTAAGCTAAAGTTGGGTGATTTTAATCTGTGGCACTCAGGCCTGGTTTTAATTGTTTTTGATCAAACATTTTTCTAAGTTGTATAGCACTGGTCTGTGCATTTGCTGTATGGAGGTAACTAATGGTTGCTGTGATTCTAAACACTGTGATACTGATGTTTCAAGTGTGATAATGGTTTACCCATGGTGGACAGTGTTTGGCGGAGCTCTCAGATTAAAACAAGCTTAGAAGCAGTAGTTGTATCCACTTCTGAAATAGCTTGCCTCTGGAAACTCTATGAACTTGGAGAAAAAAAGGAAAGTTATACATTTATTCAGGTTTTTTGTTCATAGGGTCACTATGACTCATCTATGACTCGACAGCACTTCCAACAGAAACAAGAAGACACAATTTTTAAAAAAAAAGCAACTCAGTAAATTTAAGTATAATAAAGAATTATAGGTACATTTATAATTTTGACTATATCTTTATATTACTCTTTTATTACTTTAGTACATTGTTTACCCTTAACAAGACAAACTGATACAGTGACTGTAACAATGAGATAAAGTATTTGAGAGTTTGTGAACATGTCATAAGTTAGGACAAAGTTCAGAATTGTTCATAGGATCATGATGAGTTGTAGTTGACTTCACATCACCTAAAAACAGCAGCAATATGTTGCTTAATTTACAATCATTATTTCACCAACAGTTAAGGCTAAATGTTAAAAAAATTAAAATGTAAAAAAATAGGTCTAGTATACATTTTTAGTGTGGTAGTTTTATTTTTTATTTTCTACTAGTTTATCTACAAAATTAGAATACATTGTTTTTAATTTTTTTTTCAATTTCTCTCACCCCCTCACCTATTATATTGTACAACCTCATGATTAACACACCACCCTCTGCACATCCTTAGCCCTCTCCTTCATACCTCTACGACTCCTCTTGGATCCTTAATGAAAGTTTATACAGAACTTGGATTTCAGTTCATTCATTGATGCACAATGAGATAGAAAACAGAAAAACAGTTGGAAAAAATCAATAAGACTAGGAACTCATTTTTTGAAAGGTTCAATAAAATTGACAAATCACTGGCAAATTTAACAAAAGGAAGAAAAAAGAAAAGACACAGACAACTCGATTAAGAAATGATAGAGGTGTCATCACAGCAGAAACAGAGGAAATTAAATCTATACTATCAGAATACTACAAAAAGCTTTACTCTGATAAATTCGAAAAACTAGAGAGGAAATTGACAAAGTCCTTGAAATGCATCCCCTGCCCAGAGTGACAAGGACAGATATAGAAACATTTGAACACATCCATCACAAGAGAAGAAATTGAAAAGATCATAAAAAGACTTCCCCATAAGAAAAGTCCTGGGCCAGATGGCTTCACAGCTGAATACTACCAAACATTCAGAGAGGATTTAGCGCCCATTCTACATAAATTATTTCAAAAAATTTAAAAATAAGGAATAAATGAGGCAAAGATATTACTAAGAAAGAAAACTACAGACCAATATATCTCATGAATATAGATGAAAAATCCTTAACAAAATCCTAGCCAATAGAATCCGAAAGCACTTAATAAAAAAATTCACCATGACCAAGTGGGATTCTTAACAGTTATGCAAGGATGGTTCAACATACGAAAAACAATCAACGTGTTTCACTATATTAACAAAGTAAATAACAAGAACCATATGATCTTAACAATTGATACAAAAAAGTCATTTGACAAAACCTAATACCCCTTCCTTATAAAGACACTCAGTAAAATTGGACTAGATAGGAATTTCCTCAACATTGTGAACAGTATATATGCAATACCTAGAGCCAATATCATTCTCAATGGAGAAAGACTAAAAACATTTTCCTTGCAAAGATGGACCAGACAAGGATGCCTGCTGTCACCACTTCTTTTCAATATTGTATTGAAAGTACTTGTTGGGGCAATACAACAAGAGAAGGAAATAAAAGGCATCCAGATCGTCAAAGAGATGGTTAACAGTTGCTATATGCAGATGATATGATAGTGTACACAGAAAACCCAAAAGACTCAACAAAAACCTGTTAGAGTTAATAGGCCAATTTAATAGAGTGGCTGAATATAAGATCAATATAATAAAATCAAAAGCAATACTCTAGAGTAACAAAGGTAACTCAAAGAAGAAAATCAAGGAAGTAATACCATTTACAATGTTGTTGTTATTCTTGTTGTTGTTAAGTGCCATCGAGTCACAGGCGACTCATAGTGACCCTATGAAGGAGAGTCCTTGACACTTGGGTGCCTTTCATACTCTTTCCAGGTTCATAGGGTTTCCGGAGGCAAGCTATTATGGAAATGGATGCCACTCCTCCTTCCATGCTTGTTTTAATCAGGGAGCTCCACCCCACTCTCTGTCTGCATTGGGTAGCCAAATCATTAACACATTTGATGCATCAGTGTCACAGTGTTCAGCCTCACAGCAACCAAAAGTGACCGCGGTACGGTAAATAGTACACCAGGGCTATACAACCTAGAGGAATGTCTGAAGAAAAATAATCAAAGACAGGCCCGAGGGCCTCGGATTAAAAGTCACCCACCTTTGGCTTGGTAGCATCGCTTTCTGCCATTTACAATAGTCAATCACAAATTGAGGTACTTGGGAGTGAACTTAACTAGAGATATAAAAGGCCTATACAAGGAAAACTACAGAGCATTTCTTCAAGACACAATATAAAGACTAAAGAAATGAAAAAATGTTCCCTGTTCATGGATAGGAAGACTCAATATTGTGAAAATTACAATCCTGCCAAAAGGAATCTGAATGTTTAATGCAATGCACATCTAGATTACAAATTCATTTTTCTAGGAGATCGAAAGGGAAATTATAAAATTTCTTTGGAGAGGCAAGAGACCTCAAATAGGGAAAAACACTTCTGAAAAAGAAAAATGAGGTTGGAGGCACAGAATTCCCTGATCTCAAAAACTACTACCCAGCAGTAGTAACCAAAAGAGCATGGTACTGCTACAATGACAGGCACATAGACCAATGGAACAGCATTGCAAACCCAGAAATAAACCCAAGCATCTATGGTCAACTGATATTCGATAAGGAAATCAAAGCTATCAAATGGGGACATATAACCACTTAAACGAATGGTCCTGGTAAAACTGGACCTACCTGCAGAAAGCTGAAACAGGATCCACATCTCAAATCATATACAAAAATCACTTCAAGGTGGATCAGAGACCTGGGAGCAAAGCCCAAAACCATAACGTTTATAAAAAACAACCTGGGATCAAGCTTAGAAGTGCTAGTCCAAGGTATAAAGAGACTATCAAATATGACCAGAAATGCACAATATCAAGAGGATAAAATTGGTACATGGGTTCTTCTAAAGATTAAATCTCTGTTTGCATAAAAAACTTTTTCCAACAGGGTGAAAAGAAAACCTACAGACTGGAAACAAACATTTGGTAATACCATCTCAGACAAGAATCTTAAAACAAAAATTTACAGACTACTCCTGGGCCTCCAAAGAAAAAAGACTGATAACACAATTACAAAATGGGCAAAAGACATGGAAAGAATTTTCACAGAGGAAGATAATCGAATGGCAAACAGACACAAGAAGAAATGCTCCAAATCACTGGCAATAAGAGAGTTGCAAATCAAAACTGCAATGAGGTACCATCTCACTCCAGTAATAGTGGTAAAGTTTAGCAGGGCAGCAAGTAATAAATGTTGCAGAGGATGTGGTGAGAAAGGAACTCTTATACGTTGTTGGTGGGATAGTAAAATGATGCAACCATTATGGAGGACAGTTTGGCACATCTTCAAAAAGCTGAACATAGAAATTTCATATGACCCAGCAATTCCACTACTTGGAATATATTCTGAGACCATGAGAACTGAGGCACAAACAGAGATCGGTACACCAATGTTCATAGCAGTATTATTCACCATCAGAAGAACATGGGAACAGCCCAAATACCCAACCACAATTGAATGGATTGAGAAATTATGGTACATTCACACAGTGGAATACTATGCAGCACTGAGGAGCAATGACTTTGTAAATTATTACCTAATTTGGGAGGAAATGGAGAGCATTATGCTGAGTGAATTAGCTCAGTCCCACAAAGATAAGTATTGTAGAAAACCATTATTGTAGACTGAATATAAGGATCAAAGGAGGGTGGGAGAGATTGGAAGCAGAGGGATGAGGATGTGCAGAGGGAGGAGGTGATTAATCATGGGGTGGTACAATTTGTTGGTTGGGGGATGAGGGAAACTGAAAGAACTGTTCTTGAAAACAATGTATTCGAATTTTGTAAATATATTAGTTGTGTTGTTGTTATGTGCTGTCGAGGAACCTGCGACTCAAGTAACCCTATGTACAACAGCCCTAAACCCTTCTCTATCCTGTGCCATTCTCACTGTGTCCAACACACTTACCCCCATTACCCCAGTGACCGAATCAATCCATCTCATCGACAGTCTTCCTCTCCTGTGCTGTCCCTCCACCCTTCCAAGCATGATGTCCCTCTCCAATGACTGGTCCCTCCTTGCAACATATCCAGACTATGTCAGAGGAAGCTTCAGAATCCTTACTCCCAAGGAGCATACTGGTTTAACCATCTCTAGGACGAACCTGTGTGATTTCTTAGTAGTGTGTGGTATATTCAATACTCTTCTACAACACCACAGCTAAAAGGCATCAACTCGATTTCTATCATCCCTAGTGATTGACCAGCTCTCTGATGCATAGCAAGTGATTGCAAAGCCCACATCACATATCAGCTACACCTTAGTCTCCAGAGTGACATCATTGCTCTTCAGTACTTTGAAGAGGTCTTGAAAAGCAGACTTTTCCATCACAATATGTCTTTAATCTACTGGCTGTTGGTGCCAAAAATGTTGATCGTAAAACAAAAGAAACTAAAACTGCTAACAATCTCAATCTCTTCACCATCTATCATGATGCTGCCAATTTGCTCAATTTTGAGAATCTTTGTTTCCTTGTTATTGAGCCTCAATACATATTGGAGGCTGCAGTCCTTGAACTTCTGCAGCAGCAATTGCTTCAGGACCTCCTCAGTTTCAACAAACAGGTTTGTGTCATCTGCATAACGCAGGTTGTTGATGACTCTTCCACCAATCCTGATGCCACATTTCTCCTCATATAGGCCATCTTCTGAGATAATCTGTTCTGCATATAGATTGAAAAGGTATGGAGATAGAAAATATCCCTGGCAAACACCTTTCCCAGTTCTGAACCATGCAGTATTTCCTTGCTCTGTCCTTATGACTGCTTCTTGGTCCAAGTATAGGTTTCACATAAACACAATCAAGTGTTCTGGGATTCCCATTCTTCGCAGAGTTAGCCACAGTCTATTGTGATCCACACAGTCAAACACCTTTGCATAATAAATTAAACACAGATAGACATTCTTCTGGTATTCTCTGCTTTCAGCCAAGAGTCATCTAACATTAGCTACATTATCTCTAGTACCACAACCTCTTCTAAACCGAGCCTGCACTTCTGACAGTTCTCTGTTGATGTGCTCTTCCAGTCACTTTTGGATAATATCCAGCAGAATCTTGCTTGCATGTGATATTAATGGTATTGTTCGATAATTCCACACTCTGTTGGATCACCTTTCTTAAAAATATAGAAAAATTTTAAAAAATCAACCAAACTCAAATTTTAAAATAGTGTTCAATATCCATTTTTAATTTTTTAATATTTTTATTGAGATTTATTCAAAGTTTGTACAGAATTTGGATTTTCATTCATTCATTGATGCACATTTTCTTCCCTGCACCCTCAGTTCACTTTTTTCTTTGAAAAACAATTCTTTCATCGTTGTACAATCCTCTGCCCCTCCCCCTCTTGTCCACTTTACTATGCCGCTCTTATTCTATGCTGTTGTCTTGCGAATAATACCTAATCATATTTTCCTTTTAAGCAGTTCTATTCCTCATCTCTTTCAATGTGATGTACATAATTTATCCCTTCTTAGTTTCCCCCCAACCTCCATTTCAGTTCTGTATTTTAACAGTGGCATTATACAGTATTTTTCCTTTTGACACTGAGATATTTCACTCAGAAAAATGTCCTCCAGGGTCACACATTTTGCGTAGTATTTCATGAGTTCCTTGTTTTTGGTGCTGCATATTATTCCATTGTGTAGAATTTTCCACAACTTCTCTGTCCATTCATTTGTTGATGGGCACTTGGGCTGTTTCCATCTCTTTGTTATTGTGAAGAATGCAGCAATAAATATGGATGTGCGTATATCTGTTTGGGTGACCAATATCCATTTTTAAATTACTAAAGTTTATTAAATTGTTGTGATGTAGATTTATAGGTCCATGCTTCCAATCCAAACACATCCAATTCAAATACATAATTCTCTCTGGGAGAAAAATGGACAGTCTCCATTGCTATTTACTGCCTCTGAAAACTTACTAGAGTGTCAGTTACGGGTCAATTCCAACTCAATGGCACTTTAAAACAATGTTGTTAAAAATAATAAAAGAGAGGAAAAAGAACTTTACTAATTACCCAAGAATAATGATTATAGTGCCAAATCTCCATAGGAATGACTACACAGAAATAAAATAGGATGTTGTTGTTGCTGTTATGTGCCATTGAATCACTTGTGAGTCATAGTGACCTTATGCACAACCACCCTATACCCTGCTCTATGCTGTGCCAATATCATTGTCTCTGACATACCTACCCCCATTAACCCAGTCACTGAATTAATCTGTCTCGTTGAGGGTCTTCCTCTCTTGTGCTGTCCCTCCACCCTCCCAAGCATGATATCCCTCCCCAAGCACAGGTCCCACTGTGCAACATGTCTAAAGTATGTCAGATGAAGCTTCAGAATCCTTTCTTCCACCGTAGTCTCACCTTCTCTAGGACAAACCTGTTTGCTCTGCTAGTAGTCCATGGTATAGTCAATACTCTTCTCCAGTACCACAACTCAAAAGCATCAGTTATATCATCTCTAATCATTGTCTATCTTTTTTTATGCATAGAAAGTAACTGCAAAGGCCATGGAATGGTTCAGTTGCACCTAGCCTACAGACTGACATCATTGCACTACACGACTTTGGAGAGGTCTCTGACAGCAGACGTTCCCAATGTAATTAATCTTTTAATTTCCTGGTTGCTGGTACCAAGAGTGTTGATTGTGGAGCAAAGAAACTAAAGCTGTTAACAATATCTCCATCAACCTCTTCATCTATCATGATGCAGTCAATCAGCTCAGTGTTGAGAATCTGTTTTCCTGATGTTGACCTTCAGTCTATATTTAAGGCAACAGTCCTTGACATTCTGCAGCAAGTGCTTCAGGTCCTCCTTAGTTTCAGCAAGCAGGATTGTGTCAACTGCATAACACAAAATATTGATTTGTCTTCCTCCAAATGTGGCGCCACATTTATAGCCCAGCCTCCCAGATAATCTCTTTTGCATATAGTCTGAAAAGATACAGAGATAGAACACATCCCTGGCATCCACCCTTACCAATTTTGAACCAAGCAGTGTTTCCTTGCCCTGTTCTGACCACTACCTGTTGGTCCAACTATAGGTTTCATGTAAGCACAATCAAGTTTTCTGGGATTCCCATTCTTTGCAGAGTTAGCCATAGTTTGTTGTGATCTACACAGTCAAATGTCTTTGTATAATCAATGAAACACAGATAGATATTCCTCTGGTACTATCTGCTTTGAGCCAAGATCCATCTAATATTAGTTATAATAGTCTTAGTACCATAACCCCTTCTAAAGCCAGGCTGCAGTTCCAGTAGTTCTTTATACATATGCAGTTCCAGTCATTTTTGGATAATTTTCAGCAGAATCTTGCTTATATGTGATATTCATAATATTGTTTTATAATTTCCACACTCTGTTGGCTCACCTTTCTTTGAAATGGGAATATAGATCTTTTCCAGTCAATTGGCCAGGTGGTTGTCTTCTAGATTTCTTGGCACAACTTGGTGAGTACATCGAGGGCAGCATCTGTTTATTGAAATATGTCAATTTGTATGCCATCAGTTCCTGGGGTCTTGTTTTTTTGCCAATTCTTTCAAAGCAGCTTGAATTTCTTCCTTCATCACTACAAGCTCTTGCTCATACATTGTTTCATGAAATTTTTCTGTGTCTGTCAATTACTTTTGATACATTAACATTGTGTACTCTTTTCATCTTCTTTTAATGCTTCCAGATAATTTAATATTCTGCCCAAAACATTCTTCAGTATTGCAACTCAAGGTATGAATTTGTTCTTCAGTTCCTTCAACATAAGAAATGCTGAGCGAGTTCAGCAACTTTGATTTTCTAACTCCAGCTCTTTGCACATTTCATTATAATACTTTACTTTTTTTCCCCGCACTGTTCTTTGAAATCTGTTGTTCAGCTCCGTAATTTCTTGATTTCTTCCTTTTGCTTTGGCTTCTCAGTGCTCTACTACAATATTCAGAGTCTCTTCCGATTTCCTTCTTGGTATAGACTTCCTCCTCTGTCTTTGTGATGACCCCCTGCATTCTTTCTGGATGATATTCTTGATATTCTACAGTTCATCTGCTTTTCTCTCGTTAGTGTTTAAGGCCTCAAACCTGTTCCCAAGTTGGTTTTGAAATTCAGGTAGGATAGACTCAAGGCCAAATTTTGGTTCTTGTGGATTTGATTTAATTTTTCTTAGCTTCAGCTCGAACTTGAATATGGGCAGTTGGTGGTCTGTTCCACAATCAGCAGCTGGACTAATTTTCACAGCTGATATTGAGGTTCTTCCTGCAGACATAATCAATCTGATTCCTATAAACCGTCAGGTGAAGTCGATGTGTATAGCTTGTGTTAATGTTTCTTATAGAAAGTATTTGCAATAAATAAATCACTGTTTTTACAAAATTTTATGGTTCTATCTTCAACCAAGATGCATTGATAATAATGGGTGACTGGAATGCAAGTCGGGAACAAAGAGGAAGATTCAGTAGTTGGAAAACATGGACTCGGTGACAGAAATGGAGCTGGAGAGAGAATGATCGAATTTTGCACAATGACTTATTCATAGCAAATACATTTCTAAGAGGCATAAACGCAGGTTATATACCTGGATTTCACCTGATGGCATTCATAGGAATCAGATCGATTACATATGTGGAAAGAACCGCTGGAGAAGCTCAATATCAGCTGTGAAAACTAGGCC
>NW_006399793.1:3919043-3924257 GCF_000299155.1 Elephantulus edwardii
CGCTATGAGTCGCAGGCGACTCGACGGCACATAACAACAACAACAACAACAACAATCTTCAGCTTAATTTCTGTCTCCAAGTCCATGTTTTCCAACTACTAATCCTTCTTCTCTGTTCCCAACTTTTGCATTCCAGTCACCCATTATTATGATTGCATCTTGATTACATATTTGACCAATCTCTGACTGCAAAAGTTAGTAGAAATCTTCTATTTTTCCTCTTCTTTGGCTTAATTTTTGGTGTATATATTTGAGTGATGTTGGTATTCATTGGACTTCCTTGTATATGTTTGGATATTATCTTGACACTCAGAACATTGTATTTCAAGACGGATCCAGAAATGACTTTTTTAACTATGAGAGTGATCTCATTTCCCCCTGTCTCTTTATCTCTAGCACTGTAGATCATATGATTGTCTGACTCAAAATCCTTAGACAACATGTCCTTTGCTTATCATACATCACTAATCTAGTGTGACACCATTTAATAATCCAGAAAAAGACTCATTGAATAAGTTAGTAAAAACTAATGACATTTTAATTCATATATATTGCAAAAGGATTTCACTACAATAACTACTGTAAAAGGAAGGGTGTAATCTGACTCTATATCCCTTTCTTCATGCATCTTTTATAATAATTTTCATGGTGTTTAAATGTCTATTTGAACCAGAGTGGCACTCTATGTTCCATTGCCAAAATCTGGCCTGCCACTTGCTTGAGGTATAATTTTGTTGTTCCATTTTGTGTTTGATTTTTGTAAATTATGCTTTATTGAGACAGAGTCATGTCTATTGACTTATGTATTATCTGTAGATGCTATTTTACTCCAACAAATTAGTTCCATCATTCACTTTCTGACCTGTGAAACTTAAAATATTCACAATCTCCTTTTTAGGAAAAGCTTACAACTACTGATTTAAATTCTAAATTCTGACTGGTACCTTAGAATTTTGATTGTTGTTGTGTATTGTCCAGGTGGAACCAACTCATAGCTAACCCTCTGCAGGGTTTTCAGAGGCAGTTAATCACATGAGAGAGATTTCCCATCCTTCTCTGTTGGAGCAGCTACTGAACCATGTGCCTCAGGGACTGCAGTACAGCTTCTTGCCACTAGGCCACCAGTGTTCCAAGACTTTAGATTATTCTAGGACTTAGTTTGCCTGACCTTCATGTCTGGCTCATGTTTATTATTGTCAGATGTTGTTATATCCACTCTGACTTATAGTGACCTGACATACAACAGATCAAACTCTTGCCAGATTCTATACCGTCTTCACAATCTCTGTTGTGTTTAAGCTCATTCTTGTAAAGGACAAGTTATATCTGTCAAGTGAAAGAGGGGGGAAAAAGGAAAAAGAAGTTGTCAAATTCAAATTCTCAAGAACAAAAGAAAGAATAAATTTGTAAGAACAATATAATTGGCTAGAACTGAGATCAGCATCTAGAACCTAATAAGAGACAGTTGTTGAGTAGTATAGTCAGAATCCACTCATAGCTGATCCTCCAGCGAGCTTTCAGCAACTAAATTGAACAGAAGGAGATTTCCCATCTTGATCCTGAGGAGCAGCTGGTAGATTTGAACTGAGTTCCTATTTTTGGTAGAGCAATTCCTTACTGCTAAGATACCAGAGAACAAGTTCTGATATGTTATCAGGATTAGTGTCTGCAATGCTTTAATAACAAGTTTAGTTAGCCTAAGAAGCAACTGACTTTCCTTGCCAGAACTTAACAGAGAAGCTGGCTTGCTGAGAGGAAGGTGACTGTGATGCAGAAGGAAAACCAGGATGTGTAGGTGCTTTGAGCTGAGAGCAGAGACCTGTTTTCTGGTTACACTCATCCATCTGCTAGGAAGAACAATGTACCACTCTTGATTCCTCCTTTCCAACTCAGATTTTAAGAAATGGCATCAACCTGATAAGGGAATGCTAAAAATCTTTTATATCCTTAATGTATATGGCTATATTGTCTCTAAGATTATTGAGTTCTTTTTAATGTATTTTGAATCCTTATAATATACCTCATAATTTATTTTTTCTTCTCTTTGTTGTTCTAACTGAAGCCTGCTCACTTGACTGCAAACCCTGGATTACTAGTTTTATTCAGAGCCCTGTGTTTTCATCCTGGTGCACTCATCCAAGTAGAAGGCCCATTGACCTATAACCTTATTAACTCCACTTCAGTCTTCTCCCTGGGCACTGATTTTAGCACATTTTGAAGATATTAATAACGCTTTGGTTTGTTCATGGGGCTTCTATCTGATCCTACCTCTTACAAGAAATGATTGCTTCTGAGGAAAATGTTATTTACTTATGGCTTTTTAGACAATCTAAATTAATTTGCAAGATTTGGATTTAATTGAATTTGAAAAGAGTAGGTCTATAAACACAAGTTTATGCTAAAAGAGAATGAATAGCTGTGTGAGAAGATTGTTGCATGGTTTTGCTCCTGGGACTTCCTTTGAGCCTCCCTTTTAGGAGAACTGATTATTTCCTGGTGGGCGGGTGAGGGGAACCTTTGTTTGACATGTGCTGTCTTCACGATCAGTGGTATCTGTGAGCTCATTGTTGTGGTTATTGTGGCTTATTTTTATGTACCATATAAGACAACATTCTGCTAGCATTGACAAGATTTTCATTGGCTAATTTTGGGAATTAGATTACCTAGCCTTTCTTTTCCTTCTTGAAATCTACTGAACTATGCCTATTATGGAGGAGTCAAATGGTATTTGAAATACTAAGACATACCTTTTAGCATTATAGCAACTAATAAGCCACCACAATGCTACCAACTGCGGACCATAACTCCTGTGTCCTTTCCCTAAGTCATTGGCAATTCAATTAAAGCCTGTAAACTGGAGATAGAAGGAAAACTAGAGCTGAAGAGGAAGCAATTGATGCTGTAATAGATTGATTAAAAAAGAGAGAAATAATTGATCAGAAATCTGTCGCATGATTCTACACATAAACCAAATATGACTACAACTAAAATATCATGTGGTACTTGGTATTTAAAAGAAAAAAGAGATCTCAGCTCCAACACAATGTTCCACAACATGTTTGACTAGAATACAAATGATGACATAGTACAAAAATATGAATTTTATAATATAAATGCATAGAAAAGCTAAGCCAAAATTATTCTAACACTGTTGCTAATATACTCTTTGCTAGTTTACTAAAATATTTTTAAATTTTGTAGCATAATTTGTTTTTCAGATACATTAGTTTACTGGGACATGTGTTGTCTGAAATTGTTAAATAATTACTGCAGTAGAGTGACATAGCGCAGGACCTCAATTTCTCTGTTGTTGTTAGATGCTGCCTAGTACCTTCTAGCTCATAATAACTCTCTGTAAATCAAAAGGAAACTCTGTGATCCTGCACCATTCTCATAAACGTTGCTTTGTCAGGGCCTGTTCTTGCACACACTGTGTCAGTCTGTCTCATGAATGGTCTTCCTCTTTTTCAATGACCTACTCTTTTCCAAACACTATCTCCTTGTCCAGGAATTGGTCCCTCCAGAGAACAGGTTCAAAGTATATGATATGAAGTTTCCTTATCCTCATTATGTGGCACTTTTGATAGAGCTAACCTAGTTTTCTGGGAAGCAGATGCAAGTACTCTTGTGTTTCTATCCTAATGAAAGATGTTCATTCAAGTTTTTTTAGATGACATTCTGGCAGTGAATTGTATGCTGAAATAATGATAGATAAAGTGACAGTAGGGAATTACATTTGTCATAATTACTAAATAGAGACTTTTTTTTTAGTAAATATGCCTTGGATAGGGTCTAGCAAAAGAGCTCTTTGGAGGCAAGGATGGTGAGACTCACATACTGTGAGCATGTGCTGTTGTTATATGCCACCGAGTCGCTTGTGACTCATAGTGACCCTATGTACAAGAGCTCTAAACGCCGTTCTATCCTGTGCCAACGTAGACATCTCAAATGTATTCATTCCCACCACTTCAGTCACAGAATCAATCCATCTCATTGAAGGTCTTTCTCTCCTTCGCAGCCGCTACACCCTGCCAAACATGATGTCCCTCTCCAAGGACCAGGCCCTCCTTGCAACATGCCCAAAGTATGTCAGATGAAGCTTCAGAATCCTTGCCTCATGTGCTAGGAGGGTCAATTCCTTGGAGAGTGGACATGATGCTCAGAAATGTAGATTGTCAGCGAAAGGAGAGGAAGACCGTCCATCCGGTGGATTGACATGTTACCTCTTTAATGGGCTCTAATGTGTCAGGAAATATTAAAATGGCACAATGTAGGATAGAGTTCAGATTTTTTATTCATAGAGTCACTATGACACCCAATGAAAACAACAGTTTTAACTCGTACTTTCCTTTCTCTAGTCTTTTGTGTAAGTACCTTTTCCTCAGCATTATTCATTGGGAGGAAGTTTTGTAAGAAAAGTTTTTTAGAAATACTGTTGGATGTGGAACTCTATCATTTGTTAATTCGGTAAGTACATGATGGTCAATGCTCTGGGCAAGATAACAATAATTTTACTTGTCTTCAGGGAACAAACTTCTTCCAAAAAAACTGAGCTTGCCTCTGATAGCCAGGATTTTGAATGTTTCGTCATGTGTTTGTTGGCCATCTAATTTTTTTTTCCTCTAGTGAAGTATATATTCATATCCTGTGCTCATTTTGGTATTGGGTTATCTTTTTCTCATGGAGGTGCTGAAGTATTCTATAAATTTTATATGTGAGTCCCTTATCAAATATGTTATTACCAAATGTTATTTCCCAGTCTGTGGATTTCTTTTTCACCGTGCTGGAGATTTTTTTTATATGCATATGGATTTGATTCTTAGAAGGTCCAGCACATCATGATGAGTGAAATATCTCAGTCACAAAAGGACAAATACTACATAGCACCACTGTTAAAAAGCAGATCTGACATTGTGGCTTGGTAGGAGAATAGGATAAGATTGGATAAATAATGACCAATGCAGTGTAACAGGTGAGGAAAGAACTTTCTAAAATGAATATATTATTAGGTATTATGCGTATGACAACAGCCCAGATTAAGAGATATATAATTGCAAAGAGGACTGGGTGGGTGGGGAGGTAGATAATTGTGCAACAATGAATGAATTTTTTTTTCTTAAAGTGAACTTAGGGAGGGAGAGGGAGGATTAAGGTATGAAATGTGCAACAATGAATGAATGAAAATCCAACTTCTCTGTAAATGTTTATTAAGAT
>NW_006399793.1:3924357-3927534 GCF_000299155.1 Elephantulus edwardii
TATATATATATTAAGATCGAGCTTGTGATGAAGACAGACCTTAGAAACTTTAGATCAACCTTCAGAGATTTCTTGGCCTTAGAAGTTACCACTGAAAGATAAGTCTCCAGTAACAAACACTACAGATATCCAGAAGTTTTTAAATTTTTTTTTCAGAAGTTAAAAAAAAATAAATGGCATTACAGGAGGAAGCTCTGGAGGTGTAGAGAGGTTAAGAAATTGTACTATCAAATGCAAAGCTACGTAGTTTGAATCCACCAACTGCTTCAAGAAAGATAAAGAGTCTTCTCCTGTGCTATTTACTGCCTCTGAAAACACCCTGGAGAGTCAGATTTGGGTCGGTTCTACTTTGATAGTGCACCACCACCACAACAATAAATGGTAACTTTGTGGTAAGGAGTTGCATCAGCAGTCCAAAGACAAACAGTTTGACTCTACCAGTTCCTCAACAAGCGAGATGGGCAATCTCCTCTGGAGTGATTACAGCCTCTCAAAACCCAATGGAGGATCCGCTCTGAGTCAGTTTCCACTTGAGAACAACTGTCAACAAAAACAACAGGTCAGTTTTAAGGTACTATGCTAGTTTCACTATGAAAATTTCCCTATTTTTAAAGCTAACTATTTGGTAACCTTAATTATATCCACAAAGTCCCTTTAATCCAAAGCAGGTTCTTATGTCTTTCTTTTTTTTTCACCCTATTGGGTGTCAGTAGATGGGACTTGACAGATAAACAGTGGTTAACAGTCCGCCAGCATGTGGGTGTTGCAGAATTTTTAAATGCTGAAATGCATGGCCTCACCTTCAGTCTGAGGGCTAGTGTGTTGTGAGTCACTTTAATGCTGGAAGTTGTAATGTCCTCTCGCACCTTGAGGAGGGACAGGTAGGGAATGCTCAGCGCTCTTATGCCTTTCTTTTTGCCCCAAGTGGGTGTTAACAGATGAGACTTGTCAGATGAACTGGGGATTTCTGACTAACAGTCCACCAGCATGTGGGTGTTTGGAATTTTTAATTGCTTTTGGTGCTTTTAATTGTTTTTGGTCAAACATTCTTCTAGGTGGTATAGCACTGGTCTGTCAATTTGTTGTACAGATGTAACTCATTGTAGCTGTGGTGGTTTACACTGTGACCCTGATGTGCCAAATGTGAAATTGGTCACCCATGATGGACAGTGTTTGGTAGAACTCCTCTATTAAAACAAGTTTGGAAGCAAGAGTGTCATCCACTTCTGAAATAGCTTGCCTCTGTAAACCCTATGAACTTGGAGAAACAAAGAAAGTGATACAAGTGTCCAGTTCTTTCATTCATAGGGTCTCTATGAGTTACCTACAGCTTGACAGCATTTAACAACAACAACAACAACATTTTTTAATTTAGGAAACCATGTGCCATGACAAAGATATTGAAACCCTAACCTTCTCTATTCTCAGTGGTACACAGCAGTTTAGAAAATATTCATAATTTCATTAAAGACCTTTTATTTTTTAGTATAAAATTAAAAACCTTTCTGAGGAAATGCCAAACTGCCTTCCAGAGTGGTTGTGCCATTTTACAGTCCCAATAACAGTGTATCCTATTTCACCACATCCTCTCCAACATTTATTACTTGCTGTCCTGTTAAACTTTGCCACTACTACTAGAGTGAGATGATACCTTATTGTGATTTTGATTTGCATCTCTCTTATAGCTAGTGATTTTGAGCATTTCTTCACATTTCTGTTGGCCATCTGAATATCTTCCTCTGTGAAAATCTTTCTATGTCTCATGTCAATTTTGTAATTATATTATCACTCTTTTCCTTGAGGAAGCCTTGAAGGATTCTATAAACTTTTGATATGAGGTCCTTGTCTGAAATAGTACTTCAAATGTTTTTTCCCAGTCACTAGACTTTCTTTTTACATCGTTGGGTAAAGTTTTTGATGCCCACGGGGCATTTTTAGAAGGCATCATTGATCAATTTTATCCTTTCAAGTTTGTGCATTTCTGGCTATATTTGGCTGTATCTTTATAGATACTAGGCCTTCTCAGCATGATCCCAGTTTTTCTTTGATGAATGTTGTGATTTTGAGCTTAACTCCTATGTCTTGGATTCATTTTGAGTTAATTTTTGTGGATAGTGTGAGATGCGGATGTAGTTTTGGTTTACTTTGCTTTGCCAGAACGATTTATGGAGAAGGTTGTCATTTCCCCATTTGATAGGTTTTATTTCCTTGTCAAATATCAGTTGATCATGGATAGCTGGATCTATTTCTGAGTTCTCTATTCTGTTTCATTGGTCAATGTGCCTGTCATTGTATCAGTACCTTGCTGTTTTGGTTACTATCACTGTGTAGAAGATTTTGAGGTCAGGGAGTGTTATACTTCCCAGCTCATTTTGTTTTTCAGAAGTGCTTCAATTATTTGGGATATTATTCCTTTCCAAATAAACTTTATAATTCTTTCAATCTCCTTGAAAAGTGAATTTGGTATCTGAGATTGCATTGAGCATGTAGATTACTGTTTGTAGGATTGTCATTTTCACAATATTGAGTTTTTCTACCCATGAGTAAGGAATTTTTTTTCCCATTTTTTAGGTGTTTTATTGTGTCTCACAGAAATATTCTGTAGTTTTCTTTGTACAATTCTTTTGTGTCTCTAGTTAAATTCAATCCCAATTATCTCAATTTGTGGTTGGCTATTGTAAATCAACCCAGGAATAGATGGTATACCAATTAACGTATTTCAACTAAGAGATGCTGCCCTAGATGTGCTTACCAAATTGTGCCAGGAAATCTGGAGATCAACTACTTGGCCAACTGACTGGAAGAGATACACAACCCTGCTTACTGAAACTGAGAAGGACCTGAAGCACTTGCTGCAGAGGGTCAAGGAGTGCAGCCTTCAATATGGATTGAGGCTCAATATCAAGAAGACAAAGATTCTCACCACTGGACCAATTGATAGCCTCAGGATGTATGATGAAGAGATTGAGATTGTTTACAGCTTTAGTTTGCTTGGCTCCACAGTCAACACTCTTGGCACCAGCAGCCAGGAAATTAAAAGACGTATTGTTATGGGGATACATGCTGTTAGGGACCACTCCAAAGTACTGAAGAGCAATGGTGTAACTCTGGAAACTAAGGTGCATCTGATACAGGCCATAGTCTTTGCAATCACTTGATATTCATCAGAGAGCTGGA
>NW_006399793.1:3945944-3947144 GCF_000299155.1 Elephantulus edwardii
GTCCTAAGTCTCAAATAATCAGAATTCCTCTGATTCTGACCATATCATGCTGCTGTCAGGGAGATGAAAAATCTTCACTAGCTTTGACATTTCCCACCAATAACTGATCTATTTTATCATTTAATTGTGAAATTGGTCTTGGAATGCCAAAATAAGCTCAAATATTAGTGATATATACATATATATATATGATTCTCATTGATGAATTAAGACTTGTAACAGTAAATAACATACTAATATTAGTATCCTGAGAAGGAATATATACTGTTTCCATATTTCTAAACTCAGCATATTGTGAATCAGTAAATATATTCAAAGGAAAGTTTTTATCTTGCAATAACAGAATAATAGCGTATAATTTAGCCTGTTGAACAGGAGTCCAATTAGTTTTCACTACTTTATTATTTTTACCATTAGTATAACCTGCATATACTATCTTATTTGCATCCGTATAAGTATCTGCTTGCAAAGGTGAAGCTTTTACTTTAGTTGGTAATATCCAATTAGTCTGTTTTATAGATTATAATTGTTTATATAAGGTATAAGGATTAGAGATTTTTTCCTACATAATTTGAAAATCCTTCCTGCCAATAATAAAATATTTTCCATAAATTATTGATCTGTAAATATGTGAAAGGAACTATAATCTCCTCTTGGTCAGCAGCCATTAATTGACATAATCTCAGTTGACCTTTAAGGATGAGATCACAGAGTTTTTCAACATATATAACTAATCTTTTATTACATTTATTTCCCAAAAATAGCCATTCTAAAAGATTATTTTATTGATATAATATTTCAGTGGGAGAGTGTAAAGAATGAATAATAATAAATTTTAAAGGTTTATTTAAATCGCAGTCTAATTGAGCTTCATGTATCCTTTGCTCTATATTTTTTAATTCCTCTTCTCCTTCAGGTGTAAGTTTTCTAGCACTTTGAATATCTGAAAAGCCTTCTAAAATATTCAATAAATTTTGTAATTAATATGTAGGAATACCTAGACTAGGTCTTAACCAGTTAATATCACCCAATATTTTTTTAAACTCATTTAGAATTCTACAAGCTGTTAGCCCTCTGCCTTCACGCTTTCTGTCATGACCCCTATTCCTGTGTGTCCCCGTCACTACCTTTTCCTTCGGCTGACAACATTTTAGTGCCTGGACCAGGGAGCTGAAGAGGCTGTAGTGTCTCTCTCTCTCT
>NW_006399793.1:3949219-3950074 GCF_000299155.1 Elephantulus edwardii
TAATTTTACTGTATTTCTTTTCTGTTATTTCTTGTTATTACGGTACCTTCCACTTTCCTTTGACGTCTCTGTGTGAAGCACTACATTTAAAATTTCATGTAACTTTGGTCTTGTTTCCACATATTCCTGAAGTTTCTTCTTTCCTACAAAGGATCTAATTTCTCCTTCATATTTGATGGAGAGCTTTGCTGGGTATATGATACTTGGCTGTCAATTGTTTTCTTTCACCTTTCTGTATGTGCCATTCCATAATCCTCTAGCTCACATGTTTTCTGTTGAGAAATCTAATTTTACCTGTTTCCCCATTGTGGTGACTCTGTTTTTCTCATGCTGCTTTTGCTATTCTATTCTTTTCTTTTAATTAAGAGAATTTGAGTAGGATATGTCTTGATATTTTTCTATTTGGGTCTAGTCTATTTGGCTTTTATTGTGCTCCTTAAATGTGGGTTCTCCCATTCTTCATAAAGCCTAGAAAGTTTTCTTTTAGCCCTTCTTCCAAAATTATCTCTGTGACTTCCCTGTCACTCCCATTTCTGGAATTTCAATCATACATATGTTGTTCCTGTTGATGTCTTCCTACATGATTCTAAGATTTTCTTCATTTTCTTTACGTCTAATCTCAAATTTTTCTTCCAGCATGTTTCCAGTGAGGCTCTTGTGTTCCAGTTCGCAGATTATTTCTTCCATCTCTTCAGTTCTTTTTTTGTCCCACCAACCTAATAGACACTTTTGCCAGTTTGGTCTTAATATTCTGGATTGCATTTCCGTGCTTTTCCATTATTTACAGTACTGTGTTGGCTGATAAGTTTTTAAGTTCTTGTGCCTCTTTATCAATACTATTAATTCTTTCTTGCA
>NW_006399793.1:3951374-3962145 GCF_000299155.1 Elephantulus edwardii
AGTGTGTCTAACACAAGTCATGGCATTTTCTATTGCTTCACATGTTTGTGAAATGTAGACAATGAATAAAGGAGATTGATGAATAGTTAATGCTTTAGAATTTTGGTGTTGGTAAAGAGTACCATGAATCTCTTTTGTCAGTTCATGAACATGCCATGAATTGACAAAATAATAAAAAAGCTGTCTTGTAGAAAGTACAACCAGGTAGCTTACTGGCACGAATGGTGAAGTTTTGTTTTACCTACTTTGTACATGTTATCAAGAAATATCAGTCCTTGGAAAAATATATCTTTCTTGGAAAAGTAGAGGATCTATGAAGGAAGACCCTTACTGAGTTGGTTGAAAACAGTGACTACAGCAATGATATTGAGCATGGAATAGAGGGTGAGGTTGGCTTAAAGTATGGAAAGTTTTTGATCTGTTGTTTATGGGGTAATAGGAGTTGTAGTTTCCTTAATTACGTCCACATTTATTCAATGTTAACCACCATTTACAGTAATACAAGTGCATTTTTCACAAACAATATATTGTTGTTGTTGTTGTTATGTGCCATTGAGTCACTTGCAACTCATAGCGACCCTATGTACAACAGCCCTAAACTCTGCTCTGTTCTGTGCCAATCACACCATCTCCGATACACCCATCCCAGTTACCCCAGTCACTGAATCAATCCACTTCATAGAGGGCCTTCCCCTCATGTATGGCTTATTTATGTGGAATATAAATGAGATATGTGAGATAGCCTAGTGGGAAGAAGCTGTGCTACAAACCCAAAGGCACACGGTTCAAATCCACTAGTTGCTCTGTGGGAGGATGGGTAATCTCCTCCCATGTAATTAACTGCCTTTGAAAATTCTCGAGGGGATCAGATATGAGTTGGTTCTGAATAGATGATACTCAATAAATAAGAACATGTATTACATTTAATAAGGTCTATGTATGTAGTATATATACCATTGTATTGTTGTTGTTGATTGCCTTCAAGTTGAGCATGACTCATAGTGGCCCTATGAACAAAAGGCCTGAAGCCTTTCTAGAACTATCAACATTTATCAGTTGTGTGTCAGAGATGCATTCTATCTCCATATCTTTTCAATCTATTTGCAGAAGAGATCATTTGGGAGGATGAACTTTATGAGAAATAATGTGGCATCAGAATTGGAGGAAGTCTCATCAACAACCTGTGTTATGCAGACAATACAAATTTGCTGAAACTGAATACGTGGTGCATTTTGCTGCAGAAAGTGAAGGACTGTAGTCTTCAAGATGAATCGAAGTTCAACATCAAGATAACAAAGATTTTCATCACTGGGTCAGTTGGAAATTGATGACAGAGAAGCACTTGAGATTATTAACAACTTCAGCTTTTTTGGTTCCACAATCAACATTCTTGACACCAGCAGTCAGGAAATAAAAAGATCAATTGCATAGGGGAAGTCTGTGCCAGGGCCCTCAATCTGGAGTACTGAAGAGCAACAATGTCAGTCTGGAGTCTAAGGTGCACATAATCCAGGCCACAATCTTCACAATTACTTGCTATGGGTTAGAAAGCTGGACAACAACTAAGGATGATAGAAAAAAAAATTATGCCTTCGAGTTATGATGCTGAAGAAGAGTGTTGAATATACTGTGGACTTCTAAGGAAACAAACAGGTCTGTCTTGGAGATGGTAAAACCAAGCTGCTCCCTGGAGGCAAAATTTTTAAGCTTTATATAAATATTTTGGGCATGTGGCCATTCCTTAGAGAAGGACATCATGCTTGGAGGGGTGGAGAGACAGTGCAGGATAGAAAGACCCAAGATGAGATGGTTTTACTCCCTGACTTGAGAAATGGGATTAGATCTGTCAGAGAATTTGAGATTGACTCAGAATAGGGTAGAGTTTAGAGCTATTGTATGCAGGGTTGCTATGAGTAGCAGGCAATTCAACGGTACGTAACAACAAAATATGTACACATATGGATATCATATGTCTATATATTGCACAGGGAGTTCTAGTAGTTTAGTGGAGTGAAGCTCAGTGTGAATCCTGAAGGCATATGGTTCAAATCCACCAGCTGCTCCACAGGAGAAGGATGGGTAATCTCCATCCATACGATTAATTGCTTCTGAAAACCTACCTTAGTGTCAGCTATGCCCCAGCTCCAACAACAACAGCGCATGTTGTGTATTACATTGTGTGTGTGTGTGTGTGTGTGTGTGTGTGTGTGTGTGTGAAGAGCTCATGTTGTGTGTAGCTGTATTTCTAGACTGAAAACAGATTAAGAGATCAATATTTTGAATTCACAAGAGAAAAGAATGATATTTTACTTTCATAAAGATTTTCAGCCATACAAAACACTTCGCACCTACTTTATTCTATTCTTTGTGTCCTAGTGTGTAAAGAGTTTTGTTACCAACCCAAAAACAAGGGGTTTGAATCCACCACTTGTGTCTCTCAAGAAAGATGAGATATTTTATCTTCTGTTATTTACAGCCTCAGAAAATCTACTAGAGGGTCAGCTATGGGTCAGTTTACACTAGACAGCACCTAAGAACAAGAATATGACAAATTGGGTAACTCTGAGTTGGAGGGGAATTCATGGTAGTGGATTAGTGTGAGTTGCCTTTTTTCTTCCTTGAGGAAACACTGCATCTCAGTATTCTCTAGTGAGTAGCCCTAGCATGATTTTTCCATTTCTGCTCTCCTCTATACTAGTTATAATCTAGAATCTTGGTTGTACTTGTAGCACCGATAACATGCTCCTAAACATGTAGCTAAGCATGCTCACTGGAATTTTCTGTGGACAATTGTTTTGTATTCTGAACTCACATTTATTAAATCAATTCTAGATTTAAAATAGCTAGAATAATGTTTGAAACACACCTTTCAAATTGTCTCAGCCTTATTTTATATACTCACTATCATAGTTTCTACAGACACTTAAAATTTAATCAAGTACATGTTTACTCTTTGGGAACTAACAAGCCTAAGACAGCAGAGTGCTATGTACACTATTTGGCAGCACATCATGGTTCAAATATTGACTTTTTTAATAAAGGAATTTTATTTCTGGGGCATTTAATTTATTATTCCGGGAAAGATCTTTAATGACACTTGCAAAGAAAGGGCTAATAACTGTGGATCATATACTTTGAGCCTTGGAAAGGCATCTGGTTAATGGCAGAGAACAAATGCTTTGGATGGCAGTGTGGGATGGTGGATAAAAGAACCTAGCTTTTGAAAAATGAGATTTGTGGTCATAGGTAGAATCTGTTATTTTTTCTTTAAGATATATACACTTTTTAAAAAAATGTCTACTAATTTATTTACAAAATTCTAATACATTGTTTTCAAGAATACTTTCAATTTCCCTCACCTTCTATTCATAAAATTGTACAACCCTGTGATTAATCCCTCCCTCTCCCCTGCACATCTACATCCCTCTACTTCCCCCTCTCCCACCTCTCATGGATCCTTATACTCATTCTATATTAATGTTTTATACAATATTTATCCTTGTGGGACTGAGTTAGTTCATTTAGCATAATGCTCTCCAGTTCCTCCCAAGTTAGGTAATAATTTACAAAATCACTGTTCCTGCCTGCTGCATAGTATTTCATTGTGTGAATATACCATAATTTCTCAAGCCATTCATTTATGGTTGGACATTTGGACTATTTCCATGTTCTTGCAATGCTGAATAAACATTGTTATAAACATTGGTGTACAAATATCTGTTTTTACCTCAGTTCTCATTTTCTCAGGATATATTCCAAGTAGTGGAATAGCTGGATCATATGGAATTTATATTTTCAGCTTTTGAGGAAAAGCCAAAGTTCCATCCAGAATGCTTGCACTGTTTTACAATCCCACTAACAATGTATCAGGGTTTGTTTTTTTTTTTCTTGCCACATCCTTTCCAACATTTATTACTTGCTGCCCTGTTAGGCTTTGTCACTCTTATTGAAGTGAAATGGCACCTCATTGTGGTTTTGATTTCTATCTCTCTTATTGCCACTGATTTGGAGCATTTTTTGGTGTGTCTGTTTGCCATTTGAATACATTCCTCTATTAAAATTCTTTCCATATCTTTTGGGCATTTTGTAATTTGATTATCAATCTTTTTCTTGTGGAGGCCCAGGAGTATTCTGTAAACTTTTGTTGTAAGATTCTTGTCTGAGATGGTATTACCAAATGTTTGTTCTCAGTCTGTAGGTTTTCTTTTCATCTTATTGGGAAAAGTTTTTGTTGCACATAAGGATCTAATCTTTAAAAGTCCCATGCATCAATTTTATCCTCTTTAGATGGTGCATTTCTGGTTGTATTTGGCAGTCTCTTTATTCTTTGGACTAGCACTTCTAAGCTTAATTCTAGTTTGTCTCTTATGAATGCTATGATATTGGGCTTCACTCCCATGTCTCTGATTCACTTTGAGTTGATTTTTGTATATCGTCTGAGATGTGAATCCTATTTGAGCTTTCTGCAAGTGGAAGTCTAGTTTTGCCAGCACCTTTTGTTGAAGAGGTTATTATTTCCCCATTTGATAGCTTTGATTTTCTTGTCAAATATCAATTGACCATAGATGTTGTTGTTATGTGCCGTTGAGTAACTTGTGACTCATAGCGACCCTATGTACAGGAGCCCTTAGCCCTGCACTATCTTGTGCTAACCTCATTGTCTTTGACACATCTACTTCCACTACCTCAATCACTGAATCAATCCATGTCATCGAGGGTTCTTCCTCTCCTGCGCTGTACCTCCACACTCCCAAACATGATATCCCTCTCCAAGGACTGATTACTCCTTGCAACATGCCCAAAGTACATCAGACGAAGCTTCAGAATTCTTGACTCCAAGGAGCAGGCCAACGTCACTCTCTCCAGGACAAACTTGCATGTTTTCCTAGCAGTCCATGGTGTAGTCAACACTCTTCTCCAGCACCACAACCCAAAGGCATTGATTCTCTTTCCATCAGCTGGGTAAATTTCTGGGTTCTCAATTCTGTTCCATTGGTCTATATGCCTGTCATTATACTAGTACCACACTGTTTGGGTTACTGAGTAGTAGGTATTGAGGTCAAGGAGTGCTATGCCTCCAACTTTATTATTGTTTCTCATCTGGCTTATTTGAGGTCTTTTGCCTCTCCAAATAATTTTGATAGTTTTCTTCTTGAAAATGAATTTGGTATCTGGATTGGAATTGCTCTGAACGTGTAGATTGATTTTGGTAGGATTGTCATTTTCACGATATTTTGTCTTTCTATCCATAAGCAGGACACATATTTTCCATTTATTTAGGCCTTTTATTTTGTCTTGCAGAAATGCTCTGTAGTTTTCTTTGTATAGGACTTTTGTATCTCTAGATACGTTCACTCCCAAGTGTCTCAATTTGTGGTTTGCTATTGTAAATGACATTGCTTTCTTTACTTCCTTCTCTGAGTTCTCTTTGTTACTGTAGAGGAATCCTACTGATTTTTTAGATATTGATCTTCTATCCAGGCACCCTATTAAATTGGCCTATTAACTTTAACAGGTTTTTTTGTTGAGTCTTTGGGGTTTTCCGTGTACACTATCAAATCATCTGCATATAGCCACTGTTTAACCATCTCTTTGCCCATCTGGATGTCTTTTATTTCCTTCTCTTGTCGTATTTCCATAGCAAACACTTTCAATAAAATATTGAAAAGAAGTGGTGACAGTGGGTATCCTTGTCTGGTCCGTGTTTGCAAAGAAAGTGTTTTTCATCTTTCTCCATTGAGAATGATGTTGGCTCTTGGTTTTGCATATATACTTTTCACTATGTTGATGAAATTCTCTTCTATTCCAATTTTTGTCTTTATCAGGAAGGGGTGTTGGATTATGTCAAATGCCTTTTCTGCATCTATTGCTAAGATCATAAGGTTCTTGTTATTTATTGTGTTTATATAATGAATTATGTTGATTGTTTTTCTTACATTGAACCATCCTTGCATACCTGTTATAAATCCTGCTTGGTAAGGTTGAATTATTTTTTTTTTGATGTGCTTTAGGCTTCTATTGGCTAGGATTTTGTTAAGGAATTTTGCATATATATTCATAAGAGATATTGGTCTGTAGTTTTCTTTCTTGGCAATATCTTTGCCTGGTTTTGGATTAGTGTTATGCTTGCTTCATAGAATGACTCTGGAAGTGTTTCTTCTTTTTCTTTCTTTTTTTTTTTTAAATAATTTCAGTAGGATGAGTGCTAAATCCTCTCTGAATGTTTGGTAGAATTCAGCTGTGAAACCATCTGGTCCAGGAATTTTCTTATGGGGAAGTCTTTTTATGACAATTTCAATTTATTCTCTTATGATGTCAAATGTGTTAATGTTTGGCTACCCAATGCAGACAAAGAGTGGGGTAGAGCTCCCCGATTAAAACAAGCGTGGAAGGAGGAGTGGCATCCACTTCCATAATAGCTTGCCTCCGGAAACCCTATGAACCTGGAGAGAGGATGAAAGGCACCCAAGCGTTGAGGACTCTCCTTCATAGGGTTGCTATGAGTTACCTGCGACTCGACAGCATTTAACAACAGTAACATGATCAGAGAAAGAGAGAGAGAGAGAGAGAGGAGAAAGAGAGAATGTTCAGCTGGCCCAGTGAAGAGAAAACGAGGTGACCGAGACCAAGGTGGGTGACTTTTAATCTGTGGCCCTCAGGCCATTCTTTCATTGTTTTTGTTCAGACATTCCTCTAGGTCTTATAGCCCTGGTGTACAAGTTACTGTCCCATGGTCACTTGTGGTTGCTGTGAGGCTGAACACTGTGATATGATGTGTCAAATGCATTAATGGTTGGCTACCCAACGTGGACAGAGAGTGGGGTGGAGCTCACCGATTAAAACAAGCATGGAAGGAGGAGTGGCATCCACTTCCATAATAGCTTGCCTCCGGAAACCCCATGAACCTGGAGAGAGGATGAAAGGCACCCAGGCGTCAAGGACTCTCCTTCATAGGGTTGCTATGAGTCGCCTGCGACTTGATGGCACTTAACAATAGCAACAACAACATGATGGATCTGTTCAAGTGTTCTATATCTGTCCTTGTCAATCTGGGCAGGGGACGCATTTCAAGGAATTTTCAATGAAATTTCCATTTCATCTAGGTTTTCAAATTTATCAGTGTATAGCTTTATTTTTTAGTATTCAGATATTATCAATTTAATTTCCTCTAGTTCTGTTGTGATATCACCTTTGTCATTTCTTAAGTTATCTATGTTTTTTCTTTTTTTCCACTTCTTCTGTTACATTTACCAGTGGTTTGTCAATTTTAATCACCCTTTCAAAAAACCAGCTCCTAGTATTATTGATGGTTTCAACTGTTTTTTTTGTTTTCTGTCTCACTGATGCCCTTGTTCTTATAATTTATTTTTTCTAGATGTTGTAGGATTAAATTACTAATCTTTTTTAATTTGCTGAAGGTGTTTAGTTTCATCATTGTTTCTTCGTCTTTCTTCCATTTTTCATGTGTATGCCTATTGCTACAAACTGCCTCTGGGGATGGCCTTAGCTGTTTAAAGATTTTGGTAAGTTTTATTTTCATTATAATTTATTTTAAGGAACTTTTAAATTTCATTTTTTTATTTATGTTATAACCCAATTATGTTGTAGCAGAGAGTTATTTAATTTCCACATGGGTGGTTTTGTAAACTTTACTCTTCTGTGGTTAATTTCTACTTTTATGGCACTGTGGTCTGAGAGTACACTTCATAGAATTTCAATGTTTTTTTAATTTATTGAGGCTTGCTTTGTGACGTAATATATAATCAGTTCTGGAGAATGTACCAAGTGCGTTTGAGAGGAAAGTGAACTGAGTTTTAGTTGAGTGTAGTACTCTGAATATATCTGTAAGTTTGAGCTGGTTGACTGTATAGTTTTAGATCTTCTTCATTTTTTTGAGTTTCTTTTGAGTTGACCTATCCTTTGGTGATAGTGGTGTGTTGAAATCTACCACTATTGTGGTGCTGTCTATTTTTCTCTTCAATTCGGTTAACCATTTTTTATGTGTTTTTTAGGTCTATCATTTGGTGCATAAATGTTGATCAAGGTTATGTCTTCTTGATTTATTTATTATGCCTTTAATCAGGATGCAATGCCATTCCATATCTTCAATGGTAGTTTTCATTCTGAAATCTATTTTACCAGAGATTAGTATTGCCATTCTTGCTTTTTTGAGGTTGTAATTTGCTTGGTATATTTATTTTTCCAGCCTTTGATTTTAAATCTGTCTTTCTTTTCCGTTTTTAGATGTGTCTCTTGTAGGCAACATATTGATGGCCTTTTTTTTTTTTTAACCCATTCTGTTACTCTTTTTCTCTTAATTGATGCATTAGTCCATTCACATTCATTATTGTCAGGCCAACTTTTACTTTTGCCATTTTGCTGTGTTTCATATTCCATTGTTTTGGTTACTGTGGTCCATTCACTTTCCTTTGGCTCCTCTGGATTTCATTCAAAATTTCTTGTAGTTTTGGTCTTGTTTTCACAAATTCCTTAAGGTCTTTCTTTTCTGCAAAGGATCTAATGTCCCCTTTGAATTTGTTAGAGAGATTTGTTCAATATAGGATCCTTGGCTGGCAACTGTTATCTTTCAACTTTCTGTATATGGCATCCCATTGCATTCTAGCTCACATGGTTTCTGCTGATAAATCAGAATTTAATTTAATTACTTCCTCTTTGTAGGTCACTCTTTTTTTTTTCATACTGCTCTTAGAATTCTATCCTTATCTTTTAATTTGGAGAATTTTAATATGGTATGTCTCAGTTCTTTTCTTTTGGGGTCTTGCTTATTTGATGTTCTCTGAACTTCTTGAATGTGAATTTCTCCATTCTTCAAAATACCTGGGAAGTTTTCTTTTAGGACTCCTTCCACAATCTTCTCAGTGATTTCCCTATCACTCCCAAGTTCTGGAATGCCATTCAAATACATATTATTCCTTTTGATGTAATACCACATAGTTCTATTTTTTTTTCTTCATTTTCTTTATGTCTCATATCTGATTATTCTTCAAGTATGTTTCTAGTGAGGCTCTTGACTTCCAGCTCACTGACTCTCTGTTCCATCTCTTCAGTTCTACATTTTTGTCCTCCCAGTGTGTTGGACACTTCTGCCATTTTGGTCTTAGTATTCTGGATTGCATTTTCATACTCTTCTGTTAATTCCAGTACTGTGTTGGCTGTACCCTCTCTGTCTAGTGATGATTTTTTTAATTTCTTGTACCTCTTTGTATATTCTATCAAATTTTTCCTCCATCTTTTGTCTTTTCATCCATATCTGTTCAAGTTTCTCCTCATCTATATATTTATTCTGGATAGTTGTCTCTGAAGTATTTGCTCTCTTAATGACTTCCATTGTATCTTCCCACATTTGCATCTTTTTCCTGTAACTGACCAAGTAACTCTACATCGGCATATTTCTTCTGGGTCTCTCTCTGGGGTATTCATTGTGTCTGCTTTTTAGGAGAAGGGTTATTTTGTATTTTTACAATGGCTGATGTGGATTGCTGTTTTCTTGACATTATAGGAATCTTTTCTTAGTAGATATTAGGCTGTTATAACTATAAAATTACCCAGGGTCCAGCAATGTTTTGTGAAGGACCTATGTATTTGTGCTCCCTTCGTGGTCTGAGGCCTACAAGGCTTAGGGCCTGAAAGCAGTTTTCCCCACACAGTTTCTGAATGATCAAGGAGTAAGCCTACTGTTCCTTTCTGGAAGTGGCTTCTCACCTTTGTTGAGGTGCCCGGATGTTCCTGTTGCTTGAGTTAAGGGGTCCCACATGGTCCAGTAGATAATTATAATGTGGTTGCATGGCCTTCACTTTTAAATCTGGCTGCCACGGACATGTCCTTACATGGGGGGGGGAAATTATACATATGTATTTTACATGACTAAACAGTGATCCAGATATGATCAAGCAATATTCATTCTTTGCCTAAAAGAATTTGGGAAAATTTCTACTCAAGCCAGGTAAATAATTTTTTGGAATAAGCAAACCTTCATGCTCTTAGCTTGAGAAAAGTATCCAAACTATTCTTTGTAATAGGCAGAATCATATATCTTCATAACTGCAGTCAAATGTTTGAATGTAAGTGATATATAAAAGGGATGCTCGTAGAGGAGTCTAATTGTGTACAGAATTGGGGCAGAGAAAAAAAACAAGAAAAAGGACAATGCTGATGGCAGAAAAAAAAACCTCTGGAGCATAAACTATGAGTCAGCTTTCCCTGTCTCAAGGCAAAGGAACTGAGATTTTTGTTACCTTTTATTAGAAAGTTATTGCCAATGGATTGTGCCAAAGGATTGTAGACTCCTAGCATTTCTGACTTTTTGCATGAACAGGTGACTCCAGCAAGTACAAAGTATTCCCCCTGAAGCTGTGGGAAGTGAAGCACAGTCAAAGTAGATTGTACATTACTGGTAAGGTAGACTGAGCTATCTGGTCATGGAATCAACTGGATTCCACCTTTAATCTTCTTCTTTTTCTTCCTTTTTTAAGCCAAACAAATGAAAAATAATTATGCCAATAATACCAAGACATACTGAGTGAAAAGTTGGCCATGGAAAGGAGTTAAAGTGAAAAGGAAGAAATGGTAAGAGGGAGAAAGGAGTCATTAAAGATAAGTTGTTGTTGTTGTTGTTATGCGCTATCAAGTCCTTTGCGACTCATAGCGACCCTATGCACAACAGCCCTAAACCCTGCTCTATCCTGCACCAACAGCACTGCCTCTGACACACCCATCCCGATTACCCCAGTCACCGAATCAATCCATCTCA
>NW_006399793.1:3963237-3982815 GCF_000299155.1 Elephantulus edwardii
TAGAATCTTGCTTGCATGTGAAATCAATGACACTGTTCTGTAGTTTCCACACTCAGTTGGGTCACCTTTCTTTGGAATGGGAAAAAATATAGATCTCTTCCTGTCAGTTGGCCAAGTGGTTGTTCTCCAGATTTCTTGGCACAACTTGGTGAGCACATCCAGGGCAACATCTCTTATCTGAAATACTTCAATTGGTATACCATCTATTCCTCGGGCCTTATTTTTTTGCTATTTCCTTCAAAGCAGTTTGAACTTCTTACAGCATCCTATCACCAACTGTCTATCCTCCACCCTAGAACACTATTACACCTTAGATTATGACATCAGCACTTCTCATTGACTTCTTAAAACCATTGTAATAATTTGCCACAAATTGATAATTTAAAACAAATCATTTATGTTCACATGGTTCACATTAGCAGATTTGTAAAATTAGTATAAAACTAGATGCCTTCAAGTAAGTTCTGACTTACAGAAATTCAATGTGTTTCAGAGATCAACTATACTTTGTAGAGTTTTCAATGACAGGTTTTTCAACAATCAGTTTCCAGGCTTTCTTCTGAGATCCCCCTGAGTGGACTCGAACTTCCTAACTATCACTTAGCATCTGAGTGCCTTAATTGTTCACATTTACTAGATAATTCAAAATCAGCACAGCTGGGTCAAAATCAAGCGCTGGCAGGATTATAACCCTCTAAAGGCAGAATTGGAAAATCAGCTTCTTGTCTTTTCCACCTTTTTGAAACTGCTAGAATATTTGTTCTGAGGCCACATTTTTCCTATGTATTTTTCTGTCTTCTCTTTGTGTGGATGTGTGTATAATTTCAGAAGTTTTGCTCTTTGGGTTTTTTTATTTTTCTTTTAGGGATACACTGCTTCTTTATATTTTATTTTACCCTATTTCTTAAAGTATATCCACTGCTGTAGAGTTGAGTACAACTCATAGCATCTTTCCTCCAGATTTCTGAGGCCGTAAACCTGTAAATGAGAGCACTGTTGTTGTTGTTGTTAAGTGCGTCGAGTCCCAGGCGACTTATAGCGACACTATGAAGGAGAGTCCTCGGCTTGGGTACCTTTCATCCTCTCTCCAGGTTCATAAGGTTTTTGGAGGCAAGCTATTATGGAAGTGGATGCCACTCCTCCTTCCAAGCTTGTTTTAATCGGGAGCTCCACCCCACTCTCTGTCCGCATTCGGTAGCCAACCATTGACGCATTTGACACGTCAGTGTCACCATGTTCAGCCTCACAGCAACCAAAACAGTGTCCTAGAACTGCTGACATTTTTTAAAAAATTAATTTTAATGAACATTTACAGAGATTTTGGATTTCCATTCATTCATTGTAGCACTATTTTCTCTCTCGCCCCCACCCCACCCCGCCCCAGTTCACTCCTCTCTTCGAAAAGCAAAAGATAAACTTCTTTATTGGCATACAATCCCCCTGCCCCGAATGAACTCCTCTATGCAACATTAATCCTGGATTCCTGTGATAACAATAATACCCCATCATATATTGCTTTTAAACTGTTCTCTCTCTCATCTGTTTCAATGAACTGTTGACCTTTTGATTAAAAATCTTTCCTATCTTGTATCCCTTTGTCCTATCTTTGTCATCCCTGACACACGTGAACCCACTTTCATAGATCTGATATCAATTTCACTGAGAGTTTTTCTCTCTTTAATTGACCCTCCACCTTTCCAATCATAATATCCCTGTACAAAGAATGATATTTCATCATTTTTGCCTCCAAGAAACACTCTGGTTGTCCCTTCTACAAGACATATCTGTTTGTTCTTTTGACAGTCCATGATATATTCATCCCCTTTATCCAACATCACAACTCAAAGGCATTGATTCTTCTTCTGTCATCCTTATTCATTTTTCAGCTCCCAGGTACATAGCATGTGACTGGCAAAACCATATCTTAAATCAAGTGCATTTTAGTCTTAAAAAATATATAATTGCTCCTCAGTAACTTGGAGAGGTCTCTGAAATCCCAATCTATAAATCTCCTGATATCCTAAATGCTGGTACAAAAGATGCTTCTTATAGATCCAAGTAAGAGGAAATCATTTCCAATTTCAATTTTTCTAGAATTAAACTTTGCCTATTCTCCCAGCATTGAGGATATTTTTGTTTTCTTTATGGTGAAATGATCCATTTTAAAAAGACTGTCTGCCATCTTCGATCTTCTGTAGATAGCATTTCATGTCCTCCTTACTTCCAGTAAGCAAGATTGTGTTATCTGCACAATCCAGATAGTTTATGAGTCTTACTTAAATCTTGATGCCGTATTCATATACAGTCCTGCTTCTCAAATGATTTGCTCAGCATAAAGATTGAAAATGTATGGAGAAAATATATCCTGACACACACCTTTGTTGATTTTAAACAAGTCAGTGTTCCATTGTTCTGTTTGGACAACAGCTTCTTAATCTAAGTATAGATTTCATATAAACATAATTAAGCATTCTAGAATTCTCATTCTTTTCTGTGTTAGTCATAAATTGTTATGATTCACATAGTGAAATGCATTTGGATAGTTCTTAAGACACAAACAGATATTCTGGTATTCTCTGCTTCGTCTAGTATCCATCTGATATCAGCAATGATAATTCTAGTGCATAGTCTCTTCTAAACCCGACTTGAACTTCTGACAGTTCTTTGTCATTGAATTGTTCTAGTCATTTTTGAACGATAAGCACACCAACAGCTATAGTTTGCCGCTGGGCATAGATTAGGTTTGCTATTAGAAGTATAACATGTATCTGTCAGTTTACCAGATTGGGAGAGTAATTTGCATGTTGCTATTTATTTTACAGCTTAGGTGTGTATACACTTGTTTGTTCAGTGTATATTCTTATCAGTATAACACTTGTCAGTCAGGTTGTTGTACTGAGGTAACCTATAGTTTATTATAATGCTGGAAGTAATGCTGCCAGTGTTTCAAATGACAGTGGGGTTACCTATAGTGGACAGGTTTCAGTGGAGCTTCCAGTTTAAGAAACAGTCGGAAGCAGTATTGACTATGCACTTTTGGGCCTTCAAAAAACCTAATGAACATAGATAGCATTAGAGATATAGTCCAGGTGAGAAGTCCCTAAAAAATGAGCTACAGAAATCCACTAATAATTGGAATGTGGTATGTACAAACTATGAATATTAAAAAAATGGAAGCTGCAAAAAATTAAAATGGAACAAATACAAATTAACATTCTAGGCATTAGTGAGGTGAAATGGACTAAAATTGACCACTTTGAATTAGATGACATACTATACTGGGAATGAAAAGCTGAGAAGGTGTGATGTTGCATTCATAGTTAAAAAGACTTGCAAAATGTATCATGAAGTACAACTCTGTGAATGATAGGATACTATTCATATGCGCACTTTTAATACAATAGAGTTACTGTTGTTAAGTGCTGCCAAGTTGCTTGCGACTCATAGTGACCCTATGTGAAACAGCCCTGAAACTTCCTCTATCCTGTGCCAAATTTACTGTCTCTGACACACCCATCCCAATTACCCCAGTCATTGTATCACTCCATCTCATCGATGGTCTCCCTCTCTTTCTCCACCCTTCCACCCTTCCATGCATGATGGCCCTCTCCATGGACCATCTCTTTGCAACATGCCTAAAGTATGTTAGATGAAGCCTTAAAATCCTTACCTCCAAGGAACAGGCTGACTTCACCCTCTCTAGAACAGATCTTTTTTTGTTCTTCTGGTATATCCAACACTCTTCAGCACCACAGCTCAAAGGTATCAGTTCTCTTTCTATCATCCCTAGTCATTGTCCAGCTCTGTGACAGATAGTAAGCAATTACGAAGACTATGATAGGAACAGGTGCACCTTAGTCTCCAGACTGATGTTGCCTTTCAGTACTCTGGAGAGGTCCCTGACTACTGATTTGTCCAGTGCAATTCCTCTCTTGATTTCCTAGCTGATTGTAGCAAGAGTGTTGATTGTGGAGCCAAGCAAACTATAGCTGTTAACAATCTCAATCTCTTCACCATCCATCATGATGCTGCCAACTGATAGAGCTAGGAGAAGGTTAATAAATAATGCATGGTAATTACTGAATCCACAATGACATAATATCAATGGAATTAATGTTCTTAAATCTATACATATCCGTGAAAATCTGAAGTGAACAAAAAAAATAGGACTTTCTAACATGAAGTCACACACATAGCTTTTAAAATGCCATCGAGATATTAATTCATAAGAAATAACATTTGATGTGAGAACTGTCCATTTATGTTGTTGTTGTTGTTATGTGCCGTCAAGTCGCCTGCGACTCATAGCGACCCTATGTACAACAGCCCTGAACTCCGCTCTGTCCTGTGCCAATTGCACTGTCTCTGACACTCCCATCCCAATTATCCCAGTCACTGAATCAATCCACCTCATAGAGGGCCTTCCTCTCCTGCGCCGTCCCTCCACCCTCCCAAGCATGATGTCCCTCTCTAAGGACCGGTCTCTCCTCACTACATGTCCAAAGTAAGTTAGACGGAGCCTCAGAATCCTTGCCTCCAAGGAGCCACCTGGTTTAACCCTCTCCAGGACAAATCTATTTGTTTTCCTAGCAGTCCACGGTATTCTCAACACTCTTCTCCAGCACCACAGCTCAAAGGCATCAATTCTCCTTCTATCCTCCTTGGTCATTGTCCAACTCTCTGATGCATAACTGGTGATTGCGAAGACCATGGCCTGTATCAGACGCACCCTAGTCTCCAGAGAGACATCACTGCTCTTCAGCACTTTGGAGAGGTCCCTAACAGCAGACTTTCCCATGGCAATGAGCCTTTTAATTTCCTGGCTGCTGGTGCCAAGACTGTTGACTATGGAGCCAAGCAAACTAAAGCTGTGTACAATCTCAATCTCTTCACCATCCATCCTGATGCTTCCAATTGGTCCAGTGGTGAGAACCTTTGTCTTCTTGACATTGAGCCTCAATCCATATTGTAGGCTGCAGTCCTTGACACTCTACAGCAGGCGCTTCAGGTCCTCCTCAGTTTCAGCAAGCAGGGTTGTGTCATCTGCATAACACAGATTGTTGATAAATCGTCCACCAATCCTGACCTCACATTTCTCCTCATAGAGCCCAGCCTCCCGGATAATCTGTTCTGCATATAGGTTGAAAAGGTATGGAGATAGGATGCATCCCTGGCGTACGCCCTTCCCAATTTTGAACCATGCAGTGTTCCCTTGCTCTGTTCTGACGACTGCATCCTGGTCCTAGTACAAGCTTCGCATTAGAACAATCAAGTGTTCTGAGATTCCCATTCTTCTCAGAGTCAGTCACAGTTTGTTACGATCTACACAGTCAAATGCCTTTGCATAGTCAATGAAACACAGATAGACATTCCTCTGGTATTCGCTGCTTTCAGCCAAGATGCATCTAGCATCAGCTACAATATCTCTAGTACCACGACCCCTTCTGAAACCAGCCTGGACTTCTGGTAGTTCTCTGTTGATGTGCTGTTCCAGTCGTTTTTGGATAATTTTCAGTAAAATCTTGCTTGCATGTGAAATCAGTGAAATTGTTCTGTAGTTTCCACATTCGGTTGGGTCGCCTTTCTTTGGGATAGGAACAAATAATCGATCTCTTCCAGTCAGTTGGCCAAGTGGTCGTTCTCCAGATTTCTTGGCACAGCTTGGTGAGCACGTCCAGGGCAGCATCTGTTAACTGAAATATGTCAATTGATATACCATCTATTCCTGGAGCCTTATTTTTGGCCATGTCCTTCAAAGCAGCCTGAACTTCTTCTTTCATCACCATAGGCTCTTGCTCATATGTTGTTTCATGAAATTCTTCTGTGTCTTCCAATTATTTTCGATACAGTGACTCAGTATATTCCCTCCATCTTTTTTTAATACTTCCGGGATCATTTAACATTCTGCTGAAAGCATCCTGGATTATAGCAACTCGAGGTTTGAATTTGTTCTTCAGTTCCTTGAGCTTAAGCTGTGTTAATTTTTAATCTCTTTTGACTTAGATTTTTAATTTCACAAGTGTTTGCTCATTCTGTTATTTATAAAGAACACTGCTGCTTATTAAGACATTCACTGAGGACACTCAGAAAATCAAATCCCGGGCAGGGGGGACTTTATACCAATGAAGAAATTTTTCTTATTCTTTTCAAAGAGAGGAGCGAACTGTGGGGGGGAAGGGTGGACAGGGACAAAAGTACAATAATGAATGAATGCAAATCCAAAATCTCTGGAAATGTTCATTAAAATTAAGATTTTTTTTCTTAAAAAAGGACAAAAAAAACCCCAACAACCCATAATGACCATGTAGAGCAGAGTAGAAGATTCCAAAGGAGTCCCAAAAATATGCATTTTTATAGAACCTAAGCTTCCTCAAATTTATCCCATAGAGTTGCTAATGGCTTTGAACCATCAATCTGTAATTTAGCAGCAATGTGTTTTGAGCTGTGCACTATCATTTATATTTATATAACTAAACAGTTGGAAATCTGTAATTAATTTGACTCATAATCCAATATGGAAACAAGAGTTTTCCTTAAGCAATTCTTTAATAGAGCATGGATTCTACCTCCATTCAATTATTCTCCATTTTTGCAGTCTGCATCCCAACTTAAAAATAATAATCACCACCACAATTGAAAAAAGTGTGAACATAAAACAAAAACCTTAAATTCATACTCAGTGAGTGTATTTTCTAAATTGGCAAAAAGCGAGCATAAAATAATGAGAGTTGGTTAAGTGTATTATTGTTGTTGTGTGTATATGTGTGTGTGAATGATCTGTAGCTTTACAAATACTTTTTTATTCTAAAGAAGATCTATATGAGATATACACGTGAATAATCACAACTGTTTCTTTCATTTACAAGCTGACCACCTAAGCCAAGCCTGCTTGCTTCTGTATCTTACAAGAGAATTACACAGAGCCACGAAGAGCAAAGTAAGGAATAACTGATTTCTAGCCTTTGAAAATATTTTGAGAGCATGTTGTTCTTGTTGTTGTTGTTGTTGTGTACCATAGAGTTGAAACTGACCCATAGCTGACCCTCCCATGGGTTTTCAGAGGCAGTTAATCACTCAGGAAGAGATTGTCCATCTTTTTTCTGCATTCAGGACATATTTTGTACATATTCTAGTGTCCTTGTTAAACTGAATGACTTGTTTTATGGCTTTAAATATTTTTGTCATAGAAATACACTTTTTGAATTGTTTTCTAAGTGTTTTCAGTTAATAGAACTTCCTATGAAACAGACAAAAAATAGTCACTCAACACTTGGTTTAAAGCAGACAAAACATGGCTGTTGCTATGTATCTTAAAGTCGGAACCAACCTATTGCTGACGCTCCAGAGGGTTTTCATAGACAGTCAATCACATGGGAGGAAATTGCCCATCTTTCTCCCAGGTCGCAGGATGGTCTCTAAGCATGTGCCTTCAGGATTGCAGCCCACCTTTTCACCAATAGGCCACCAGAGAGCCCTCCGACAACACATCAGACAAATAAAAGGTTTTGAGAGTTTTTAATTTGTTTTTCTTGTTCATTCTTATTAATTTTTTCTTATGTTTCTTTCATATTTATTTCTGAAGTTACATTTAGCTCAATAGAATTGTGGTACATTAAAATTGTTTCTTTTAACCTTTGAAATGTTTTAAAAGGAGCCCAAATTTGCTTCTTTCTCTCCCCACCCACCATCGTGGGGGTCCACCTGTATATTTACTAGAATATAGCATCCAGGAACTATGATGGAGCTCTGGTGGCCTAGTGGTAAGAAGTTTGCGTCCGTCAGCTGGTCCACTGTAGAAAGAGGAGTGATTTCCTCCCTTGCAATGCGTCTGAAAACCTACTGAGGGGTCAACTTTGGATTAGTTCTGACTGGAAAGTAAACAACAACAATAGGGCATTAAAAAAATAATTGTAATGAAATTAAAATTTATGCTGTTTTGTTGCTGTTGTGAAAAATTTTATTTTTTAATAAGAGAGAGCAGCAAAGGCAATTAGAAGGACAGTACACAAACTAAGATATTGGATCATAATATCCTTTTAATCTGGTGGGATGGAATGACATTAGAGTATATCTGCTGTGCAATGTTAACGTCATAAGAAACAGAACTGAATAATTCAGCGTTCTGAAAGAGTTTTGGGATGATATAACTTCAAGGTACAATATTCTTAAAACCATATTGTTAAACAAACAATTTAGAGTTATACATTATATTTCAACGACTTATTTATTTTTCTGCCTGATTTGGGACTACCACACATAAGCAATTCATGAGTAATAGAAGAAAAACTCTTTTTTACTTCAACGTTAAGAGAAAAATTATACAAACAAAAACTTCTCCTTTTGAAAAATGAAAGAAAAACTAGAACCACTATTTTTTTTTATAGCTTTGCTTTGTTTTGTTTTGTTACTGTCCTCTGTCTAGACATAAATTCAGGATACCAAATGAACATCTAAGATCTAGCAGAGACATAGCAATTTGGTGGCCTCAGAGCATGTCTGAATGTACTATCATGTTAAAACTGTCCCACACATTATGTTGACTGTTACAGCTCAAAGATGATAAAGGAAGCTTTTTTTTCCTGGGCTCTGAACAAATAGAGAACCATAAAAGAACTGGTTGCCATTCAAGAACCACTTCACGTATTTTAAGTTCCCCTCCTTTGACCTGTTTTTGGAACCTAGCCTCCCTTGAGAGAGAGCCAGCTAAGAGCTGGACAGAAAGAGTATAATTAGAGATATCAAAATTTATTTTGACTTTTTATACTCTTAAGAGGATACTTCTCTATAGCCAGAGTTAGGGAAAAACAAAAACAAAAAAACAACCCATACTTCTTGAAATGCATTCATTCTTCTTCTCATTTATTTGAGTAGAAGAGATATATTTGATGTTTTAGCCAAATATTGCACAGAATCCTAGTCAATACCATAGTAAATACATGTTAAATTTTAGAAAAAAAAATATATATCATCTTCCCCAAAGTGAGTAGCAGTAAAGGTATGCATATTGTACCCTAAAAAAATTCAGAGACTCAAATCTCATTGACTGGAGAGAAAATATAATGTGCTTTTATAGAACAAGAACCTTTAAATTTCGCTAGTTTGCACCTACTACCATGGGCAAAAATCTGACTATCAGATGGGTGGAAATTACCCACATACTGCTCAGAGAATGTTTTCACTTCCATTCTGATCTGAGGAGTAAACAAAGCCTCGTGTTTTGACAAATTCACCTTGCAACTTGTAATAAAAGCAGAACAGAAAAAGACAAGGGACTGGGCCTCAGCTCAGTAGGCAGTGTTGCCAAAAGGAAACAGATTTGGGGCTTCAGGTACCTGGCACATGGCTTCTCTTTGTCTCCTTTAAAACAATAGTGCTGACAAAGATGTTCAACAATAATAAAACTTTTTAGATCAATTTACAAAGAAAAAATATTCCAGCCATATTTTGACTTTGGGTACTTGCTGCAACAATGGATTCTAGAAGGTGACAGTTTACATAACGAATCTGCAGTTATGATTGCACCTGGCTTTGAAAGGTTTCTTTTGCCAGGCTAAGGGAATATCAGGTCCCTTGTCCTAGTGAGCCACAGGCTAGTGTTACCTTTGCACACTTGATAAGTGGCTCTTGTTATTAGGGACATTGATTGTGCTGTTCCAGCTGTGGATGCTATTGCTTGTTCTTGTTTAGTAACTCACTATATATAATGATTTCCTCAGATATGCAAGAGTACTCAGATTATGCTTTTCCTTCAGAAACTATTTTGATTTTTTTTCACACACTGAGTCATTGTTGAACATTCAATTATAGCTGGATTTTAAAAGTTGAGATCCAATTCTAATTGATTTTTATGTAAATCAATAGAGTTTCCAATCAAGCAGAGAAAGCTGTCTGGTGTTCAATACTGTAAACCTTCTATGAGTTTTACTCATGCCGAAACACGTAGGTAGTATTGCATTTTATCTTTGACTGGATTATTTTATGGCTACGATTCAGGCATTCATAGCAGTTTGTTGGCATTAGAATAATGTGCATTATTTTGTCAAACTGTACATTAAATGCCAGAAAGAAGTATTTGAACTGCAAAAAGTGATAGAAGTGCTCAGAAATATTTCTAAGATAAGGGTTTATTTGGAGGTGGAGTGAACAAAATCAAGAGCTAGTTGACATTAGGTGTTCAGACTGTCACTTTATAGTAGACAAAGAGAGGTTTTTTTTCTTTAACATATAATGTGATCATGAAGCAATACTTTAGGGACAGCTAGGCTTCAGAAGATAACCAGACAAACCAGCTCTCGAAAGGGTGGCTGATTGGCTGTTTTACTAAAGATAAGTCTTTCCTCTTCCAAATATTCTGAGCGAGGGGAAAAAAAAAGTAGACTAATAGCTAGAAGTGTAGTGATTTGCACATTATCCAAGCCATTGAGTTATTCCTGCCTGTCCTCATTCTGGTTCTTGATTTGCAGGCCAGCTATGCTCTGCAGCTGGAGCAAATTATATCAGCAGAAGTGCTGATGTGACCACAAGTTGACAAAAGGACATGATTTCTAGTAGCAAAAAAGCAACTAGATTTTATGAAATTGTATCTAATAATGTTGTTTAACTCATGGATCCTGCATCTGACGCCTGCTTTTTATCCAGTCCTTTCAGCGGCCCTTTGTTAACAGTCACTCAGAAGAGGAAATAAAATGTAGCCATTGAAATAAAAATTGCTCTACTCTTTTTAATAGCTCAGCTGCAGGCTCTATTGTTTTATTTAATGGATTGTATAACTGAAGACTCTCCTCCTGATGATTCCCATTTGGCTTCTGAGTCCCCAAACTCTGTCAAGATCTTGGGGGTTCTAGAAAGGAGGGGAGTCTGGTACCTAACTTATTCAGAAAACAAGAAAATATGAAAAACAATAGCATTCTTTAAAATGTTATTCCTGCCATAAACTCTACTGTATGTTGTGCAAAAATCAGTTTCTCATTGAAAGGCACCAAGATTATACTGTCCTAAATCCAACCATTCTAGGTCAGGACACACTAGAAATTTCCTTGGCTTGAACATGGAGATACAAATAGGTTTGGAGGAAGTGGTAAAGGGAGAAAATTGAAAGAGAAGAAATTGAGGAAATAATTCTGTTAATTCTTATCAAAATCAATATATCACATACTGATAGATGGAAGTGACCTGCCTTGGATGTCTCTGCAATGGATCTGTATCTGCCAATGGCATTGCCAATGTGAAAGCATGCCTATGTATCATTTAAGTGTGACTTCGTCGCATCCTACAAAATATTACCTGAATGCTTTATTTTGACTTATTTAACATTGTATTCTTCTTCAGAGCAGTTGACTTGTTTCTGATTTTTGTTGTGATTTTAAAATGTACTTTACTTCTGCTTTTCTAAGGTGAATGTGCATTATGTTTATATTTAAAAGATAAAAAAAAATTAAGTGCCTCTTACACAAGAAAGGTGATATAAAATACTCAGGGAAAGAATCAGCCCCTATCCATACTTATAAACACTTTAAACGTAAATGAATTCCAGAGTATTTATCTGAGATAAAGAAGTATGTTATGGTTCTTAAAGAGTTCTTCCCAAAGCTTTTATAGTGCAATTTTTTCCTACCTTGATATGTTCCACCAGAGCTTATGCATTGTTTTGGGGAGAGGAGGAGAACAGGTTTGTTAAACCAGTGAAGTTCTAAGAAGCCTTTCAGCTGAGGGAGACACACAATGTACGAAGCAGTTAAAACAAATCATACAGTATAACCTGTTAAGGATGTAATTGAGATACATGTAATCATTAACCTTGGAACAGACTGGGAATCTGTTAATTAATCAAATCAATACCCTCTCCACTGATCCATAATAATTTGAAAGAAATGAAAAATTTAACAGTTACTGTATGTGAGGTTATCGTGGGCTGCAATTAGCTAGCCTACAGGAGATTATGTTACCTAGATACCAGAAGGTGAGTATAATTTCTGTAGATCTTTTGGAGAGATTGTCAAAAAGACCGATGCCAGACTTGGAAATGGCTCAAGAAAAGATTCTTGGCATGGCCCAAACCTGGGTTATCTTTCTGTCATTTCAATCTGTACATCCTTCTAATGGTATTTCATACTCCCAGTTAACTTGGATGCATTGCTTTGAAAATACATCACTATTGAGTATTGTCAGTTCAAAAGCACGTAACTCCTTTTATATTCTACTATCTACAATCTATCTTAAGCTCGTATGTGATAGCCAAGAGGTCAAGGGAAAATTCCACATTTAGGAACAGAATAACACAGGAGCTTCCTGCTGTAGGCAAGTACTTTTTGTATGAAAAAAATATATACCATGTTTGTAAAATCTCCTTATCTTAACCTTCTCAGTGAGATCCTTAATGCCACTGTGATTACACAGAAAGATAGTTGATGAAAAGTCTCACCACTGTGGCACCCACATGCTTTCCTGTATATTCCATTGTGCTATTAAGATGTGGACTGAAAACTAATTCCACTGCTGATGACTTTATTCCAACACTAATAGTGAACCACTAAAATAGAGTGTTGCATAGATTTCCAAGGCTGTAATCTTTATAGGAGCAGATCGCCACTTCTTTATTCTACAGAGCAACTGGTGGGCTTCATTCACTAACTTTACTATTAATAATTGTGTGCTTAAGCAGTGGGCCACCAGAATTCCTTACTTAAGGTACAATACTCTACAAAATAATGGGAAGAGAGGATACTTATTCCAGGACCTATTGCTTTTAAGAAAATTGCTTTGAAATAAATCTTAGCAGAAACAGTCTTGGTCTGTGAAGTTCCACACGAAAAAATCAATTTGAGAAAGAGATAAAAAGAGATATTGCCATTCTCTAGGGAATCAGTAAATAAAACGGAGAACAGAATTTTTAAAAAATGCATGTAAAATGTATGCGTATGGAAATGTTAAGAGTCTTATTTTATAATGCCAAGGAGGGCACAAGATAAAAACTGTTGTCATTTGTTTCCAGGGAAAGCAGTCGGTGAGACCCAGGCACAGTAGGATAGTTAACTAGCTACCACATGTAAAGCTGAGAGCAGATGGTGCCGTTGATAGAGAGCGCAGGAATGTGCGTGTTTATGCGGGTGCGTTTCTGTGCGTGTGCGTGTGGAAATCAGCAAGGAGTTTGACACTGATGTACTCCATCAAGTCCAGTTATAAAGAACAAGTAGATAGAACAACATTCTGTGCATCTGGCAGCCTAACTAGTTCTGTCAATCTGTGGATACTGCTGACATTGTACTATAAGCTTCGATTCCATCTGTGTTGTTTATTTTGAGCTGGATTTACTGCACACTATGTGAATTGATGATGGCTAGAAGGTCCAAAAGATTTGGAGTCTGTTGAAAGTTCCAAGGTGTCAGATTACACAGGCTTGTGTCACGCACGTTATGAAAGGGTAAGTGGGGCGGCAAATGGATTCCAGAATCTGTTAGACATCCAAGAAAAATTGCCGAAAATATAGATGAAGAAGGTTTATGAAAACATCTAAAGAGTACATATGAACTCTTGCAAGGAAATGTTTCTTTTTCAACTTGTATTGTGTCATTTAAAAAAATTCAAAATATGTACAAACAAATAGACAAGTCAAATCAGCTCTCCACTCTGAGGTTGTGACATGCATATTATTCAAATCTTCCTTATCAGAATCATATTACAATGCCAGAATAGAAGGATGGACTTGATGTGTGAAAAGTGTGCCTGCTTTCTATCTAAACAGTAAGAACTAAGGAACAGGTATATTTCACACATTCACCGTGATATTATTCTCTGATACTCACTCCTTGCTTGCTTCAACCTTGTTTCCCTGTGGAATAAGAGACAGAGATCTTTCTACTAAAAGTTATAAAAGAAACTTTGCTATCTTCAGCAAGAAGTCACCAAACTAAGTAGAGAGCACACTTTTTAAACAAAAACCATAATATATTTATGTAAGAAAACAGAGCTACTTGATGTAGGTCCTCTATATCAAGGCTTTTTGTCTGCTTGAATTTTCAACACAATGTGCAGCTGAATTGCTATGTCTGCTTGATGCTGGAAAATTCCTAGGAACAAGGAGAAAAGGGATTTAATGATTCAGGTGTTATGCTTGCATCTGCATAACTGATGCTTTTCACTTCATTTGCTTGTTCTTGTCTGCTCGATGATGAGGGGCTCAGATCAGAATTTCCCTGCACTGTAAGTGATCCAGTTTAGACTACATGGCGTTTAACTTACAATCATTGAGTGGGTGGGAAAAAGTATTCTGTTTTGAGAATAGACGTTTCAATTTGCCCTTATTCAGTTAGTGGTTGGTTATGACTGACATGTCATTGGATACATGTAATTCTGTCCTGCAAAGAACAGCATTCTTATTTGGGGACTTCATGTGTCTCAATGATAAGATTTGGAAGAGAGTCCATGTAAAGTATTCATGTGTTTGGTCATGTTTAATATTTAGTTATTCAGTAAGATGTTTTCCCCAACCTTTTTAATTATTAATTTTAATGCAAATTCACAGAGGCTTTGGATTTCCATTCATTCACTGTTGCACTTTTCTCTCTGCCAACTCCTCCGCCCCAGTTCACGTGGACTAGACTCAAGATTATATTTTGCTTCTTAAGGACTTGTTTTAATTTTCTTCAGCTTCACTCGTACATGAATAAATGATGGGCTATTCTGGTCAGCCATTGACTTGGTTTTAATAGCTTATGTTGAGTTTCTCCAGTGATTTGTTCCACTGATGTAGCTAGTCTGATTCTTATGCAGTCCATTTGGTAAGGTCCACGTGTAAATTCATTGGATGATGATTTTTTAAATCATCATTTGGTGAGGTCATCCTATGAGTTTTTTTTAAAAATGGTGTTTCCATGAATAAATCATTGAATGTACAAAATTTTATCATTCTGTCTCCAGCCTTATTTCTTGCTTGATAGCACCCAAAACAACAAAAGTGCTTCATTGACTCCTTTAAATGCTTTTTGCTCACTCTTCCTACTTTTTATTCCATATCATATCTTCCCTATAAAATATCAAAGCTGTATCAATTCTCCCAATTTGCATATCTCTTGTTCCAACTCTTCACAAAGACTTTTCCTTCAATTTTCTTCATGCTACTTACTGCATTCAAGAATGACAAGTATACAGATACCAGCACCCATGTTTCCCTATCAGGCGTGTCAGTGCTATTCCTCCTGTATGAAGCCTGTCTTTATTCCTGTTCCTTTCACTTTCTGCAGTCCTGAGTTGGCAAGCACTATGGTCCCAGGACAATCATTATATATCTTTTTTTTTTAAAGAAGTCTCTTTAGTTACTTTTCCAATAAATCCTTCCACATACATAGATAATCTGATTTCTATGCAGTTTATCAGATGAGGTCCATGTGTAAAGTTACCATCTATGTTTTTTAAAAATGTGTTTGTGATGAATAAATCATTACTGTTGGCCAATTTTGAACTTTAAAATTTGGTTAAAATCCTCAATTTCTTCCTCTTCATCTTTGGCTGTTGGTGTGTATATTCAAATAATAGTTGTATTATCAGACCTTCATCTGGATAGTATCCTATTATTCATAACATTGTACTTCATTCAGGATAGAACTTGAAATTGTTAACTATAAAAGTAATACCATTCTTCCTCACTTTTTTTTTTTTACATATTTATATCTGATTTGGAGTTGCCAGTGGCAGTCCATTTCATCTTACTAGTACCTAGAATGTCCATCTTGATTTGTTCCATTTCATTTAAAATTTTTTTCTAGTTTTGCTATGTTCATATTTTGTATATCCCACATTCCATTTATCAAAGGATGTTTACACTAGTTTCTCCTTATTTTGATTAGCTTTTTTTCTGGGCTCTACCTTTAATACTATGATCCCCTGTGTCCCTATATTCTTCACAGGATTTTCAGAGAATCATTATTTCAGTGAGTTCCAAATATCCTAGCATAGACTGGTGAGTGAAATTTCCTAGCATAGACTGGTGAGTGCATCCAAGGATGAATCTGTTAATTGAAACAAGTCAATTGGTATCCCACCAATTCCTGGGACTCCCCACCCCCCACTCCCCAATCTCTTCAATGCAACTTCTACTTCCTCCTTCATTACCATCGGCTCCTGTCCATATGGTACTTCCTGAAATTTTTCAGTGTCAACCTATTCTTTCTGGTACAGTGATACTGTGTCTTCCCTCCGTCTTCTGATGCTTTCTTGTTATTTCATTATATTGCCCTTAGCATCCTAAATATTGTGAAAGGTTTAATTTATTTTTCAGGGTTTTTAGCTTGAGAAATGCAGAGCAAGTTCTTCAATGGTTTTTCTGATTACTTGTTATGCATCTAAGAGCTAGAGAATGAATAAGGATGACATGAAAAGAATTGATACCTTTGTGATGCTGTGTTGTAGAAGAACACTGAACATTCTGTGGATGGCCAAAGGAACAAACAGATATGTCTTGGGAAGGGTGCAGACAGAGTGGTTTTTGGTTGCAAGAATGATAAGGCTTTGCCTCACATACTTTGGCCATGTAGCTAGGATGTGTCATTCCTTGCAGAAGGACATGGTTCTCGAAAGGGTGGAGTGTAAGTGAAGGAGAGGAAGACCCTTAACTGGGTGAATTGACATGGTGACTGCAGTAATGGGCTCTTGTGTTTCAGGAAGTATGAGGATCACACAGGATAGATAGAACAGAATACAGATTCTTTGTTCAGAGGGTCGCTTTGAGTTGTACTTGATTTGACAGTAACTAACAATAACAACAACAATAACAATAACAACTATTTCAGAAGTGGCTTGTCAATCCTGCTTTCTAATCTGTCTTAATCTGTGATTCCTGCTGAAACCAGTTCGCCATGGGAGACCCTTCTTGCACTTGATACACCAATGGCATAACTTTCAACATCACAGCAACCTAAAAGTGACACAAATACAGCAAACTGACAGACAAGTGCTGCACCAATAATAATAAATGATAAACAAGCAATCATATAGAAATTAAGATATAAAATAATTGTTGTTGTTTCTCTATACTAGGATGTTGGAACTGATCCATAGCTGGCTCTCAAGTGGATTTTTAAAATTTCTTATTATTATTAATTTTAATGAAAATTTACAGAGATTTTGGATTTCCATTCAGTCATTGTTGCATCTTTCTACCTCCAGTTTGTTCTTCTCTTTGAAAAGTAAAAGAAAAATTATTTTATTGTTATACAATCCCTCCCCCCAGGTCCACTCCAGCCTTTGTTCTGGACTCCTGTCATGACAATAATACCTAATCATATATCCCCTTTAAACAGTTATCTCTCTCATCTCTTTCAATGCAGTATACATAATTTATACCGTCTTAGAGGTAAGCTTACTCACTTGGCAGGAGATTGACCATCTTTCTCCTATGGAGTAGCTGATAGGTTAAAACTATGTGCCTTTGGGATTAAGACACAGTCTCTTACCATATCAGCAGAGCTCTCTGCATAATTAGCAGCATGCAAATAATTTCCCCAATACAGCAAATTGACAAATAAGTACTGTACTTCTAACAATAAGTCAGACATGGGAATATTCTGACCTAAGGCCCAGCAGAGGCTTGTGACAATGTGGCAGGAGGGCCCAGAACGGTGCTGGAGTCTTCTGGCTCTTCTAGTATGGAGGGATAGCATCCCAGATGAGAATATTAAGGTACATATATGGCTTGATTGTTCAACTGTAGTGGGTGAACCTCTGCGGAAGCAGACTACCACTTTGTTATCCGACAGAGAAGCTGGTGGATTTGAACTGCTGACCTTTAGTAGGCAAGCACTGAACCAATGTGCCACCAAATAGCACCTGCATGGTTCAAAATTTGGAAGGGTGTACACCAGGGCTGTATCCTGTCTCCATACCTTTTCAATCTTTATGCAGAACAGGTTATCTGGGAGGCTGGGCCTATGAGGAGAAATGTGGCATCAGGATTGGAGGAAGAATCATCAATAATCTGCATTATGCAGATTACACAACCTTGCTTGCTGAAACTGAAGAGGACCTGAAGCACTTGCTGTGGAGGGTCAAGGACTACATCTTCAGTATGGATTGAGGCTCAATATCAAGAAAACAAAGATTCTCAACACTGCTCCAATTGACAGCATTATAATGGATGGTGAAGAGATTGGGATTTTCACAGTTTTTGTTTGCTTGGATCCACAGTCAACACTCTTGGCACCAGGAGCCAGGAAATTAAAAGATGTATTGTAATGAGAAAGTCTATGGTTAGAGACCTCTCTAAAGAGCTGAAGTGCAAAGATGTCAATCTAGAGACTAAGGTTTGTCTGATATATGCCATGGCCTTTGCAATCATTTGCTATACATCAGAGATCTGGACAATGACTAGGGATGATAGAAGGAGAATTGATGCCTTTGAGCTGTAGTGTTGGAGAAGAGTATTGAATATACCATGGATTGCTAGGAAAACAAACAGATTTGTCCTGGAGAGGGTGAAGATGGGCTGCTCCTTAGAGAAAAGGATTCTGAAGCTTTGTCTGACATACTTTGGATATGTAGCAAGGAGGGACCAGTCCTTGGACAGGGATGTCATGCTTGGGAGGGTGGAGGGACAGCACAGGCTAGGAAGACCCTCAATGAGATAGACTGATTCAGTGACTGGGGAAATGGGGTAAGTGTGTCAGAGATGGTGAGATTGGCACAGGATAGGAGTTTAGGGTTCTTGTACATAGGGTAGCTATGAGTCACAGGCAACTCGACGGCACATAACAACAACAACAACAACAACAACATATGGCATGACTGGATATTTGATTTTGGTGCTCTTCCAAAGGTGGAGTTGGATCATAGACTCAGTTGTCTTTGAAGTTCTAGATCCCTGCTCAAGGTCCGGGGGCCCAGCAAGGCTGGAGGAGAGTCAACTTGGCTTCCTTATAGGGGCTGAATCTTAGATTCAGCAAAGTCCAAGATCCTAGCAAAGCCAAAATGTGGAAGTCTTTGATATCTTCCACATGAAGATCCTTTCTCAAGTGCTCAACTTATGGTCGTCTGCACAGAAATAAGATCCTGTACAGAGATGACTACATCTGTGGAAGGAATCACTCGAGAAGCTAACCAGGACACATGTTGACTGTGGAACAGACCTTCAACTACTCAAGTGCAAGTTCAAATTGAGACTGAAGAAAATAAAAATAGATCTATATCTATTCTTTTGTTGATGGGCACTTAGGTTGTCTCCAACTCCTTGCTATTGTGAACAAAGCCACGATAAACATGGGTATGCATATATCTACATGGGTGGCAGTTATGGTCTCTTTGGGGTATATTCCCAGTCGTGGAATTGCTGGGTCAAATGGTATCTCTGCAACTTCAATGGATGGAGAAGCTGTGGTATAGTCACACAATGGAATACTACATACTACACTGCATTGAAAGATAAGGAACTCATGTAATATTATTCAAGTTGGGTGACCCTGGAGGACATTATGCAGAGTGAAATATCTCAGTCACAAAGGGACAAATACTGCATAGTGTCACTGTTGTAAAACAGGACTGACATCGAGGTTGAGGGAGACTGAGAAAGATGGGATAAATAATGTATACTGC
>NW_006399793.1:3983715-3995117 GCF_000299155.1 Elephantulus edwardii
TCATTCACTCAAGAATAAATTCAAGTGGTCATAAAACACATGAAGAAAAGTTCAAAATCCCTAGCTATCAGAGAGATGCAAATAAAAAAGAGAATGAGATATTATCTTATTTCATCAATAATAGTGAAGTTAAACTAAGTAACAAACAAATTCTGGCAAGAATGTGGAGAGATAAGAACTCTCAGTCTCTGCTGGTAGGAATGTAAAATAGTACAAACACTATGAAAGACAGTCTTGTGTTTTCTCAAAGAGTTGGAAATAAAAATACTTGATCCAGCCATACAATTCCAGGTAATATATTCTAAAGAAACCAGAGCCGCTATTCAGTCATATTTATGCACGTTCATGTTTATTGTAGCATTATTCACTGTATAAGACAGAAGGAAGCAAAGAGCCTGTTAACAAATTAATGAATAGGAAAACTGTGGTACATCCACCCAATGGAATATTGTTGTTGTTGTTGTTGTTATGTGCCATCGAGTTGCTTGCGACTCATAGTGACCCTATGTACAACAGCCCTAAACTCCGCTCTGTCCTATGCCAATCGCACTGTCTCTGACACTCCCATCCTGATTATCCCAGTCACTGAATCAATCCACCTCCACCCTCCCAAGCATGATGTCCCTCTCTAAGGACCGGTCTCTCCTCACAACATGTCCAAAGTATGTTAGACGGAGCTTCAGAATCCTTGCCTCCAAGGAGCCACCCGGTTTAACCCTTTCCAGGACAAATCTGGTTTTTTCCCCTAGCAGTCCATGGTATTCTCAATACTCTTCTCCAGCACCACAGCTCAAAGGCATCAATTCTCCTTCTACCCTCTTGGTCATTGTTCAACTCTCTGATGCATAACAAGTGATTGTGAAGACCATGGCCTGTATCAGATGCACCTTAGTCTCCAGAGAGACACCATTGCTCTTCAGTACTTTGGAGAGGTCCCTAACAGTAGACTTTCCCATGGCAATGCGCCTTTTAATTTCCTTGCTGCTGGTGCCAAGATTGGTGACGATGGAGCCAAGCAAACTAAAGCTGTGTACAATCTCAATCTCTTCACCATTCATCCTGATGCTGCCAATTGGTCCAGTGGTGAGAATCTTTGTCTTCTTGACATTGAGCCTCAGTCCATATTGTAGGCTGCAGACCTTGACACTCTGCAGCAAGTGCTTCAGGTCCTCTTCAGTTTCAGCAAGCAGGGTTGTGTCACCTGCGTAATGCAGATTGTTGATAAATCGTCCACCAATCTTGACCCCGCATTTCTCCTCATAGAGCCCAGCCTCCCGGGTAATCTGTTCTGCATATAGGTTGAAACGTTATGGAGATAGGATGCATCCCTGGCATACGCCCTTCCCAATTTTGAACCATGCAGTGTTCCCTTGCTCTGTTCTGATGACTGCCTCCTGGTCCAAGTATAAGTTTTGCATTAGAACGATCAAGTGTTCTGGGATTCCCATTCTTCTCAGAGTCAGCCATAGTTTGTTATGATCTACACAGTCAAATGACTTTGTATTGTCAATGAAACACAGATAGACATTCCTCTGGTATTCCCTGCTTTCAGCCAAGATCCACCTAACATCAGCTACAATATCTCTAGCACACAGTGAAAAACAGTGTACTTGTAAAACACTACACTGTATGGATGAGTCTGGAAGACATTATACTGATTCAAATATCTCAGTATATTGCATAAGATCATTGTTGTAAAAAAATTGGATGGATGTAGGAGAGGGAAGAGAAGAAAAAAATGAATAGATAATATTACTCTAAAATGGGAAAAGGGAGGGATAGGCTGAAGGACATGGATGTGTGGCGGTATGGTAATTGACAATCTAGAACAAGACATATATTACAAACTGAACTGGGGGAAAGGGAGGGAAGAAAAGGTATATTAATGAATGACTGAAAATCTATCCTTTCTATAGACTTTCACTAAAATCTCAATTTTGAAAAGTTATTACAAAGACAGGAAAAAGAAAATGTCAAAAAAGAATGTCAGAAGAGACTGGAAATTTCACTAGAGCTTTGATAGTTCAAAACAAAGGAGGAGATGCTGAACTAAAAGAACTGCCAGATATTTGACAGGGTAGCTTAAGAAGACAAAGCAAAATTTTATAACAGAATATGCAGAGGGCTATAATTGGAGAGTAAAACTAGAAGAATGTGCATGTCATTTCTCAAGCTGAAAGAACTGAAAACCTAATTTAAGTCTTGAGCGGAAATTCTGAGAAATGCTATGGGCAAAATCTTGAATGATCCAGGAAGCATCAACATAAGATGGAAGGAATATATAGAGTCACTGTACTAAAAGGAATTGGTTGATGTTGAAATATTTTAAGGATTAGCATATGAACAAGAGCCAGTAGTAAGAAAAGAAGTGCAAACCGCACTAAAAGCATTGGCAGAAAATAAGTCCCCAGGATTGGATAGAATACCAATTCACATAACAGAAGCATCCCTGAATGTGCTCACTATTCTAGGCCAGGAAATTTGGAGGACAGCTGTCTGGTTGATAGACTGGAAGAGTTTAATATTTGTTTCCATTTTCAAGAAAGGTGATCCAAAAGAATGTGGAAATTATTGAATAATATCATTAATATCATGATGACGACCAAGAGAGAGCTATGTTGGCCTAGTGGAAAGGAGCTATGCTACCAAGCCGAAGGTCGGTGATTTTCCTCTGTGGTCCTTGACCAGGTTCAAATTGTCTTCCTCTCAAACATTCTTCTAGGTGGTATAGCACGGGTCTGTGCGTTGTTGTACAGAGGTAACTAGTGGTTGCTGTGATGCTGAAGACTGTGACGGTGATGTGCCAATCGTGGTAATGCATACCCATGGTGGACAGAGTTGGCTGGAGCTTCCCGACTAAATCAAGCCTGGAAGCAGGAACGGCATCCACTTCCGAAATGGCTTGCCTCCGGAAACAGTGCTCAGGCCGTTCATTCATAAGGTCACTATGAGTCGTCTACGACCCGATGGCATCAAACAACAGCAGCAACATTATTAATATCACATGCAAGAGGAATACTGAAGAAGTTTATCCCAAAATGGCTAGAATAGTATATTGACAGAGAACTTCCAAAAGTTCAAGCTAGGTTTAGGAGTGACCATGGCATTAGAGATATTATTGCTGATGGCAGATGCATCCTGGCTGAAAGCAGAGAAGGTCACAAGAATGTCTATTTTGCTTTATTGACTATGTAAAAGGTATTTGTGTGGATTCTAACAAATTATGGCTAATATAAAGGGTAATGTGAATCCCAGAACACTTATTATTATCATTTATGTATTAATTGTTATTATATGTATATATAATCTCCCTCAAAACCAGACACTGTTGTCTGAACAGAACAGGGAACACTGCAGGATTTAAAAGAAAGAAAATTGTGCTCCAAGGTTGTATTAACTATTCACTCTGTACAAATCAACTGAGAAGCTGGACTCTGTGAAGAAGACTGTGGCACCAGGGAAGCAGGAAGGTTCATCAACAAACTTCATTATGTATGTGACACTACCTTGCTTGCTGAAAATGAGGAGGATTTGAAGTGCTTCCTACAGAAGATCAAAGACTACAGCCTTCAGTATGGATACATCTCAACATCAGTGAAATAAAGATCTACACCAATGGGCTGATAGGCAATAATATCACAAGACATGGGGAAAAATTTGAAATTGTGAACAATTTCATCTTACTTGGGTAAATTTTATCCTCCTTAGTGTCAGCAGTCAGCAGAGCAGGAGAATTATTGTGTTGGGAAAGTCTGTTATCTAGGATCTCTCTAAATTACTGAGGAGCAATAATGTCAATTTCACAATCAATATTACCTTCCAAGAAATGGCATCTCCTAGCAACATGTCAAAAATATGCGAGGCTTGCCATCTCTGCCTCAAAAGAGCACTCTGGTTGCACTTTCCAAGATATATCAGTTTGTGGTTGTTGTTTTTTTTTTGTTTTTTGGGGGTTTTGTTTTGTTTTGTTCTTTTGAGGGGGAGAATATATAGAATAGTCAACTCTCTTTTCAAACTCCACAACACAAAAGCATCAATCCTTCTACTATCAAAATTTCTTTTCCAGACCTGAGATTAATAGTAAGTAATTGAAAAGACCATTTTCTGAATCAGGCAAGCACAAGGTGTCTTCAAATTAACTTTATTACTTTTCAGTATTTTGAAGAGGTCTCTGAGAGCAGACTTGCAGTTAGCCTCAACCTATTTTGAAATTGCTCTGGTGCCATGTTGTTGTTGTGTACCGAAGAGTCAGAAGCGACCCATAACTGAACCTCCAGTGGGTTTTCAGAGGCAGTTAATTGCACAGGAAGAGTTTGCCCATCCTTCTCCCACAGAGTACCTGGTGGCCTCAAACCACGTGTCTTTGTGATTGCAGCACAGATTTTGCCACCTTGAGAGTAGACTTACCTATAGTCTCAACACATTTTGACATTGCTGTGGTGCCATAGTTGTTGAAAGAAAGACAGTTAACCAAAAGTTACGTGGTTAGAACCCCAGAAACTTAAGAGAAGGATAAGGTTGTCTATTTAGTACCGATTTACAGCCTTGAAAACATTATGTTCATTTCCAGACTGCTTTACAGAGTTCTTTAGAACTGGGGGTACTCATTGGCAATGGTTTTGCTCTGGCTTATTTAATCTATTGCTTTTACCTATTTGTCAACCCGTTAAAATCTGAAACCTTTTATTACTCCTTCACCTCAAGACTTTGCTGAAATTGCCCTTGTTAAGATTTTCTAAATCCCAAATCTATGTTGTTGTTGTTGTTATGTGCTATCAAGTCACCTGTGACCCATAAGTATAGCCCTTCTAAAGCCTGCCCTGTCCTGAGCCAGTATCACTAGTTCCGCCTCAATCAGATTAATTTGGAATCTTCCTTTCCTCGCTTGTCCCTCCACCCTTCCAAGAATGATGTCCTTCTCCAAGGACATCTCCTGCCATTTGCCCAAAGTATATCAGCTGTGAAAATCAGTCCAGGTGCTGGTTATGGAACAGACCACCAACTACTTATATGCAAGTTCAAGCTGAAGTTGAGGAAAATTAAATTGAATCCATGGGGACCAAAATTTGACCTTTGATCTGTACCACTCAAATTTCAAAACCATCTCAGAAATAGGTTTGAGACCTTGAACCCCAGTGAGGGTACACCAAATGAGCTCTGGGAGGATATCAAGAAAATTGTCCATCAAGAATGCAAAAGATCATTACAAAGGCTGAAGAAGAAGAAAAGACCAAGATGGATGTCAGATGAGACTCTGAGTATTGCATTAGAGCGCCAAGAAGCCAAAGCTAAAGGAAGAAACCAAGAAATCAAAGAGCTGAACTGAACATTTCAAAAGGCAGCTCAGGATGACAAAGCAAGGTAATATAAGGAAATGTGCAGAGGGAGTCAGATTAAAAAAAGGGCCAAACTCGCTCAGTGTTTCTTAAGCTGAAGGAGCTGAAAAACAAATTCAAGCCACAGGTGGCAATACTCAAGGATACTTGGGTTGTTGTTGTTGTTATGTGCCGTTGAGTCGCTTAGGACTCACAGCGCCCCTACATACAACAGCCCTAAACTCTGCTCTGCCCTGTGCCAATCGCACTGTCTCTGACATACCCATCCCAATTAACCTAATCACTGAATCAATCCACCTCATAGAGGGCCTTCCCCTCCTGTGCTGTCCTTCCACCCTACCAAGAATGATGTCTCTCCCCAAGGACCAATCCCTCCTTACAACATGTCCAAAGTATGTCAGACAAAGCCTCAGAATCCTTGCCTCCAAGGAGCTGCCCAGTTTAATCCTTTCCAGGATGAATCTGTTTGTTTTCCTAGTAGTGCATGTTACCCTCAATACCCTTCGCCAGCACCACAGCTCAAAGGCATCAATTCTCCTTCTATCCTCCTTAGTCATTGTCCAACTCTCTGATGCATAACAAGTGATAACAAACACCATGGCCTGTACCAGACACACCTTAGTCTCCAGAGAGATCCCATTGCCCTTCAGTACTTTGGAGAGGTCCCTAACAGCAGACTTTCCCATGGAATACGTCTTTTAATTTTCTGGCTGCTGGTGCCAAGAGTGTTGACTGTGGAGACAAGCACACTAAAGCTGTGAACAATCTCAATCTCTTCACCATCCTTCCTGATACTACCAATTGCTCCAGTGGTGAGAATCTATGTCTTCTTGACCTTGAGCCTCAATCCATATTGGAGGCTGCAGTCCTTGACCCTTTGCAGCAAGCACTTCAGGTCCTCCTCAGTTTCAGCAAACAGGGTTGTGTCATCTGCATAACACAGATTGTTGATAGATCTTCCACCAATCTCGACCCCACATTTCTCCTCATAGAGCTCAGCCTCCAAGATGATCTGTTCTGCATACAGGTTGAAAAGGTATGGAGACAGGACACATCTTTGGTGTATGCCTTTCCCAGTTTTGAACCATGAAGTGTTTCCTTGCTCTGTTCTAATGACTGTCTCTTGGTCCAAGTATAGGTTTCTCGTAAGCACTATCAAGTGCTCTGGGATTCCCATTCTTCTCAGAGTCAGCCAATTTATTATGATTCACAGAGTCAAATGCCTTTGCATAGTCAATGAAACACAGATAGACATTTCTGTGGTATTCCCTGCTTTCAGCTAAGATCCATCTAACATTAGCTACAATATCCCTCCTACCACGACCCCTTCTAAACCCAGCCTGGACTTCTGGTAGTTCTCTGACGATGTGCTGTTCCAATCATTTTTGGATAATCTTCAGTAGAATATTGCTTGCATGCGAAATCAATGTTATTGTTCTATAGTTTCCACACTCTGTTGTGTCACCTTTCTTTAGAATGGGAACTAATATATATCTCTTTCAGTCAGTTGGCTAAGTGGTTGTTCTCCAGATTTCTTGGCACAACTTGGTGAGCACATCCAGGGCAGCATCTGTTAGTTGAAATATGTCAATTGGTATGCCATCTATTCCGGGGGCCTTATTTTTTCTATTTCCTTCAAAGCAGCCTGAACTTCTTCCTTTATCACCATAGGCTCTTGCTCATATGTTGTTTCATGAAATTCTTCTGTGTCTGACAATTCCTTTTGATACAGTGACTCAGTATATTCTTTTCACCTTCTTTTAATACTTCCTGGATCATTTAATATTCTGCATAAGGAATCCTTGATTACATCCTTTGATACTTTGGATAGAATGTTAAATAATCCAGAAAGCATGAAAAGAAAATGGAAGAAGTACACAGAGGCACTGTATCAGAAGGAATTGGCTGACATAGAAGAATTTCATGGAATAACGTATGACCAAAAGCCTCTGGTGATGGAGAAAGTTCAAGTTGTTCTGAAGGAATTTGCAAAAAACAAGACTCCTGGATTTGACAGCATAACAATTGACATATTTCAACAAGCAGACGCTGCCTGGATATGCTCACTAAGTTTTGCCAAGAAATCTGAAGGACAGCCGGCTGGCCAACTGACTGGAAAAGATAGATATTTGTTCCCATTCCAAAGAAAGGTTACCTGACAGAGTACAAAAATTATCGAACAATATCATTAATATCACAAGCAAGCAAGATTCTGCTGAAAAGTAACCCAAAACAATTGGAGCAATATGTCAACAGAGAACTGCCAGATGTGCAGGCTGTATTTAGAAGAGGTTGTGGCACTAGGGATATTATAGCTAATGTTAGATGGATCTTGGCAGAAAGTGGAGAATACCAGAAGAGTGTCTGTGCTTCATTGACTATGCAAAGGCTTTTGACTGTGGAACACAACAAGTTATGTCCAACTCTGAGAATAATGGGAATCTCAGAACATTTGATTGTGCTTATTCGAACCTACTTGGACCAAGAGGTAGTCATCAGACCAGAGCAGGAAGCCACCACATGGTTCAAAATCAAGAAGGGGATCCATCAAGGATGTATTCTGTCTCCATACCTTTTCAATCTGTATGCAGAACAGATAATCTGAGACGCTGGGCTGTATGAGGAGGAATGGGCATCAGGATAGTTGGAAGAGTCATCAACAACCTGCGTTATGCAGATGACACAACCCTGCTTGCTGAAACTGAGGAGGAACTGAAGTGCTTGCTGCAGACGGTCTAAGACTGCAGCCTTCGGTATGGATTGAAGCTCAACATCAATAAAACAAAGATTCTCACCACTGGGCCAACTGGCAGCATCAGTATGTATGGTGAAGAGATTGAGATACTTAACAGTTTTAGTTTACTTGGATGTACATGTCAACATTCTTGGTAACAGCAACCAGGAAATCAAGAGATGAATTGCACTGGTAAAGTCAGCTTTCAGGAACCTCTCCAGAGTACTGAAGAACAACTATGTCAGGCTGGAGATTAAAGTATGCTTGATCCAGGCTATAGTCTTTGCAATTATGTGTTATGCATTAGAGATTTGGACAGTGACTAGGGATGATAGAAAGAGCTTTGATGCCTTTCAGCTGTGGTGTTGGAGAAGAGTGTTGAATATACTATGGACTGATAGGAGAACAAACAGGTTTGTCTTGGAGAGGGTGAAGCAGAATGCTCCTTGGAGTCAAGGATTCTGAAGCTTTGTTTGACATACTTTGGGCATGTTGCAGTGAGGGACTAGTCCTTGTACAGGGACATCATGTTTGGGAGAGTGGAGGGACAGTGCAGGAGAGGAAGACCCTCTATGAGATGGATTGATTCTGTGATTGGGTGGTGGGAATGAGTGTGTCGGAGACGGTGAGGTTGGCCCAGGATAGAGCATTGTTTCAAGCTCTTTTGCATATAGGCTCGCTATGAGTCCGAAGCAACTAGATGGCATATAACAACAACAACAACAACAACAACAACAACAATGTGAGACAGAGCTTCAAAATCCTATTCTCCAAGGAGAACCTTGTTTTCACCCTCTCCAAAACAGACCTATTTATTTCCATGGTATGTTCAAGACTCTTTGCTAGCACCACAACTCAAAGGCATCAATTCTTCTTCTGTCATCCTTAGTCATTGTCTAGTTCTCTGAAGCATAGCAAGTAATTGTGAAGACCTTGGCCTGGATTAGGCACATCTTAGAATCTAGAATGACATCATTGCTTTTTATTTCTCTGGAGAGGTACCTGAAAAAGATTTTCCCAGGGCAATTTGTCCTTTGATTTCCTGACTGCTTGTGCCAAGAGTGTTGATTTTGGAGTCAAGCAAGCAGTAATTGTTAACAACCTTAATCTCTTCTCCATCTATTATGGTGCTGCCAATTTGCTCAGTTGTGAGAATCGTTGGTCTTCTTGAAGTTGAGTTTCAATCTTAATCTGCAGCAAGTGCTTCAGGTCTGCATCAGTTTCAGGAAGGAAATTTTTGACATTTTCATAACGTAGGTTGTTGATGAGTCTTCCTCCAGTCTTGATGCCACATTCCTCCTTATAAAGTTCAGTCTCTCAAATGACCTGTTCTGCATATAGATTGAAAAGTTATGGGGATAGGCTGCATCCCTGACCCAGTCCTTTCCTACTTTTGAACCATGTAGTATTTCCTTGCTTTGTTCTGGGGACTGCTTTCTGGTTCAAGTACAAGTTTCACATGAACATGCTCAAATGTTCTGGAATTCCCATTTTCCTCAATGTTAGCCACAATTTGTTGTGATAAACACAGTCAAATACTTGTGCATAGTCAATGAAACACAGACAGACATTCCTCTGGTACACTTTGCTTTCTGCCAAGATCCATCTGACATTGGTGATAATGTCTCCAGTGCCACAACCTCTTCTAAACCCCACTTGTGTTTCTGTCATTGTACTGTTTTAGTCATTTCCGAATAATCTTAATCAGGATTTTGCTCTTGTGTTGTATTAGTGATGTTGTTGTTGTTGTTATGTGCCGTCGAGTCACTTGCGACTCATAGCGACCCTATGTACCACAGCCCTAAACTCCACTCTGCCCTGTGCCAATCGACTGTCTCCGACACTCCCATCCCAATTATCCCAGTCACTGAATGAATCCACCTCGTAGAGGGCCTTCCTCTCCTGCGCCGTCCCTCCACCCTCCCAAGCATGATGTCCCTCTCCAAGGACCGGTCCCTCCTTACAACATGTCCAAAGTATGTTAGACGGAGCCTCAGAATCCTTGCCTCCAAGGAGCCACCCGGTTTAACCCTTTCCAGGACAAATCTGTTTGTTTTCCTAGCAGTCCATGATATTCTCAATACTCTTCTCCAACACCACAGCTCAAAGGCATCAATTCTCCTTCTATCCTCCTTGGTCATTGTCCAACTCTCTGATGCATAACAAGTGATTGCGAAGAGCATGGCCTATATTAAATGCACCTTAGTCTTAGGAATGAAAATAAATATGAATTTCTTCCAGTCAGTTGGCCAGGAAGTTGTCCTCCAGATTTCTTGGCACAACTTGGTGAGTACATCCAGGGCAATATCTGTTTGTTGAAATATGTCTCTTGATATTCCATATATTCTTGAGGTTTTATTTCTTGTCAAGTCCTTTAGAGCAGCCTGAAATTTCTTCTGCATCACTATTGTCCCTTGATCATATATTATTTCTTTAAATTCTTCTGTGTCAGCCAATTCCTTTTACAACAGTGACTCCGTTTAATCCTTTCATCTTCTTTTAACGCTTCTTGGATCATTCAATATTCTATCCATAACATCCTTAAGCATTGCAACTCAAAGTTTGAATATGTTTTAGTTACTTTAGGTTAAAAAACACTGAGCGAACGCTTCCATTTTGATTGTCCAGCTCTAGCTCCTTGCACATTTCATTATAATACTTTGCCTCGTCTGCCCTAGCTCCCTTTTGAAATATTCTATTCAGATCCTTAACTTCTTGATTTTTTTCCTTTGCTTCTACTTCTCGGTTCTCTAGTGCAATATTCTTCTTCTTCTGATATCCATTTTGGTCTTTTCTTCTTCCTCCATCTTTGTAGTGACTTTTTGCATTCTTCATGAATGATATTTGTGATATCTTCCCACAGTTAATTTGGTTCATTCATTAATGTTCAAGGCCTCAAACATCTTCCTGAGCTGATTTTTAAATTCAGTAGAGAGAGACCCAAAAACAAATTTTTATTCTTGTGAATATTATTTGACCTTTTTTAGCTTTAATTTGAACTAGCTTATGAGTAGTTTAGTTGATGGTCTGTTCCACAATCAGCACTAGTTTTCACTGCTGATATTTAAGTTCTCCAACAATTCTTTCCACAAATGTAATCTATTTGATTTATGTGCATGTTGTTGTTGTTATGTGCCATCGAGTCGTTTCCGACTCATAGCGACCCTATGCACAAAAGCTCTAAACCCTGCTCTATCCTGCTCCAACCGCACCGCCTCTGACACACCTATCACGAGTACCCCAGTCACTGAATCAATCCATCTCATAGAGGGTCTTCCCCTCCTGCGCTGTCCCTCCACCCTCCCAAGCATGATGTCCCTCTCCAAGGACCC
>NW_006399793.1:4008656-4009365 GCF_000299155.1 Elephantulus edwardii
GTGACTGGGGTAATTGGGATGGGAGTGTCGGAGACAGTGCGATTGGCACAGGACAGAGTGGAATTTAGGGCTGTTGTACATAGGGTCGCTATGAGTCCCAGGCGACTCGATGGCACATAACAACAAACAAAACCACAAACCTACTAGATCAGATTACATATTTAATAAGGAAACAAGTATACAGTTGCATAAAATTTAAAAATAAAATGTAAATTGGTTAATAATGCCAATTTTCTTTTTTTCTTTTGACAATTTTTCTTTTTCCTTAATGAAGTGGAAAGAATACATTAGCCATTTTCATCTTTATTGTTAACAAAGCAATAGCAAAAATATAAATACATTCTCTGGTGATATAAAAGTACACTATAATGCTTACTTTTTCGTGTTAAAGGATCTCACATTTCTCTCACTATCTTAACTTTCCTGAGACTGCCATAATATCACAAATTATTTTGATCATTTAAGAGAGAAAACAATTTTTTTATAATTATGGAAACTTTGCAAAGGCATTTGACTGTGTGTATCACAATTAACTGTGGCTAACTTTGAAAAAGATGAGAATCCCAGAAGACTTAATTGTGTTTATGTGACACCTATACTTGGACCAGGAGGTAGTAATCAGAACAGAAACATTGGATGGTTCAAAATTAGAAAAGGTCGTGCCCTTCCCAATTTTGAACCATGCAGTGTTTCTTTGCTCTGTTCTGAC
>NW_006399793.1:4009465-4016047 GCF_000299155.1 Elephantulus edwardii
CCATGCCAGTCCATCTCATCTCTCCAATGCCTAATATGTCAATATTTATGCGTTCCATTTCTTTCTTAACAATTTCTAATTTTCCTTCATTCATGGCTCTCACATTCCATGTACCAATCACTAGGGTCTTCTTACAGCTCTTCCTCCTCCCTTGTGTTTCCATACTTGATGGTTCTACCTAGGTTGCCCTTTTTGTTAATCTGCGTGTGTTCTGTGCATGCCATTAGGAGAAATCCATGTGTATATCTATATTTATGTTTCTTATAAAATTTATTTCCAGTAACTAAATCATTGATTGTGCAGAGTTCTATTAAACTATCTCCAGACTCATTTTTGCAACCAAGTTCTTATTTTCAGACTATTGATCTTCCTGATTTCCAACTTTTGCATTCCAGTCACCCATTATGACTCATGCATCTAGTTTGCATGCTCAAGTGATTTCTATCTGCAATCATTGATGGAAACCATTTTTTCTTCCTTTTTCACTCTGGTCATTTGTGCATAAATTTGAATGATAGTGGTATTAACAGGTCTTCCTTGTATGTATATGGATATTATAGTACCACGTATAATATTGTATTTTGAGATGGATCTAGAAACAGATTTTATATCTATGAAAGCAACTCCATTTTTTGTCATTTTTTTATCTCCAGTGGAGTAGATCATATGATCATGTAATTCAAAATACCCCATGCTAATCCATCTCATTTTGGCAATACATAATATACTCTTACCTTATTTAACTTGCAAGATTTGACTTCTTTGACATAATTTTCTTGGTATAAATATACAATGTTTTCATTTTCTTACTAGATTACTCTTTGACTGCTATTCTGTTATTATGTTTTCCAAAATAACTTCTGCATCCTCATCTTTTAACATTCTATACATTCTTTCTGAGAAACATCACTTATACTTTAAATCATTATTCACTTGATTGTAGCTTCAATTATTATCTATTCATTGGGAAATTTGATGCTCTCCACTATTGTCTTTCTTCTGTGTTGTTAACTGTTCAACCTCTTCGCTTAAATTATTGCACAACCATCTGAAAGGTAATCTGTCAAAATGAGAATGGCATCTCCTTTTGCCTTCCTTCTCAGAAAGTCGGAATTTCTAGAATATTTCTCAGAGAAATGCACTTTTTGTTTTCTTTCTAACAACATTTCTAATTTAGATCAGTGTATATTGGGATATTCAATCACTTACTCAACTTGATACTTTACCTTCATGTTGTCATCACTCAACCTTTCTCCACACATATTCAATCTGTACACTGAACAAATAATTTTTTAAAAGTTGGTCTTTTGGAGGAGAAATGTGGCATCCAGACTTGAGGAAGCTCATGAATAAGCTTCACTATGGGAATGGCACAATCTTGCTTGCTGAAAGTGGGAAAGTCTTGAAGTGCTAACTGCAGAATATCAAGAACCACAGCCTCAAATGTGGATTGGACCTCAATGTTAAGAAAACAGAAACTCTTATCACTGTACTGACAATTATAAATGGGAAAAAAATTTAAACTGTAAATAACTTCATCTTACTTGAATTCACAATCAGTATACTTGGTATTGACTGTCAAAAGATCAGGAGATGTATTACAATGAGAAACTAAGCAGTCAGGAACTTCTTCAAGTAATTGAGGGGCAATGATGTCAGTCTGAGGACTAAGGTGCATCTCATTCAGGCCATGATCTATTCAATGACTTGCTATGCAACTGAGAACAGAACAAGGAATAAGGACGACAGAAGTAGAATTGATGCCTTTGAATTGTGGTGTTAGAAAGAGTACAGGATATCTCATGACCTTCCAAAAGAACAAACAAATGTCTTGGAGTAAGTGCAGCCAGAGTGCTCATTGGAGGAAAATATGATAAAGCCTGGTCTCACATACTTTGGACATATTGGCAGGTGACGTTATTTTTTGGTAAGGGATCTCATACTTGGAAAGATGGAGGGATGGCGAAAGAGGTGAAGACTCTCAATCAGATGAATTGACACTGTGACTGTAACAATAGGCTTAGTGTGTCAGAAAATGTAAGGATAGCACAGGATAGGGAAGGGATCAGATATGCTGTTTACAGAGTTTCCATGAGTTGTACTGAACTTGACATTACTTATGAACAAAATAGGCACAAACCATCGTAAACTACAATAGTTATTTATTATGTAATATTTTTTATTATGGAAAATTTATTTCATGAATTAATTTTCTAATATTTCAGTAGTTCATAGAAACAAAAAGCATTGCAAAGAAATTAGCTAAGTCATTTACACACATAGTTCTACTCTGTCACATTGGATCCATACAAGTTCAAATCAATGCTATAGCACCAAACAGCACCATTACTCATGTATAATTTATTCTAAACGGATTGTAAATTAGGACACCGAACTTGTCCCTACTTGTATCTCATATAGCTACATACTTCTTAATATATGGTAAGAAAGAAATGAGAGGACAAGGAAGGTCTGTTGGCATAGTGATAAGAGGTTGTGTTGCAATCTCAAAGACAAATGGTTCAGACTCACCAGTTCCTCCAAGAAAAAGAAATGGGAAATCTCTTCTTGTGTGATTCACTATCTCTAAAAACCATTTGGAAAGTCAACTGTGAGTCAGTTCTAACTTAACAACAAATAATAACAACAAAGAGATCATTGAGGAATAATTAATATCTTTTGAGTTGTGGTGTTGGAAAAAAGTTCTGACTATCCCATGGACTGCCCCAAACAAATATGTCTTGAAGAAAGTGCAACGAGATTTCAGGTACTTCTTGCAGGCTAGAATGACGAAGCTTCTTTTAACATATTTTGCGCCTATTGTTAGAAATGGCCAGTCCTTGGAAAAGTGCGTTATGCTTGGAATGGCTGTGAGTAAGGAAAAGAGAGTAAGATAAAAAATGAGATGGATTTACATAGTGAGTGTAACAACAGACTTAATATGGCAGATATAAATCCATTGTTCATAGGTCACTATGAGTTGTAGTCCATTTAATAGCACCTAACAAGAATAACAATGAGAGGACTATGTTAGTTACATTTTTGTCGTTGACTAATCCATAATGGCTCTATGAACAATACGTTTGAACCTTGCTCTATTCTGAGTCATCCTCACACTCTCTGATATGCTTAAATCCATTGTTATCATCACCATGCTAATATTTCCTCTTGAGGGTCATCCTCTCTTTCTAAAATACTCCAGTTTTCCCAATTTGACATCCATATCCAACGACTGGCCCCGTCACATGCCCAGGATATGTGAGACAAAGTTTCACCATCCTTACGTCTGCTTATACCTCCTCCAAATATATTTGCTTTTTTAAAGTTCATGGAATATCAGTCTTTTTCTCCAGCTCCACAATTCAAAGGAACCACCTTTTCTGTTTTGTTTTTTTTAATTAATTTTCCATCTTTTAGATGCATAGCAAGCGAATGAAAATATCATGGCATGGCTTAGTTTCCATAGTCTTTAACCTGACACCTTTGCTCTTCAGCATATTAGACAGATCCTTGAGTGCAGAGTTTCCCAGTGCAACAAATCTTGTGATTTCTTGACTACAATAAGTGTTGATTGTGGATCCAAATAAAATAAAATTATTGACAACTTCATCCTTTTCTCCATTTATCATGATGTTCCCTGTTGACTCAGTGATGAGAATTTTTGCTTTCTTGATTTTGAAATATAATCCATATCAGAAAATTTTCACTTTCTGCAAGCAAGATCATGTCATCCGTATAACACATATGGTGACTCTTCCTCCAATTCTGATGTCACTCTTTTCTTCATATAATGCAAATTTTCAAATGATTTATTAGCTCCATTAGCTTTGCAAAAGCTATGGCTTTATTATGGCTCTATTCTACAGTCTAACATTTTGGCGTTTAATTTATTTCCACTTTAGTGACACCATAGGATTAAATAGCACTCCCCAGAAATTTCCCTAAAATGCAATGTTTATGAAAACAGACTGTCAGATTGTTTCTCCTGTAAAAGTATTGGTAGATTCAAACCACTGATCCAAGCAGTTAGTAATTGTGTGTTTTATAATTACAGTGCCACATCTCTTGTACACACGCTTCACTCACTCACTGCCATCAAGTGAATTCTGTCTCATGGTGATCCTTCATTGAGTATCTGAGGCTGTAAATCTTTCTCCTATGTACATAGCCTGAGTTGACTACTATTGATAGGTTGAAAAAGAGATAAAACTGTCTCATGTAATTCTTTCACCATAAATACAAAATGATTTTGTACATTTTGCTAATGAAGGAAATTGATTTGTTAGCAAAAAAAATACCTTCTTTCACCCAAGAAAATTATTCCCTCTTGAGAAAACAGTTACTAGTAAATTCTGTTGCTCTTGAATCTAAATAAAAAGAAATGTAATTTCTACTATGTTCTTAGGGAGTTTTAGAGGCTTACTGGTAAATAAGCATACCGCCAATGCAAAGATATGCAGTTCTAATCCACCAGCAAACTCTGCAGGAGAAAGATGGATAATCAACTTTGATTTGATTTACTGCTACGGAAAACCTACTGGAGGGTCAGCTGTAGTTTGGTTTTGATTTAATACTACACACCAACTACATTATCATCTTTGTCTTGAGTGTGTGTGTGTGTGTGTGTATACATACACACACACACACATGCACACATACATATGTTGTTGCTCTTGTTACGTGCTGTCGAGTCACTTGCGACTCATAGCGACCCTATGTACAACAGACCTAAACTCTGCTCTGTCCTGTGCCAATCTCATTGTCTCTGACACACTCATCCCGACTGCTCCAGTCAGCGAATCAATCCATCTCCCAGAGGGCCTTCCCCTCCTGCATCTGCCCTCCACCCTCCCAAGCATGATGTCCTTCTCCAAGGAACGGTCTCTCCTTACAACATGACCAAAGTATGTAACATGAAGTCTCAGAATCTTTGCCTCCAAGTGGCATCCTGATTTAATCCTCTCCAGGATGAATCTGTCTGTTTTCTTAGCTGTCCATGGCACCCTCAGCACTCTTCTCCAACAGCAAAGCTCAAAAGCATCAATTCTTCTATCATCCCTGGACATTGTCCAGCTCCCTGACGCATAACAAGTGATTGCAAAGACCATGGCCTGTACCAGATGCGCCTTAGTCTCCAGAGACACACCGTTGCTCTTGAGTACTTTAGAGAGGTCCCTAACAGCAGACTTTCCATCACAATACCTCTTTTAATTTCCTGGCTACTGGTGCCAAGAGTGTTGATTGTGGAGCCAAGCTGATGAAAGCTGTGAACAATCTCGATCTCTTCACCATCCATCCTGATGATGCCAATTGGTCCAACAGTGAGAATCTTTGTCTTCTTGACATTGAGCCTCGATCCATATTGAAGGCTGCAGTCCCTGACCCTTGGCAGCAAGCACTTCAGGTCCTCCTCAGTTTCAGCAAGCAGGGTTGTGTCATCTGCATAACACAGAATGTTAATAGATCTTCCACCAAGTCCTGACACTACATTTCTCCTCATAGAGCCCAGCCTCCCGGATGATCTGTTCTGCATACAGGTTGAAAAGGTATGGAGACAGTACACATTCCTGGTGAACGCCCTTCCCAATTTTGAACCATGCAGTGTTTCTTTGCTCTGTTCTGACGACTGCCTCTTGGTTCAAGTATAAGTTTCTCATTAGCATGATCAAGTGTTCTGGGATTCCCCTTCTTCTCAACATAGAAAACATAAAACACAATTTAATGAATTATTATGTCAAGCATTCACATAAGCATCACCTAGTTCACAAAATAGACTTTGGCAATAGCCCTTTGCAATTATAACATCTCTCTTCAGAGGAACTGATAAACTGAAGTAAATGGTAATAGTTTATTGTCTTTCCATTAAAATTTTATTGACTGATAATATATCACTAAATAGTATAATTCAATTTTACAAGTTTTGATATACCTGTAAATGAAGTTACAGGGATAAATTCCTTTACTGTAACTTTTTACACTCAAATTTACATTTTGAAGATTTTTATCCATGTTGCTAGATATTGTTGTAGTTTACTTATTTTAATTGCCAGTTAGTATTCTATTTTATTAATACATTTTAAATTATTTTTCCATCCTATTTATAGTGAACATATTAATAACCTGTTTTTTAGGAAGTTATGAATAAAGATGCCACAAAACCTCAGCCTATATCTCTTAGTGTACCAGCCTATATCTCTTAGTGTACCTATGTATGCCTTTTTTAGGGTATATAATTTAACTGAATTACTGGGTTGAAATGCCTATATATCCTCAAATTTAATAGAATGAATAACAATTAAAATTCATTATAATTCTCCAAATTATGGTACCAATTTAGCTGATTTTTGTTTAAAAAAGAATTTTGCAGTCTACCTACTAGATCTCCATACCTTTTCAACCTATATGCAGAACAGATTATCCGGGAGGCTGGGCTCTATGAGGAGAAATGTGGGGTCAAGATTGGTGGACTATTTATCAACAATCTGCATTATGTGGATGACACAACCCTGCTTGCTGAAACTGAGGAGGACCTGAAGCATCTGCTGCAGAGCGTCAAGGACTGCAGCCTCCAATATGGATTGA
>NW_006399793.1:4018280-4053037 GCF_000299155.1 Elephantulus edwardii
GAAGGAATGAAAACCCAAAATCCCTGTAAATGTTCATGAAAACTAATAAAATTTAATAATAATAAAAAAAATTAGAAAAGGTGTACACCAGGGATGCTTCCTGTCTCCATACTTTTTCAATCTATATGTAAAACAGATTATCAAGAAAATTGGGCTATATGAGGAGATATGTGGCATCAGGTTTGGAGGAAGACTCATCAACAACCTGTGATATGCAAATGATACAAACCTGCTTGCTGAAACTGAGAAGGAACTGAAGTGCTTGCTGCAGAAGGTCAAGGACTGCAGCCTTAAATGTGGATTGAAGCTTAATATCAGGGGGAAAAAATATATATTCTCACCACTGTGCTATTTGGCAGCATCATGATAGAAGATAAAGAGCCTGTGATGTTAACAGTTTCAGTTTGCCTGGCTCCACAATCAACACTTTTGGTACTAGCATCCAGAAAATTAAAAGACTAATTTTAGTGGGAAACTCTGCTGTCAGTGACCTTTCCAGAGTACTGAAGAGCAATAATGCCAGTCTGCAGACTAAAGTATGCCTGATTCAGGCCATGGTCTTTGCAAGGCATCAGAATACTGAATAATGACTAAGGATGATAGAAGGAGAATTAATGACTTTGAACTCTGGTGCAGGAGAAGAGTATTGAATATACCATGGATGATTTATAGAACACATTCGTCTTAGAGAGAATGAAACCAGGCTGCTCCTTGGAGGCCAGAATTCTGAGGCTTTGTCTGGCCTACTTTGGACACATTGCAAGGAAGGATCAGTCCTTGGAGAGGGACATCATGCTTGAGATGGTGGAGGGACAGCTCAAGAGAAGAGGACCCTTGATGAGATGGATTGATTCTGTGACTGGAGTAATGAATACAGGTGTGTTAGAGACAATAAGATTGACACAGGATAGAGCAGAGTATGGGGTTGTTGTACATAAGGTCACTATGAGTCTCAAGCAACTTGGCAGCACATAACAACTTAGAAAAAAGTAATTTTTTCATTATTATGGAGGCTGGATGTACAAATACAGGACATGGGTAGATTCATTTTTCTTTGTCCTCTCTAGGTGGATAATTCCCTACTTTTCAGCTTCTGAAAAGATATTACTTTCCATAATTTTGACATGTTGAAAAATCTTTGTATGGTGTCTTGTGTGACTGTATTTCATTCACTTTTTTCTATTTTAATAGGACATAATTTAAAAGTTGTCAAAACTAGGGCCCATCCTACTTTGATAGGATTTTGTTAATGCATACAAATGCACACATACAACCTATCTCTAAATAAGTCTACAAAAAAGCTTCATTCACAGAGATGGGGTTTATATCATGAAGACCATTCACAGGTTTTCCAAGGAATGAATCTTCACTAGAAGCACCTACTAATCTTTGTCTACCAAAGCGTTTTAGTTAATAATCTATTACTTAATGCACTACTCTAGCAGGAGCTAGGACTTTACAATAACTTTGTTAAGAATACAATACCAGCCATAACATTCATTATATTAAAAAGCTTCAAATGCATCAGTCCCAGCATGTAGTAAAATAAATTTTTATGTGTTTATCAAAGAATTGTACTTCCAAAATTATTTCTTTTCTCTCTCCCTGATCTCTATGTGTAAGCATTGGTGCATGAGAAGTTTTCACTAAGTATAGCAGATCAGGCCAGTATTTTCTATTACTTGGTACATGATGATATTTTCTCATGAAACAAAAATTTAATAAAAAAGAGCCTTCATATTTTTGTTAATAAAGAAATTATTTTAAGAATGTTTAAAAAATACATATATTTATGTATAATGATAATGAGTATAGGAAAAATTGAAAGGTATGTGGTAAAACACTCATTCATTTCTGTCCATTAAGAAATGACTCATAGTTGACTTTCCACTGAGAATCCAGGCTATAAATTATAAAGGAACATATTGCCCATCTTTCTTCCTTGGAACTAGTAATTAATTTGAACTTACAAGCAGCTTATTATGCATTGTCAAACCAGAATTGACTCATAACTGACTCTCCAGTGGGTTTTCTGGGGCAGTAAATCACATAGGAGAAGAAGGTGCATCTTTATTCTATGGAGTAGCTGATGAATTTGAATCTTGTATCTTTGTTTGCAATCATGCTACTAGTAGACAGAAATAAAAATGATATTTTTCTACAAGAGATGAAAGGAAAGAGACAGACAAAAAATATCTTCATTTCTGAAGTTTGTTGTGGGTCAGGGACTTTAGAAAACACGTGCCAGTTGCTGAGCAACACTAGAAACAAGATAGCTCCTTGTTCTGCCAAGCACTCATTTATTCACTCACTGACATACTACTGAGTCTCCAAGGTTTCCAAACGCTGAAATTGCAGAGGTAAATTGCATGGGAGATTAAGAATTTTTCTCTTTTGGAGTAGCTAGTGGGTTCCAACAGCCTGCCTTTGGGTTGGAAGTACAACCCTCTACCCACAAAACCATACAAAGCTCAACTTTTCCTGATAATATGAAAAATCATTATTAATATTTGGTAATATATTTGCAGTGTATATTTTACTGGTTTATATCTTACGATTTAGTTGTTGTTTTAGGTGCTAGTTGATGCCTTTGAGTTGTGGTGCTAGAGTAGGGTCATGCCATGGACCTCCAATAAAACAAAGAAGTATGTTTTGTAGAGGGTGAGAACAAGTTTCTTCTTGGAAGGTAGGCTTTTGAAGCTCCATCTCACATAATTTGGGTATGTGGCCAGAAGGAACCAATTATAGGAGAAGTACATAATGCTTGGAAGGTGTAGGGACAACAAAGGGGAAGAAGACCCCGGATAAGATAGATTCAGTAACTGAGATAGTTGAGGGTTGGAGTGTTGGAGTCAGTGAGACTGGCACAGAATAGGGCATGCTTCAGAGCTGTTCTATATATGGTCACTATGAGTCACAGGTGACTCAACAACACTTAACAAAAAGTTGAGCAAAGTGCTTGTTGTTAAGTACTGCTAGTCATAGATGACTCATAGGGACCCTATGAATGAAAGACCTGAACACTTGTATAATTTTCATCGTTTCTCCACATTCATAGTGTTTCTAGAAGCAAGCTATTTCAGAAGTGGATGCCACTCCTGCTTCCAAGCTTGTTTTAACTGGGGAGTTCCACCAAATACTGTCCGCCATGGGTAACCATTATCACATTTGGCGCATTAGTGCCACAGTGTTTAGCATTACAGCAAATACAAGTTACATCTGTACAGAAAATGGACAGATCAGAGCTATCCCACTCAGAAGAATGTTTGGCCAAAGACAATTAAAACCAGATCTGAGGGCCACAGATTAAAATCATCCACCTTTGGCATGGTAGCATAGCTTTCCATCCACTAGGCCAACTGAGCTCTCTCTATGTTGGTCCAGTGGATAGAAAGTTTACACATAGTGACTCTATAAAAATTTAACCTGAACTCTTTACTATCCTAACAGATTTATATATTCATATTATATATTTAATAATAGAATTATCTTATTAAATTTATAGTATTTTCAAAATCTATAGAGTAAATATAAATATAGAAGAGCTAAGCAAAGCCAAATTAAAAAATAAAAAGTAGATAAGTTAAAGGATTTGACCTAGTTGATGCTTGTGAATGAAGAGAGTATGATAGAGGGAGGAGGACACGGTATATGCTAGAAGAGAAACAAAAGCCCACATGTATGCCAACTCTCATATGCTGTATTGGGTAAAATGCTTGTCTGTCAAATATTGCTCTAAAATGGAACACCTAAATTTAAACAAATTAAGGAAAATGATTGGCCATCTGTTTCCTAAATAATAAGTCTTCAAAACCTATATGTACAACACATTGCACTTAGGTGGAACTAGCAAATATCGGAGGCTGAGACTTTGTATTGATAATCATACAGGTGGAGGGGCAATGGAAAATAGACCCTAACAACTGGAATGTAAAATATGAGAAATATGAATGTAGGAAACTTGGAGATTGTTAAGGAGGAAGTGAAACACATAAATATTGGCATACTAGGCACTGGTGAAAAAAAATGGATTGACATGAGACATTTTGAATCAGATGATCATATGACCTACTATGCTGGAAATGAAAAGGTGAGAAAAAAATGGGTTTGCATTCATAGTTAAAAAGACCCTTTCTAGATCCATCTTGAAATACAGTGTTTTGAGTAACAGAATAGTATTCATACATATACGAGGAAGACCTGTTAATATCACTATTATTCAAAGTTATGTGCCAACAACCAAAGGAAATAGATGACTTCTACCAACTGATGCAGTCAGAAATCCGTGGAACATGCACAAGATGCACTAATAATAATGAGTGACTGCAATTCTAAAGTTGAGAATGTAAAAACATCAGTGGTTGGGAAACATGGACTTGGTGACAGAAATTAGGCTGGAGACAGAATTATAGAACTCTGTACAATCAATAATTTATTCATTGCAAATACCTTTTATAAGAAACACAAATGATGACAATACACATAAAAACCTCCCTTGACAGCCTACACAGGAATCAGATTGATTACATATGTGGGAAAAATCACTGGAGCTCAATATCAGGTGTGAAAACTAGGCCAGGTGCTGACTATGGATCATATCATCATATACTCATATGCGAGTTCAAACTGAAGCGAAAGAGTAACAAGGCAAATTCACAAAAAGTAAAGTTTGACTTTGAGTCTACACCTCCTGAATTTAAAGACCATTTCAGGAGGAGGTTTGAGGCCTTGAATACTAATGAAAGAAAACCAGATAAGCTGTGGGAGAATATCAACAATATCATTCATAAAGAATGCAAACGTCATTACAAAGACTGAGGAAAAAGAAAACACCAAAATTGATGTCAGAAGAAACTCTGAATATACACTAAAGTGCTGAGAAGCCAAAGCAAAGGGAAGAAATCAAGATGTTAAGGAGCTGGATAGAAGATTTCAAGGGCAGTACAGGAAGACAAGGCAAAGTATTACAATGAAATGTGTAAAGAGCTAGAGTTGGAACATCAAAAAGCATTAACTGGAACAGCAGTTCTTAAGCTGAAGGAACTGAAGAGCAAATTCAGGCCTTGAGTGAATGACCCAGGAAGCATCAAAAGAAGATGGAAGGAGTACACAGAATCACTATACTAGGAAGAATTAGCTAACACAGAAGAATTTCAAGAAACAACTTGAGATGAAGAGCCTATGGTGATGAAGGAAGAAGTTCAAACTGTTCTAAAGGAATTGGAAAAAAAAACAAGGCCCCAAGAATTGATGGCATACCAATTGCATATTTCAATAAGCAGACACTAAGCAGGACACGCTCACCAAGTTATGCCAAGAAATCCGGAGGACAACCACATGGCCAATTGACTGGAAAAAGGGAAAAAAAAATATCATCCTTATACATTCCCATACAAAAAAAAAAAAAGAACAAAACAGAGTGTGGAAATTATCGAACAATATCACTAAACCAGGCTGCTCCTTGGAGGCAAGGATTCTGGGGCTCCATCTAACATACTTTGGACGTGTTGTAAGGACGGACAGGTCCTTGGAGAGGGACATCATGCTTGGGAGGGTGGAGGGAAGGCGCTGGAGAGGAAGGCCCTCTATGAGGTGGATTGTTTCAGTGACTGGGGTAATAAAGGTAGATGTGCTGGAGACAGTGAGATTGGCACAGGACAGAGCAGGGTTTAGGCCTGTTGTAAATAGGGTCGCTATGAGTCACAAAAGACTCGATGGCACATAACAACAAACAAAAATCACTAACATCACATACAAGCATAGTCCTGTTGAATATTATCAAAAAATGACTAAAACAGAATATCAACAGAGAACTACCATGTATATAGGCTGAGTTTAGAAGAGTCCATGGCAGTAGGGACATTAAAGCCAATATTGGATCTTAGCTGAAAGCAGAGTATCAGAGGAATGTTTATTTGTGTTTCATTGACTATTTAAAGACATTTGAATGTGTGGATCACAATAAACTGGGGCTAACTCTGAGAGGAATGGGGAGCCCAGAAAACTTGATTGTGCTTATGTGAAACCTATACTTGGACCAGAACAGAACAAGGAAACACTGCATGTTTAAAATTCAGGAAATGTGTATGCCAGGAATGCATCATATCTCCGTATCTTTTCAATCTATATGAGGAATAGATATCTGGGAGACTGGGCTCTATGAGAAAGAAAGCAACATCAGGATTGGAGGAAGACTCATCAACAACCTGTATTATTCAGATGACACACCTTGCTTGCAGAAATTGAGGAGTACCTGAGACACTTACTGCAAATAGTTAAGGACTGTAGCCTTAAATATGGTTGAAGTTCAACATCAAGAAAACAAAGATTCTCACCACTGGGACCATAGACAGCATCATGATAGATGATGAAGATATTGAGATTGTTAACAGCTTCAACTTTCTTGGATCCACAATCAACACTCTTGGTGCCAACATCCAGGAAATCAAGAGATGAATTGCATTGGGAAAGTCAGCTGTCAGGTCCTCTCTATAGTACTGAAGAGAAACAAGTGTAACTTATCCAAGCCATGTTTTTTGCAATTACTTGCTATGGATCAGAAAGTTGGACAGTGACTAAGAATGATAGAAGAAAAACTGGTGTCTTTGAGTTGTGGTGCTGGAATATTGAATATACCATGGACTGCTAGAACAAACAGGTTCAGCCTAGAGAGTGTGAAACAAGGATGCTTCTTGGAGGCAAGGATTTTGAAACTCTATCTGACATACTTTGATCATGTTGCAAGGAGGGACCAGTGCTTCTAGAGGGACATGATGCTTGGGAGGATGGAAGAACAGTGAGGGAGAGGAAGACCCCAAATGAGATGTGCTAACTCAGTGACTGGAGCAATGGTGGTAGATAAATATCTCAGAGACAGTGAGGTTTGCCAAGGATAGAGTAGGGTTCAGAGCAGTGGTACATAGGGTCATTATGAGTTGCAAGCAACTTGATGACACATAACAACAACAACACGATAAAGGCATTTCAAGGGAACCAGTACTTAGTGTCAGGAACATCAAACAGAAAGACACGGGATGAAATCCTAACACTTTCAAATATTAGATGTTGTGATCATTGACATCATTCCTAGAAAACAGAGAAAAAAGTAAATAAGGAACCTTATTTACAGTTTCACGACTTTATAATTGATATCAAGCTAATTAATCTTATATCTGAGAACTGATGTCATGTTTGACATATCAAAAATACTTAGCTATTTGTTCTCTGAGTACTTACTATCTGTGGTTCTTTTGTAAACTTTACTATTTCTCTCGAAAGGAGCCAAATTCGGGCATTTTCTTACATTGGCAATGGTGTACCTCTGTGTAGGTTAATATATACTAGAACAGTGGAGAAGGAGCTGCTACTGTTCAAAAGATGTCTCTATTGCTGATCTTCACATGGTCAGGATAACATTAGGTGAAAATCACATAAATATTAAGATTCCATGATGGTATCTCAGAAATAAACTTTAATCAAAGAAATCAAATTAGATGAATGCTAAAAAGAAAAGAGACTTTAAATATTCATTATAAAATGGATATATAGAATACCCAGTCCTGTATTGTAGAAACAAATGTAGATGGGATACGTGAGCAAGTGGAATTGTGAACTTGTCTAAAAATATAGCAGACAGGGGACATTTTAAATCTTAAAGGGATCAGAATCCCTTTGAACTAGAGTTAGTGATTTAAAGGCTGATAATGTTGGTAATAAACATATGCTTTAAAATGGTTGTTATCTGGCATTATTCATAGCATGACGACAGGTCTAAGCAAGTAAAATAGTAACAGCTAAACCAAGTTTAATAGGAACCAATAGTAGAAATAAATCTGCATGTCTTTAAGCCTCCCTGTCAATTATATAAAATATGAATATTCTCCGCATAGAGGCATATCCTAGAGGCATGGAACAACCCTCAACCCACATCAGTCTCAACAACTCTTATCATTAGTTTAGTCATTTAAACCCAGTCAATTTTATTGTCCAGTTTAGAGATTAAATCCACTTGAGACTTCAGCTCAGTTCTTCCTAAGATAGTTTCCTGTCCAGTTGATTAAGGTTAGAATCTGAAACACAAGAATAATTTTAGTATAGTGATTCTCAATGGTCCAAATGCTAAAAACGACTATTTTCCACATGCCATTTATAATATTTGACTAAATAATAGAGACAGTTTGTGTTACATTAAAGACCAAAAAGTGAAAAACAAATTGACACTTTTCTAATACACCAAGTAATTTTTTAATCCTAAAAAAGAAAAAAATCTGTTTCTCTAAAATACTTATCTATATGTTTGTATATCTATCAGAGCTGTGTTGAAATCCTGAAGGCACACAGTTCAAGGCCACTAGTTGCTCTGAGGAAGAAGGTTGGGTAATTCCCTCCTGTGTGATGAACTTCCTCTGAAACACGCCAGAGGGTCAGCTAAGGGTTGGCTCCAACTCTACAGTACCTGACAACAACTTACAGAAAATGTAGGTTGTTGTTGTTGTTGTTACGTGCCGTAGAGTCATTTGCGACTCATAGCGACCCTATGCACAACAGCCCTAAACCCTGCTCTATCCTGCGCCAACCGCACTGCCTCTGACACACCCATCCCGATTACCCCAGTCACTGAATCAATCCATCTCATAGAGGATCTTCCCCTCCTGCGCTGTCCCTCCACCCTCCCAAGCATGATGTCCCTCTCCAAGGACCCGTCCCTCCTGGCAACATGTCCAAAGTATGTCAGACGAAGCCCCAGAATCCTTGCCTCCAAGGAGTAGCTTGGTTTAATCCTCTCCAAGATGAATCTGTTTGTTTTCCTAGCAGTCCATGCTACACTCAGTACTCTTCTCCAGCACCACAGCTCAAAAGCATCAAATCTCCTTCTGTCCTCCCTAGTCATTGTCCAACTCTCTGATGCATAAGAAGCGATTGCAAAGACCATGGACTGTATCAGGCACACCTTAGTCTCCAGAGAGACACTGTTGCTCCTGAGTACTTTAGAGAGGTCCCTAACAGCAGACTTTCACATCATGATACACTTTTTGATTTCCTGACTGCTTTTGCTAAGAGTGTTGACTGTGGAGCCGAGCAAACTGAAGCTGTGAACAATCTCAATCTCTTCGCCACCCATCCTGACGCTGCCAATTGGTCCAGTGGTGAGAATCTTTGTCTTCTTGACACTGAGCCTCAGTCCATACTGAAGGCTGCAGTCCTTGGCCCTCCGCAGCAAGTGCATGAGGTCCTCCTCAGTTTCAGCAAGCAGGGTTGTGTCATCTGCATAATGCAGATTGTTAATAGATCTTCCACCAATCCTGATGCCACAATTCTCCTCACAGAGCCCAGCCTCTCGGATAATCTGCTCTGCATACATGTTGAAAAGGTATGGAGACAGGATGTATCCCTGGCGTACACCCTTCCCAATTTTGAACCATGCAGTGTTACCCTGCTCTGTTCTGACTACTGCCTCTTGGTCCAAGTATAGGTTTCGCATTAGCACAATTAAATGTTCTGGGATTCCCATTCTTCTCAGAGTCAGCCACACTTTGTTATGATCCACACAGTCAAATGCCTTTGCATAATCAATGAAACACAGATAGACATTCTTCTGGTATTCTCTGCTTTCAGCCAAGATCCATCTAACATCAGCAACAATATCCCTAGTACCACGACCCCTTCTAAGCCCAGCCTAGACTTTCGGCAATTCTCTGCTGATGTGCTGTTCTAATCGTTTTTGGATAATCTTCAGTAGAATCTTGCTTGCATGTGAAATCAATGACACTGTTCTGTAGTTTCCACACTCAGTTGGGTCACCTTTGAAAATGTAGGTAGAGAACTCTAATATCTTCTGAACACTCACTGAAATTTCAGCTATGAATTGGTTCAAACTTGACAGTATACAACAACAACAACAACATAAAATTGGCAGTTCGAGTCTACCAGTAATTGAAAGCTGTTATGTTTGCTTAGAGAGATACTATAAGGCAGAAGAGGATCGATGGCAGTGGGGATAGAGAAATTCACACACACACACACACACACACACACACACACACACACACACACTCAGGAAAACTTTTCTGTGCATCAGTACTTCTCAAATGATAGTGTACATAGTAATTTAAGAATGGGAATAATATTAATGGTAAAACCTGGAGAGCTTTTAGGCAAAGACACAGACCCCTGTATTCAAGAGACTTGAAAAGCCCTCAGATGATGCTGATGTTGCCAGTCCACAAAAAACACAAGCCAGTTTTGATTATTTTACTTTAATTTGTTCATTCTGTTTTGAGTTACTGTGGTGAGAGTCTAATTACATCCTTGAAAATTGCTTTCCCCCTCACTATTAAAAATATTTTGTGCTTGTATCTGTGTCTGTGCTTGTGTTAGACAGCAGCATACTCAATTGTCTGCATATTACTGAACAAACATTCCTTGAGTAGCTTTATGTTTAAACAAGAAGCAGAACTATAAACAAAGTAACAGCATACACATAACAAACATTAACTTTCTTATCCTCCCAAACAAAGTGTTCCTCTTAGATCATTAAGAACAAAGTTGAAAAATTGTAATATTTCCTCCTATATATTTATTCACAGACATTTTATTAATATAAACATATTAAAAACCAGTATCTTTTGTTGCACTCATTCAAGAATCTGCATGTGTGTGCATGCACAGACACAAAAAGAAATTGTATTTTTCTTTGTCAATAATCATCTAAATATACAAATTACTGTGGATAAAAGCACTCACTCAATCAAAATTTTTGCATTAAATATATTTTTTCCAAATATGTTTTATGAAAAAATATGTAGATAATTCTCAGTGCATTGTTCTTTATTTAAATATAGTTTAATGTTTGAAATACCATAAAATTAACATAGGTGATCTAGGTCTCCATATTCTCCCTTGGTGATCCATATTTTCAACAGCTATCAGCTCTCATACATACTACTTTAGAATGATGTCTCTTGATACCAGCTGAGCACTTTCAGCTTATCTAAAATTGATTGTCTAAAAACAACTTATTCAGAAGTGAATTAGGCCTTCCCCCCGCCATATATGTTTTTGTAAGTTCCATAAAGTTGCTTATAACTCACAGCAACCTTGTAAACAACAGATTAGAATCCTGTCCTAGCCTATGACAACCTTACAATCTCTGACACACTCAAATCTATTGATGCAGTTACTTCCTCAATCCATGTGGCTGAGAATCTTCATCTCCTTTGCCATCCCTCCAACTTTCCAAGCATGAGGATCCTCTCCAAGAAATTCCCTCTCCTAGGAACATATCCAAAGAATGTGAGCTGAAGATTTATTATCTTTGCCTACAAAGATCACTGTCTGAATCTTCTCCAAGATGTGCTCTTCAAAAGCCCCACAGTTCAAAGGTGTCATTTTTTCTTCTGTCATCCTTATTCTTTGTCCAGCTCTCAGATACACAGTTAGTGACTAAAAAGAGCATGACTTGAACCAGGCTCACCATCGTGCTCAAACTGGCATCATTGCTCTTCAATAATTTGAAGAGGTCCCTAACTACAGCCTGACTGCTGGTAGGAATGGTGTTGATTGTGGATCCATGTAAGATGAAATTGTTGATTAGTTTCAACCTTTTCTCCATCATGATGTTGCCTGTAAGTCCAGGGACAAAGATTTTCATTTGCTTGGCATTGAGATGCAACCAAAATGAAAGCAGTAGTTCTTGATCTTTTGCAGTAAGTGGTTCAAGATCCTGTCACTTTCAGCAAGGAAGGTTGAGTCATCTGCATATGGAAGGTTATTAATAACTTTCCTCAATCTTGATGCCACATTCTTCATAGATTTCAGATTCTTCATAATTTGCTTAATGTATAGATTAAATAGGTATGGAGAAAATATATAACCCTGACACATACTTTTCTCAATTTTCAACCATGTTGTGCTACCTTGCTCTGTTTGAGCAATAGTCTCTTGGTCCAGGTATAAATTTTGTAAGAACACAATTAAGTGTTCTGGGATTCACATTCTTCTCAATGTTAACCATAATTTTTTATGATCTACACAGCCAAATCCTTTGCATAGTCAATAAAGAACAAATAGATGTTATTCTGGTATTCTTTACTTTTATCCAGATTCTACATGGTATCAGCAATGATATTCTTGGTGCCAAAGCCTTTTCTAAAACCAGTTTGAATTTCTGAAAGTTATCTTTGTACTGTTCTACCAGTTTTTGAAAGTTCTACAGCAGTATTTTGCATACATGGGATATTAGCACTGTTTTTCCATTCATTCCCACATTCTATTGAATCACCTTTTATGAGAATAAGAACAAATATGGATCTCATATTCATTTGGCCAGGCATATGCATAGGCGCGTTGTTGCCGTTGTGTACCATCAAGCAGGAACTAACCAGTAACTGCCCCTCTGGTTGGTATTCAGAGGCACTTAAACACACGGGAGGAGATTGCCCATTTTTCTCCGTTCGAGCAGCTGGTGGATTCACACTGTGTGACTTCAGGATTGCAGCATTATGAGATATATATAGAAGAGACAGCATCACTAGCTGTATGGAGAAGAGATGGAGGTTAATAGTTATTTCTTTCTTGAATCCACAATCAACATCATTGGCAACAACAGTCGGAAAATCAAAGTAGGAAAATCTGCTGTCGAGGACTTCTCCAGAGCACTAAAGAACAATGATGTCAGTCTATGGATTAAGTTGTGCCTGATCCAGGCCATGGTCTTCTTTTCTCAGTTGTTTGCTGTGCATCTCTGAAATGGACAACAACTAAGGATTACAGAAGAAAGATCCAACAACTAAGGATTACAGAAGAAAGATCCACACCTTTGAGTTCTGGTGCTCGAGAAGAGTGGTGAATATACCATGGACTGCAAAAAGAACAAACAGATCTGTTCTGAAGAGGGTGAAGCCAGGATGTTCTTTGGAGACAAGGATTTTGAAGCTCTACCTCATATATTTCTGGTATTTTGCCAGGAGGAACCTTTGAAAAGGACATTATGTTTGGAGGGTAGGGGACCAGAACAACCCTGGATGAGATGGATTGAATCAGTGACTATGGCAACGAGGTCAGAAATGTCAGAGAAGGTGAATTTGGCTCAGGATAGGGCAAGCTCTAGAGCTATTGTTCATAGCATTGCTATGAGTCATAATCAACCCGATGACACATGAAAATATCTATGTGCCTCTGTGTGTGTGTGTGTGTGTGTGCTTTACATTATATTCCCTACACATTATATTTCCTACCTTAGAAATGGCATCTTCAATCTAATAGACCCTAATTTCAATCTAGTACTTTCCTCTTTCTGCTTCAGTCCTTATGCTATATTCAATTGATCATTAAATGCTGGACCCCTTTAAACACATTTTATCTCTTCGAAAATCTTCATGTATCATATTGACAAAAATATTGCTTTATCTATAATTTGGTATCCCTGTGTTGTTGCTATTAGGTGGCTTTGTGTCAAGTATGACTCAGTGACCCTATGAAGCCTGTCTTATCCTGCACCACCCTCACAATCGCTGACACACTCAATCCCATTGCTATAGTCACTGTGTAAATCCACTTGGTTGAGAGTCTTCCTTTTCTTTGCTGTCCCTCCACATTTCCAAGTATGATGTCCCTCTCTAAGGAATAAGCAAAGGTTATCCCTTGGACAGTGCATACCTGTAGCTCCTACAAATCCATATTGCATCCTAACTTCAAAATTGTCTAATATGTGAAACTAGTTGTATTGATTCTCAAAAAATTATATGAAGTATTAAATAAACAATGTAAGATCATAGATCATAGATCATTTCATTGACTTAATAACATGAGTTCTCTTCTCCATCCTTAGATTACAACATATTGTGGAAATCTAAAATAAAACAGGAGTGAAATGATCACTATGCAAAGCATTCTTCAACATGTGTTTTGGTTTAAAGATGAAAACTAGAAGCGACTTTTTCCCTCTAGTTGCAGCACTCTTGAATCAGCATTTGTGAAATAGTGTTCTAATGATTTTTTACCCCAATTTCTATAATATGATAAAAGGTTACAGTTTGTAAATCTTTGCTTCATGAATAAATTTTCAGTGTACTTGACTTCACAATGCCTAGGCATTTCAACATAACTTCTGGAGTAAGGAAGCCTAGAATATATTTCATCTAACATCTTCTGTTTTTATTGCCAGACTCAGCATGCCAAAGGCAATTTTGCCAAGGGGCAGTGTTGTAAAGAGTCATCTTCCAACATGAAACTGTTATCAGCAAACGAACCAGGAGAGGAAGCAAGTTTACAAGATCACACCAATTTCTCAATTTCACAATTCCTTTGTGATTTGAAAAGCTTCATAATTTGTCAACAGAAAATCCTACATTTCCTCTTCCTTTCTTTTGCCAGGGCCTTCAAATTTATCCACAGTTCTCATATTCATCAATCTTCTACTGAACAATGACTACCAAAAGTAAAAGCTATATATTGTCTGCTTTAGTCTCTAATGTGTGTAGACAGCCTTCAATACTGACTGCATCATATTGTCAGAAGATGTTGGTCCTTTGAAAAAAGATAGTATGCTGGGAAAATTGGAAGGTCAACAAAAGATGGGAAGGACTTTAATGAGATGGATTGCTGTAGTTACTGCAGCAATGATCTTGAACATGGCAGAGACTGTGTAGATGATGCAAGATAGGAGAAGGTGGTAAGATGTTATGCGGCAATCCCAAAAACTGGTGGTTTAAATCCACCAGCTGTTCCATGGTAGAAGTATAGGCAATCTCCTCCAGTGCAATTTACAGCTGTTGAAAACCTGCTGAAGTATCAGCTATGCGCAGTTACAACAGCTATTAGTTGTAATTTACTCAATTGCACCTAAAAACAACAATAACAACGTATTTCTGGTTAATCATATGCTATGTAAAACCTTTCCATCATTCTGGCTTCCTAGAAATGTGATTCTACCTATGATTTTATTATTTCCTTCTAATGTTTCTCTAAACAACTCACAGAAAAAGAGGGCTCAATGCATGTTGTTCTTCTTATTGATGATTCTACATCATCATTCCACACCTTTTCTGAGTGCCTTCGTGCCACACCTTTTCTGAATGCCTTTTGTCTTCACTACTGGATTTTCAAAAGTTGCTATTAATATAAAAAGATAATTATGATAAGAGTACTGCATTCTGGTGGCAAGAAGCTATACTGCAAACCTGAAGGTAGATGTTTGGAGGCCACCAACTTCTTCAAGGGAAAGGGTGGGCAATCTCCAGTGCAACTAACTGCCACTGAAAACTCACCAGAGGGTCAGCTATGCAAAGATTCCAAGTCTAGAGTACATAACAACAACAACTGGTTTTTCAGTTTCACTTGCTGCCTTATATATCCAGGACTCAATAGCTAGACATGCGAGATACTAGAATAACTTGCTTTATTCTCATGAATCCATGACCTTTTTATTTGACCTAACTTATAAAAATTTTGATGCTTGTAATATTTTAAAAAGTAAATAGAATTTATACTATGATAAGATTATTTCATAAAAATCAATTCATTAACTGGGTAGCACACACTTCCTTTGTCTATAATTTAATGTCTTATCTTACATTTTTGGTTTTTTGGCTTGTTACACACATTCAGAGATACATAGTCTCTAATCCTCAATTTCAAACTATCTCTAATGTTTTTGTTCTTGGAATTAAGTCACATATAAGTAGTGATCATTTAAGAATTGAAGAAAGAAGTGTAAAAAGGTGACATTAAGATCTAAAAATACTCTTTGAGAAACAAGTTTTAGACTTTCATTCCACTTTTTCACACTTATTTGAATTATTAGATATCATCTCACCTCAGCAACAACAGCAAAGTTCAACAGGGCAACAAACAACAAATGATAGTGAGGTTGTGGAGAGATTGGAACTCTTATCCACTGCTGGTGGGAATGTAAAATGGTATGACCACTATGGAAGATGATCTGGAACTTTCTCAAATAGTGGGGAAAAAATGTCATTTGATCCATCAGTTCCATTACTAGAAATATACCCTATAGAATCCAGAGCTGTGACTCAAACACACGTATGCACATCATGTTTATTGCTGAATTACTCATAATAGCAAAGGGATGGAAGCAACCCAAGTGTCCTCAACAAATGACTGGATAGAAAAACTATGGTACATTCACACAATGTAATATTATGCAATACTGTGAAACAATGAACTTGTAAAGTATTACCCAGTGTAGGTGAGCCTGGAGGACATTATGCTGAAGGAAATGTCCCAGTCACAAAAGGACAAATACTGCATAATACCACAGTTATAAAATAGGACTGACATGCGGGGCTGGGAGGAAATAAGAAAAGAGGGTATATAGATAATGAACACTGCATTAAAATGCATGAGAGGAAGAATGGTGTGAAAGGAATATATGGTTAGGTATTATCTGTATGGCAACAATCCTAACAAGAGATGCATCGCAAAGTGCACTAGGAAGAGGATAGGAGAGAGAGGGAAGAAAACGTGCAACAATGAATGAGTGTGTGTGTGTATACATAAATATATATATTTATGTGTGTGAATATATATATATATATACTATTCCTAAGAGATAGGATGAAGATCAAAGTTGGGATCACTGTTAGGATTAGTAGGTGAGTAGTAGAAGAATTAGATTAGGACCTATGGAGAGTCTTAAAGGGGTAAAAATCTGAAAAGAAATGTTGAAATTATTACTTTAGTTTAATCACTGAATTAATGCATACATTTCGAAAGCTCATTCTTTATTTTCTAAACATGACATTTACTCTGTATTAAAATCATCAATGTTATCATGTGTCATCATTGTCTTCTACCATGTTTTCCTAGACTTAACCCAAATTCCTATGAACCTGTCTTCAGCTCTACTTCCAAATGGCTAAGAGTGGCTGCATAAAACTGTGAGCCTAAACTTAAATAAACATGCTCTGGGGGCCTAGTGGGTAGAGATTAGCACTGCCAACCCAAAGAAAGACAGATTGAAGATACCAGATTCTACATAGGAGGGAGATGGGTAATCTACTCCAATATAATTTACAGCCTCTGAAAACCTATTGGAGGGTCACTTTCAGTTCTGAATAAATTACACATAACAACAATGCCTAATATATACCCATAAGTTTTAAGCAACCTCAGGAAAACATCAAAGTGGTTCAAAAAACCCATTCTATAAAAAATTTTTAAAAAAAATAAAAAATAACAAAAAAACCCAAAAAAGCCCCATTTTATCTTCCTTGTGTACAGCGTCCCTTTTCAGCAGGAAGTAGCTAAGAGAATACGCCATCCCCTTTTCCTTATGAATCAGGGTGAAGTCTCTCTCAGGGAGGAGTGATAGGGAATGGCAAAGGACACACTGACAAGGGAGATTAATCAGAACTGACTTTGACAAGCACTGTGGCAATTGGACAATTAAAACAGACATTCGGATGGTGGGGGAAGAAGAACAAACTGGGGAGGAGGGTAGAGAGAATGGTGCAGCAATGAAGGAATGAAAACCCAAAATCCCTGTAAATGTTCATTAAAACTAATAAAATTTAATAAAAAAAATAAAAAATATTTCGCACAATTTCATTCAACATTTTTGCTCTGCTTTTGCATTTTTACCCAAATTTATCTTACTTTTGTACTCCCAACAATCAAACTATCTTCTTTATTGAAATGAAATTTACCTCCGTGTGTTCCCCTATCTTCCCTCTCTTCATGTCAGAATTTCTTTTCTATCCATCAAATCATAGGGTTTTGTACATAGGGTTTTCAGAGGCCTGCGATTTCTGAAGTAGATGGCCAATGCTTGTTCCTAGTCTGTCTTAATCTGAATGTTCAGATTTAGAGAACTGTCTGACAGAGCAGCATTTTATACACAAAGTGAAAAATATATCCCTTATTGTGGAATTAACCTTTAATTTCAGTGTTGTCCCTGCCCTTGGCACAAGTATCTTGACCCACTTATTTCCCTGCTCCACCATCCACCAGGATGCCCATCCACTTCTACCCACACCCTTCAACATCTATCTCCCATTGTCCAGCCCTTGATCTGATAGCTTATATCTAAAGCTTCCTTGGCTTCTGTGATTCGAGATAGGTCAGCTGCTGACAATTTCTCATGCTTTGACCATTGTCTGTTAAGTTTAGTGGTACTGTTTCCTGAGAGGAGGTGATATGTTCTGTAGAGCTGGTGTGTAGATAATTTCTTTTTCTTGGCCTGAGGACCTGTGGCCAGAGGGCCCCAACGATCCCTCACCTCCTTGGTGTCTCTGCCTTTACCTGTGGGGTGGGCGGGGATTTCTGAGGCCCTTGGTGCTGTCCTGATTCTCTGACTGTGCGGATTTCTTTCTGCCCCTTTTATGTGTCCTGTGAACAATTCTTGTGCTGCCTTAGTGTCTCCTTCTTTACCTGAGGAGTAATGTGGCATAAGAATTGGTGGAAGATCTATCAACAATCTGCATTATGCAGATGAAACAACCCTGCTTGCTGAAACTAATGAGGCTTCAATATGGATTGAGGCTCAATCTCAAAAAGACTAAGATTCTCACCACTGGGCCAATTGGCACCACCAGGATGGATAGTGAAGAGACTGAGATTGTACACAGCTTTAGTTTGCTTGGCTCCACAGTCAACACTCTTGGCACCAGCAGCTATGAAATTGAAAGACTTATTGCGATGGGAAAGTCTGATGTTAGGTGTTAGGGACCTCTCTAAAGTACTGAAGATCAATGGTTTCACTCTGGAGACTACGATGTGCCTGATACAGGCCATGGTCTTTGCAATCACTTGTTATGTGTCAGAGAGTTGGACAATGACTAGGGAGGGTAGAAGAAAAACTGATGCCTTTGAGCTGAGGTGCTGGAGAATAGTATTGAATGTACCATGGACTGCCAAGAAAACAAACAGATTCACCCTGGAGAGGGTTAAACTGGGAGGCAACCTGGAGGCAAGGATTCTGGGGCTTTATCTGACATATTTGGACATGTTGTAAGGAGGGACCGGTCCTTGGAGAGGGACATCATGCTTGGGAGGGTGGAGGGCAGTCGCAGGAGGGGAAGGCCCTCTATGAGGTGGATTGATTCAGTGACTGGGCTAATTGGGATGGGTATATCAGAGATAGCGTGATTGACAGAGGATAGAGCAGGGTTTAAGACTGTTGTACATAGGGTCACTACGAGTTGCAAGGGACTCGATGGCACATAACAACAATAACAACCACCCATGGAATCTTCAAGGGGGGCAGGGTTCAGGTGGTAAAGTCCACAGGGACTTCTTCTGCTAAAGAGACTGTATCTAGAGAAGTGTGAATTCACTAGTTGCTGTGAAGGAGAAAACGGGGGAGCCTCCTCTTTCTGAATTTACAGCCTCAGAAACCTGATGGAGGTTAATAGTGAACTGGAAGTGACTCGGTGGCTATGATTTTGAGCTCTCCTTCAGAAATGATGGTGAAACTGTGATTAAGCACTCAGATGTTAATCACGATGCAGAATTGGCTTGTTTAAAGAGTGCAAGCAAACTTCAAATTCACTGATGTTAAGTCAGAAATAATTTATAGCTAAACCTCTGCTGAGTTTTCAGTAGATCTATCAACAATCTGCGTTATGCAGATTAAATTACACAGAAACAGATTATTTGGTTTTCTCCTGCATGTGCACTGGTGAATTCAAACCATGAGAGAAGTGCCATCTTTTGGTTAGCTGTGCAAACCCCTACGGACTATGCCACCAGAGTTCCCTCTGTAAAGAATTACAACCTTGGAAACCCTGTGGGACAGCTATATTCAACCCTACATTGTTATTGCATATCAGAAACAACAAAGTGATAACTTCAGTTTGGGCTTTACATCCCCTTTCCTCCTCCCTCAAACAAAGGACATGTTTAGCCTTTATGTGGACACTGAACATCACTTTCAGAATCTTGTCCAATTGTCCTCCATTCCTAACATTTCCACTGACTAATTTTGCATCATCAACATTAACATTAGACAATTACTAGACACATATTATTGTAAAGCATATGTGTATAAATGAATGTTCCTTCACTTCCAGATGTTGGTAGGCAAGTAAAGTTTATGATCAGCAGAGAAGCATTTCCTAACCTCAGCTAGCTGATTTTCTTCAATTAGAAGTTCTGACATTACACTTTAGAACAAGGGTATTAATCTGAATTATGGTAAAGGGGTTTTTTTTACTAGTTCCAATCTCTTCTCATCTTATTTGACTCCAATTTCTAAACTAGAGGTCAAGTTTTAGGTCAAAAAGTTAGCAAGTGTAGGCCAACTTGACAGGATATAGAGCCTAACATCAGGTTGCTAACTGTCTGAAAGGTTTGTGGAACAAATTAATTAACTGTTCAATGAAAGAATGATGGGCACCCTCCTTCTGCAAAGATTTACAGCCTCAGAGGGTCACTATGAATTGGATTTATCTAGAAGCAGTAGGCTAAAGGTTTAAAGGTGTGATTATGGATTTTCTTGAACCCTTTTTAAGCTAAAATTTTGTAACAGCTTTGCAATTTTCAAGAGAGTGGAAGGTTTGTGAAATGTTTACCAGCCAAAGACATGTGCATGTATTAATGGAAAAAGGCTCTTTAAATTATTGGCATTTCTCTCTAAACTGTTTTTCCCAAATTATTCAAATTTCTTCCCTAATTTTAAATAAAAATATATCTAATAATTTCAGCTGAACATCAACAAACTCACCACAACTCACTGTTTTCTAATAAGAAAGTCTACAAACCTGATTAGCACCCTCCCTTATTTTAAGCCATTCTATTTATTCTAGATTCATGTTAATGGTTAAATCTATTTTTTTAAAAAAAAAACAGTTATGTTATTTTATATATTTAATGTAAACACTGACAAAACAACTGAAATTATCCCTGATACTGATTTATATTCTAACACTAGAAAGAAAACACTTTTTTTTCCTTTCACAAAGAGCAAAGGCCTTCAGAATCAAGTTTGTGTTCAAGTAGCAGCAAAGGCTTGCTGACAAGATATTTTGGAACAACTTGTTATTAGGAAGGAAGTATGAGTGGGAGGATGAGAAATAGCTCATGCCCATATGACACATACAAGTTGTGAATGTGTTAGAAGTCCATGATGTAGAACATAAAAGCGTTCAATAATTTATCTCAGTGACATAGAGGAACTTACTCTAATCTTTTATATTTACAGATCAATTATGATTAGATTTTCTCTCTTCTTCTCTCCTTTACCTCTGTCAGGTCACATGTTGGTGATTATAAGCATTCTAGTTTGTAGCATTATGGAGAAACACAAAACTTGTCAAAATATCAAACAAACTATGTGGATTCTCCTCTTAAAACTCTACATGCCATTGTTACTCAATGTACATAACAAAATCATTAATGCATGAGAAATCATATAGAATTTTGTCCTCATTTATTGCTTCATCTAATAATTTACGCTTTTAGAACTACTTTTTCTAAAACTGTCCCAGTGGCTTTATGAAAAAGCTTTTCTACGTCCCATAGAAATTAAAGGGATATGTTTTGTTTTGTTTTGTTTTAAAAAACAAAAGATAGTCTTATGATACTTTTACATAATGTAGTACACAAAAATTAGAAATAAATGTGTTTAACATACAATTATTGAGTTGTTGCTATTTACAAAACTCTTTGACATGTTCTTAGAGTTAGGAGTCAAAGATCACAGTGTTGTTGCTTTTGAACTCATTGATGTACTTGAACCAAAGTCTTGATAATTTAATTTCAATTCTACTATCTACCTGTGGACGTCACTTTACAGAATATAGGTTTTCTTCTTCGAATGTTTGTACTCCATTCTGTTGCCATTGGTATCTTAAGTCGTATTATACTACTAAAGGACAAACAGAATTGTCCACAGAGTTGTAATATATATTGAAATATAATAGCACATCCTTCTTCTAGAGAGTGGCTGATGAGTTAAACTGTTAAACTTTTGATTTGCAACTGAGTATTTAACCATTGTTGTTGTTGTTGTTAAGTGCCGTCAAGTCACAGGAGACTCATAGCGACCCTATGAAGGAGAGTCCTCGATGGTTGGATGCCTTTCATCCTCTCTCCAGGTTCATAGGGTTTCCGGAGGCAAGCTATTATGGAAGTGGACGTCACTCCTTTAACTTAACCATTAGGGCTGCTAAATTCTTCCAGTACTTGAAATTTTCCTTAAGAAAAAGAGTTTCACAACTCTTGCATAAAGTCATATATTAACTTTTACACATTGTATTATCAGCTTATAAAGTTTGTGGTTCTTGAGAGCAGAAACAATATGGTATATATCTCTGTATCACCTGGGATGCATTTCATAGGACTTTGAACACTGTGTTGTTGTTGTGTACCATTGAGTTGGAACCGATCCATAGCTGACTGTCCAAAAGATTTTCAGAGGCAGTTAATCACATAGGAGGAGATTGCCCATTAAATATTATGAGTTGCACTGCTTAGTGAAAGATCAGTGCACCAGCGAGAGGAAAATGTGTAGTCTCTTCATCTAAAGATTTACTTCCTTGGAATCCTAATCAAGGTCTTTTGAGTTAAAATTGCTTCATAGTAGTAGATTTTATCATAGTGCGGTTTACAAGAAATGCTAGATAAATTTTACAGACAACTAAACATTATCGAAGATCCTAGAAGGGGAAGATAACTTCTGGTTTAAAGCCAAGTAGAAATACTAATGAAGGAGATAGTATCTGAGCTACAAGTGTGTTACTATATTTGTTTTTTTTTTTACTCCTCTAAGGTATAAATACATTTTTATAATTAATAAGGTATCAATATTTTTTGTTGTTATTCATAATGTCACTATGAGTAGTCTGTCTACAGCTCGATGGCATTAACAACAATAACAACGCCAACATAGAGAGAGCTGCGTTGGCCCAGTGGGTAGAAAATTATTCTACCACACCCAAGGTGGGTTATTTTAATCTGTAGCCCTCAGGCCTGGCTTTAATTGTTTTCCTGTCAAATATTATTCTGGGTGGTATAGCACTGGTCTGTGCATTGCTGTACAGAGGTAACTCATGGTAGCTGTGATGCTAAACTCTGTGACACTCACGTGCCCAATGTGATAATGGTTTACCCATGGCAGACAGTGTCTGGTGGAGCTTTCTGATTAAAACAAGCTTGGAAGCATGAGTGGCATCCACTTCCGAAATGGCTTGCCTCCAGAAACTCTATGAACAGTGCTCAGGTCTTTCATTCATAGGGTTGCTATAGTGGCAAGTAGCAGTGCTGAAATCCTGAAGGTGTGAGGTTCAAATCCATCAGATGCTGTACTGGAGAAAGAAAGGCCAATCTTCCATACTTGGACCAGGAGATAGTCATCAGGACAGAGCAAGCAAACACTGCATAGTTCAAAATTGGTAAGGGTACATGCCAGTAGTGATGTATCCTATTTCCATACCTTTTCAATCTTTACGCAGAACAGATTATCTGGGAGGCTGGGCTCTATGAGGAAAAATGTGGTGTCAGAAGACTCATCAACAATATGCATTATGCAGATGATCCAATCCTGCTTGCTGAAACTCAGAAGCAAGCTGACATGCTTACTATGGAAGGTCAGGGACTGCAGTCTTCAGTATGGATTGAGGCTCAATATCAAGAAAATAAAGATTCTCACCACTGGGTCAATTGGCAGCATTAGGATGGATGGTGAGGAGACTGAGATTGTTCACAGTTTTTGTTTGCTTGGCTCCGCAGTCAACACTCTTGACACCAGCAGCCAGGAAATTAAAAGACGTATTGCGATGAGAAAGTCTGCTGTTAGGGACCTCTCCAAAGTACTGAAGAGCAATGGCCTCCATCTGGAGACTAAGGTGTGCCTGATACAGACCATGGTCTTTACAATAACTTGCTATGGACAATGACTTAGGGAGGCTAGAAGGAGAATTGATGCCTTTGAGCTACAGTGTTGGAGAAGAGTATTGAATACACCATAGACTGCTAAGAAAATAATCAGGTTCATGCAATATTATTCAAAATGGGTGACCCTGGAGGACATTATGTTGAGTGAAGCATCTCAGTCACAAAAGGACAAATACTGCATTGTGCCACCGTTGTAAAGCAGGACTGACCTCGGGGTTTGAAGGAGACTGAGAAGGATGGGTTCCACAATGAATACTGCATTGAAACAGATGAGGGAGAAAACTGTTTAAGAGGGAAAATTATTAGGGATTATTGTAATGACAGGAGTCCAGAGTGAAGGCTGTATAGTGGAGTGGACCTGGGGGGAGGGATTGTAAAACAATGAAAGAATTTTTCTTTTATTTTTCCAAGAGGGTAGTATACTAGGGGGGGAGTTTTGAGGGGAGAACAGTGCAACAATGAGTGAATGGAAATCCAAAGTCTCTGTAAATTTTCATTGAAATTAATAATAAATTTAAAAAAAGAAAAAAGAAAAGAAAAGAAACAGGTTCATACTGGAAAGGGTTAAACCAGACTGCTCCTTGGAGGCAAGGATTCTTAAGCTTTGTCTGACATACTTCAGAACATGTTGCAAAGAGGGACCAGTCCTTGGAGAAGGACGTCATGCTTGGGAGGTCAGAGGAACAGCACAGGAAAGAAAATCCTCTATGAGGTAGATTGATTCAGTAACTGGGGTAATGGGTGTAGGTGTTTCAGAGAGAGTGAGATTGTCACAGGATAGAGTTGGGTTTAGGGCTATTATACATAGGGTCACAGGCAACCTGACAGCATGTAACAATAAGATATAAAATTAAAATTATTAAGTCAATTAATAAAGAAACATTATTATCTAATTTTCCATTATTTATACAAATTTTAAAATGAGTACTCAATTGTTTCAATGATATATTAGATATTGTTTTAGCTATATATGCATTCTTCCCAAATTACAGTGAAACAAAATAATCATTTTACTTTGCATTTAAGAGCTGTACTGCCAATCAGAGGTTCTCGAGGGAGAAAGATGGGCAATCTCCTTTAATGTGATTTACAGCCTCTAAAAACCCACTACAGGGTCACCTATGAATTGGTTCTTACTTGATGGCAATGCTAAACAAGATAAATTTAGACAAGGCATAACAAAGATGGACTGTCTCTTCTTTATGATGTCTCTTCTTTGTGATGTATACATCTTCACAGTAGTGTCGCAAACTACTAAATTAATAAGGATGGCTTTACTGAGCTTAGTATTGCCTTTTACTTGCATTCTTTGGTTCTTTATACTTTGTTTCTGCAGGGACTGGACTTTGGTTGGACTGGCTGAAATAGCTGGGGATTTGCTGACTGTCTCTCTTGTTCTTCTCAGCCTATCCAGGTAAGTATATTGGCTTTTCTTACAATGAGATGATCTTTGGGTATGTGTGTTATCAGGACAACTTAAATATTCTCATTTAAATAGGCAGAAATAAAAGATGCATGTGTTTGTTATTGTTGTTGTTATTATGTAAAGTCAAGTCTTATCTGACTCATAGTGGCATTACAGAAACACTTGTACTTCACCATACTGACAAATGATGCCATTATCACTGTAACTGTGACAATCCATCTCATTGAAGGTCTTCCTCTTTTTTGTTTACCCGATACTTTATGAAGCATGATGTCTTTCTACAGGGAGTGGCCCCTCCTAATAATAACTCAGAGTTTGTGACACTTGACATCTCTGTTTCTAAGGAGGATTCTGGCTGACAGATTTGTTTGTTCTTTTGGCAGTCTATGGTATAGTCAACATTCTTCACCTAACCAGAATGAAAACGGTTAAGCTATTCTTTTCATTATAATTTGCCCATTTATCACATTCATATGAAGATATGGAAATAGAATGATTTGAATCAAGCACGCCTTAGTCCTTAGAAGTATTCTCTTACACTTTAACACTTTAAAGATGTTCTTAGTAGCAGATAGCATTTGTTGAGTTCTTGGTCTAAAGCTTGACTTTTAAACTATTGCTTCTATGATGTTTGTTGTGAACCTAAACATAATTACATCTTTGATAACATCAAGGTTTTCCCTACTGATCATGTTATTATTTATTAGTTCAGTTGTGAGAATTTTTATTTTCTTAAGATTAAGAAGAAATTTATTCTTTAAATGTAATTCATAGTTTGTTAGGATTAGACACAATTGGATGTCTTTGATTAACTAAACTCAACTCATGGTAATTGAGTTGAAACTGATTGACAATTGATCAATGAGGTGGTCTCCACAGGCTGTGAATTGTAAGGAAGGAGATTGCTCTTATTTCTCCCATGGATCTACTAGTAGATTTGAACTGTCAAAGAGGCTTGACTTATAGATTAGTAGTGAAATTGCTCATGAACTATGCCACCAGAATTCTTCTCTTTGTATATTGTTGTTAGGTGCTGTCAAGTTCACTATGACATACAGTGACCATGGATCTGAATCTTGCCCTTTTCTGAGACATCTTAATCATCTATGACATACATACTCAAGGCAATTGCTACATCTTTGGCCCAATCCATCTTGTTGGATGTCTTCTTCTCTTCTACTGAACCTCTACCTTTCCCAGCATGATATCTTTTTCCAAGGAGAGGCCTTTCCTGGCAACATTTCGAAAGTATGTGCCATTATACATAGAGTTTTTGAAGGCTTACAACTTCAGAAGTAGATGATCAGTTCTACTTCTAAGTCTGGAAGCTCTTCTTTCTGGTATTGTCTGCTATCAGCCATGATGGAATTGATGTCAACAATATGCTTCATTCTACATCCTCTTTGACTATGTCTTCAATTTCTAGCCATTTTCTCTATATTATCAAATTTCTATTTCCAACCACCAATCTTTCCTCTTTGTTTCCAACTTTTACATTCAAGTCATCAGTAATTATTAATATGGTTTAATTGCACATTTAATCAATAAAAGGGTGAACAAGTTTTAGAAATCCTAAATTTCTTCCTCTCTGTCTTAAGTGGTTGCTGAGCAAATTGAGTAATAATTGCATCAACAGAACTTCCCTATATTGTATATAAATACCCTATCACTGTCAGCATTTAACTTCAAGTTCCATCTTGATATATTCTTTTTGATAATGATTATCATTTCTCTTCAGTTTGTCTTTTCTAGTGCAGTAGACCTTATGATTGTCTAATTCCAAACGGCGGATACCAGTCCATTTCAACTCACCAATACCTAGAATATTGATCTTTATGTATTCCATTTCCTCCTAGATAATTTCAAGTTTTCTCAAATTCATACTATATACATTTCATGTACTGATTATTAATGGACGTCTGTCACTATTTCTCCTTATTTTGAGTTGTGCCACATTAGCAAATGAAGATCCTTCATTGATGGAAAACTTTATTCTATCTAGATTACTCAGGTAGATTCTAATTTTAGAATTCCCAGTCCATTTTGAGTTGTTGTTGTTCTAGTTATGTGCCATCAAGTCACCTGTGACTCATAGTGACCCTATGTACAATAGCTCTGAAACCTACCCTGTCCTGAGCCAGCTCACTGACTCTGACACATTTACTCCTATAGCCCTAGTTACTGTATCAATCCATCTCATCTGTGGTCTTCCTTTCTTGCATTGTCTCTCCACCCTTCCTTGCATGATGTCCTTTTCCAAGGATTGGTACCTCCAGACAGAGCTTCAAAATCCTCCAAGGAGAAACTTGGTTTCACCCTTTCAAAGACAGACCTATTTGTTTTCTTAGCACTCCAGAGTATGTTTAAGAATCTCCCTCAGCACCACAACTCAAAGGCATCAATTATTCTTCTATCATCTTTAGACATTATACAACTCTCAGATGCATAGCAAGTAATTGTGAAGACCATGGACTGGATCAGGTACACCTTAGTCTCTAGATTGACAATGTTGCTTTTCAGTACTCTGGAAAGGTCCCTGATTTGAGTGTCTTTCAATTTTATGGCCTCATTTATTTTGACTGATTTAGACAATGGTCCACTTCTACTATTAGATTTTTCAAAGGCCCATTATTTCAGAAATGCTTCCTACTTTGGTTTAGTCCATAATCTTGGCTGAAATCTAAACCACCATGAGGGGTCCTATATGTGTTTGACATACTGATGGCATATTCTTCAGCATCATAGAAACACATAAATCATCAGAATATGACAAAGAGACATGAGGTAGAGAGGTACATGTCTTTCAGAGTAGACATTAGCTCTATTTGGTTTAAAATAGCTATTATCTCAGCAGTAGATTGATAGGGCTCCACCCATGACCAGTACATAGGCAATTCTAAGTGGAATTGATCTTCCAAGTTTTTTAGAAGTTACGTGTTTTGCTCATTTATGATATTCGGATTAATAATTCTTGGTCTAATGCATTCAACAACCTGCATTATGCAGATGACACAACACTGCTTGCTGAAACTGAAGAGGACCTGAAGCATTTGCTGCAGAAAGTCAAGGACTTCAGTCTTCAATAGGGATTGAAGCTCAATATCAAGAAAACAAAGATTCTAAACACTGGGCCAATTGGCAGCATCAGGATGGATGATGAAGAGATTGAGATAGTTAACAGTTTTAGTTTACTTGGTTCCACAGTCAACACTCCTGGTAACAGCAGCCAGGAAATCAGGAGACCTTTGTAGTGACCTTTTGTTCTCTTCCTTGATTCATCTCACATCCAGATTTGATCATTAGTGTTCAATGCTTCAAACATATTTAAGTTCACGTGGGATAGACTCAAGATCATATTTTGGTTCTTGTGGACTTGTTTTAACTTTCTTCAACTTCGATTCAAACTTTAATACATGAATCAATGACTGTCTGTTCCACAATCAGCATCTGGCCTGATTTTGACTACAGCTATTGAGCTTCTTATTCCTTCCACATATGCAGTCACTCTTAGTCCTATTAATTCCATCTGGTAAAGTCCATTTGTAAATTTGTTGTTTGTATTTTTTTAAAAGACATTCACTATTAATAAATAATTTAACATAAAAAATTAAATTATTATGTTTCTGGCTTTATTTCTGTCACCAAATTCATACTTTCCTAGAACTATTCCTTCATTTTTTCCATCTTTTGCATCCTTAACACACATTAATTACATATTTGGTCAGTTGTGGACTGCAAAATTTGATTAAAATATTCAGTGCCCTTTTATTTGGCTTTAGAGATTTGTGCATTTATTTAAATAATAGTCATATTAACAGGTCTTCTGTGAATGTGTATGGATAATATACTATCACTCATAATATTATCCTTGAGAAGAGAACTTGAAATTGTCTTTTTGACTATGAATGCAATATCATTCTTCTTTTGATTTTCATTCTCAGCATAGTATATCATATGATTATCATAATTTTAGTGGCCAAAGACAGTTCATTTCATCTCACTAATTCCTTAAATGTCAATGTTCATGCATTTCATTTCATATTTCACAACTCCTAGTTTTCCAACATTCCAAACTCCAATTTTTAAAGGATGTTTGTGACTGTTTCTTCTCTTTTTGATTGACTTGCAATCAAGGCTCTACCTTTAATACTGTAACTATATGTGTTCCTTTCTTGTTCATAGGATTTTCAGAGTCCTTCTATTTACACAGTAGATGACCAATCCTGCTTCCTAGTTTGTCTTAATCTAGTAGCTCTACTAAAACTTGTCCGTCATAGGTGATCCTTTCTGTCATTTGATACACAAATAGCCCAACTTTCAGCATTAACACACCCTCAAGATACCATAGTACATTAAACTGACTGACAAGTCGTGTACTAATAAGAATAATTAATGATAAGCAAGCAAGATTATAACTTAAGCTATAAAATAATTAACAATGTGCAGATCATTTCCCAATATGATAAATTGACAGATAAATCTCATAATTTAGTAGACTCCAAGTCAGAATCCCATGCACCAATTTTAGCGAAAGGCTTTCTTTCTCTGGCAGTTCTGGATGATGGTTTTTGTCTCTGAGCTCCTGCTCTTGGACTATCTTCTAATGACACAATGTCTCTTCTCTGATAGTTGATATGAAAAATCACAGTGCAAGGCTCGTTTGAGGCCTCTGTCACTGTGACAGGACAGGGCCATGGATGGGGTGTTAGAGCCTTCTAGCTGAGGTGCACGACTGCCACCACAAAATAATGTCCCAGGTATAGGTGATCTCTCCAGTGGATCTGGGATGTTTCGAGCTCCACATTAGACCTGAGTGCCCAAATGGAAGGGAGGATCAAAACGGCTTCCTTCTTTTGCCAATCCTTATTTGCTCAAAGGCAAGAGCAAACTTGGCTGGAGTCAAAGCTGGGAGGATAATGTACCTGAAGGAAAATGACAGAGTAGGGGTTGAATACTAGGGATCATTATGCTGATAAGAATAATTCAGTCTCATAAGAACAAACACTAAATAAGTTCATTATTGTGAAAACAGGTGGATAATTGAGCAATGGATGTTCAAAAGGGGAAGGAGAAAGAGAAAGGGACACAAGAGGATGGGGTGGGGATTGGAATTCACTAGAACAGAAGAGGCTAGTGGATAGATGAAGGTGTGAAGGAGTGGGAAAGATCTCATAGGTACTTGAACAATATAGACTGGGTGATAATAGGCATAGATCAATGGTAATTATACAAAATATGACCGCATGAAAAACAATATACATGAATGAAACTATGTATATATATATGATTCTATGCAAATCAATAAAAATATGTAAAATATTTAGAGCTTTGGAAACTTTATGGGGGGTTGCTATTATTTATAGTCTATGTGGTGACAGCGGGGATTGGGATTTGAAGAGCTTTTTTGATAGTTTTTTTTTTTTGTTACATGCAATAAGGTTTTTAACTCTTAGCACAAGGAAACACTGCATGGTTCAAAATTGGGAAGGGCGTACTCCAGGGATGTGTCCTTTCTCCATACCTTTTCAACCTGTATGCAGAACAGATCATCCGGGAGGCTGGACTCTATGAGAAGAAGTGTGGCATCGGGATTGGTGGAAGATCTGTCAACAATCTGCGTTATGCAGATGACACACAACCCTGCCTGCTGAAACTGAGGAGGACCTGAAGCACTTGCTGCAGAGGGTCAACGACTGCAGCCTACAATATGGATTGAGGCTCAATGTCAAGAAGACAAAGATTCTCACCACTGGACCAATTGGCAGCATCAGGATGGATGGTGAAGAGATTGAGATTGTACACAGTTTTAGTTTCTTGGCTCCACAGTCAACACTCTTGGCACCAGCAGCAAGGAAATTAAAAGGCACATTGCCATGGGAAAGTCTGCTGTTAGGGACCTCTCTAAAGTACTCAAGAGCAATGATGTGTCTCTGAAGACTAAGGTGCGTCTGGTACAGGCCATTGTCTTTGCAATCATTTGTTATGTGTCAGAGAGCTGGACAATGACCAGGGAGGATAGAAGGAGAATTGATACTTTTGAGCTCTGGTGCTGGAGAAGAGTGCTGAAAGTGCCATGGACTGCTAAGAAAACAAACAGATTCATCCTGGAAAGGGTTAAATCGGGCTGCTCCTTGGAGGCAAGGATTCTGAGGCTTCATCTGACTTATTTTAGACATATTGTAAGGAGGGATCGGTCCTGGGAGAAGGACAACATGCTTGGGAGGATGGAGGGTAGGCACAGGAGGGGAAGGCCCTCTGGGAGATGGATTGATTTCGTGACTGGGGCAATTGGGATGAGTGTGTCGGAGACAATGAGATTGCCACAGGACAGAGCAGAGTTTAGAGCTGTTGTACATAGGGTCACTATGAGTCGCAAGCTACTCGACGGCACATAACAACAACGCTTACCATGTTTACCATAAATATTTTTTCAAGTAGTCATTTTAATTATAGTTACTGTTAGATATAATTTAAGCTGACTACATTTATTTAACAATCAACTACTTCCACTTTCCACTGATGTTTTTATGTAAAATTAATACTAAGGTTACATATGATAAGGATTCATATATTTATTTTAATATCAAAGTACTATAGTAATGATCATCATTTTCTGATGTATGATTTTTAATAATTTCTTAAAATGTACTACCATAAGTATAGACTGACAGCACCTATTACAGTCTGTATTACCTTTTGATCATCTTAAGGTAGAATTTGTACAACTTGGCTCAGGAAGTCATTGTTCCAGAGGCGGGCTGGGCAGCTATCCTGGCTGAGTTTCTCTCTGAATTTTTTTAAGTCTTTTTTATTATTATTATTAATTTCAGTGAACATCTACAGAGATTTTAGAATTCCATTCGTTCATTGTTGCACTTTTCTCCCCACCCACCCTACTCTCTGAACTTTTGACTCAAGGGAAGACTTGCTTCAGCTGGGGAGAGAAATGGCCTTTGGATTAGCAGTGAACTGCTAATGTCAGGCAACTGCTGCAACTAGGCAGGTCCAAGGTGCCCAGGGCTAAAAGCAGCTCAAGCTCTGAGATGGGGGAGGAAGTAGCTTCACCTGTGATACTGGTGTCCCCAGTGCAGTTCAGAGTGGTCGCAGCAGGTCGTCCTCCAGGTGGCAGGGTATCCAGGCAAACAGGGCCACCCAGGCAGCAGGACCAGGTGCTCCAGGTGGCAGATTCAGGGTCCAGGCAGTGGAGTCAGGGCTACTAGACTAAGGGGCTGGGCTTCTAGGTGAAGGGACCAGGGCGCCTCCAGGCAGCAACACCACAGCCTAGTGCTCCAGGCAGGACAGCAGTCCAGGCCACAGTAAGAAATTTTTCACACAAATTGGTAGTTAATCGACTGGAACAGATCTGCTGTGTCTTTGACGATGCAACACCATGACTGCTACAACATAAAATTTTTAAAGGTCATCTATCTTAATTACGTCTATCCTTTTAGTAGATTACAGTAAATGTCAAAATGATAATGACTTTATTTACCAGTTAAAATTTACCAAAATAATAAAAATTCCAGAGATTATCTAATATTATTAAAATTTCAAGCCATACTGGGATAACACATTTTTACCAGCTGTTAAAATAAAGGAGCAAAACACATGGCTTTCAAAAGCAGTTTTCCCTGATCTTATATAAAGGTGTTAGAATGCATTAAAAATTGTTTAAGGGTGTGATGTTTTCATGAAAATATCAAATTGGACTTAATCAAATAGAGTTAAGGCATAAGGAAAGGGTTTTCTATATACATAAGCAAGAAATCAGGAAAACCTAAAATAAATTTACCATTTGAGACTTAAAAATAAGATTCTTGGCAATTTGGATTTGGTTTAGTTTCATGGTTCTTCAGAAAGTTAAACATAGAATATCTATATGACTTAGTAATTCCACTTCTAGGCATACACAAGAATTCCAATATATCCTTGCACCCCAATGTTCACCATAGTAAACAGGTAGAAAAACACATGCATCCTTCACTGGCGGCATGGATAAGTAAAATGTGGCATAAATAAACAATAAATGATTATTCACTCACCAAGAGAAATGAAGTTCCAACACATGAGGCTAATAAATCACCTTGAAAACATTATACTAATTAAATGTAAAAATCTAAAGGACAAATGTTAGGTATGTATTCTATTTGTATGGGATAGACAGGTGTACAGAGTGAATAGTTCACTTATGATTATTGGGGGAATGGAGAATTATTGTCAGTGAATAAAGAATATTTGACATAAACAGCAGTGTTGTTTGCTTAAGTTGATCCAATTGATTTAACTTAAAATGATTACGATAATGGTTTTGTTATAAATTTTAATACCCTTGAAATTAAAAAAAATATTATTTTAGCTAGCAAAATTTTAACCCAATCTGCTAGTAATTCCACAAAACCTGCAACAATTGATTTAAAAGAACTGAAACACACAATTCAAATCATCATCAAATAAATACCACAATAAAGAACCAGAATGAACATATGTTTTGTCGTGGACTTTGTTTGAAAAGGAGATGACTTTTTCTCCTCAAATTGGATATATATATATAATTATTTCTTGGTCTGGGATAATAAAGTTAAAATTGTTTTAAATATCTTGTCAAAAAAATGAGCTCAATGAGCAGTAGTTACGCATGTTCAGAAAATAGGCACAGCTATATAAATAAAATAGAGATCAAAATGTTCACAAATTTTTAATACATTCACAGACAATAAAGCATCAAATATTCTACATTAATATAATAGAAAAATGTACACATAAATAAAATAATGAAATAAATGGTTAATAAAGAAAGGATTATTTGATACCACCATGTGGAAAAAATTAAGTATATGTGAGTTTTAACATATTTCAATAAAGCAACAACTAGGTACAATTATTATGTCTGCACTTATTTACAAGATAATATGTATAAGAAATTACAATGCATAATTGCTAAACTCTTAAGAAAATGTAATCATTTAACCTATCCACTCTGTTTTTAAATCTGTGTCCTTTGACTTTCTCTCAGCCAGCTCTGCAGGAAACTGGCAAAAAGCTCAAAGTGAGGCCAAATTTAGATTCTATTGCTTTTCTCCAAAATCTACTCATCAATTTAAAGGACTTGGGCAAATACAACTGACAAGCAGCTCTCTCCACTGAAGAGGCCTAAGAGCTATAAAAATGATAATAATTTACCTTTTATTCTACTGTTCATATAAATAAGAAAGGCCAGAGTTTCAAAAAGGATAGTACTCTATTTTAAGAAATAGTTTCAGGAATAAAACATTAGAAGGTAAACTGAACTATATTGTTGTTAGGTGCCTATAAGTCAAATCCTACTTAAACCAACTTTATGCATAACAGATTATCTGATGTAATCATATCTGTTGTTAGGGACCTCTCCAAAGTACTGAAGAGGAATGGTGTCTTTCTGGAGACTAAAGTGCATCTGATACAGGCCCATGGTCTTTACAATCACTTTTTATGCGTCAGA
>NW_006399793.1:4056900-4085911 GCF_000299155.1 Elephantulus edwardii
TGTTGTTCATAGGGTCGCTATGAGTCTCAGGCGACTCGACGGCACATAACAGCAACAGCAACAGCATGAGTCACAAGCGGCTCGATGGCACATGACAACAACAACAATCATATCTTGGTTATAGATATTGAGATTAAAAAAAAAAAAAAAACAACAAAACAAAACCCTGAAACTCAGTGCCCTGAATCTGAATCAATTCATAACTAATCCTCCCTCAGGTTTCTGAAGCTGGAATTTCATGGGAGAGATTACCCCTGTTTCTCTCTAAGAGCCACTGGTGACTTTGATTTTTCAGAGAGACATAGTAAACTCCCTACGGACTAGACCACCAGAGTGCTCCTAGATGTTGGGATAATTAGACATATACTTGACATTATAGTGATATTATAAAACTTTCCAATACTTCATTAAGATTTGGGTCTTTTCTCTCTTACTTTCCTCCTCTACTGTCAAGATTAAGTAAATGAGAGGCTATCTTTAGTAACCTGATTTAGTCTCTCATCTACTCTTTCCCAAAGCCAGTTCCAGTGGAAGGGACCTTTCCCAAGTGCCATGGGAAGCAGCCTCCTTGGGAAATTCTTCAGAAGGCTATTTAGAGAACACTTGGTGATTTAAATAGTTTCTAAGGAGTTTCACTGGCTTTTCTTAAGGGAAGAACTGCCTGAGATTCTCTTGCCAGATTCTTCTATTGATTGTTCTTCGCTCTCTTTGAACTTTAGCCTGGTATAACTTATTCTATTAGACTTATCTCATTCTTTTAAAATGAGAAATTTCGCATTGCACCGCTATTTACAGTTAGAAGTGCAGAAGAATAAGTAAAATGAAAAATAAAGTAAGGAAGAGTGCAGGTGTTGGATGTGATAGAAGTAAACATGTGATCGGTATTTAAAACAATGTTACTAAATATAGCATTGCCTTCTAAGAAGTCCAAACAAATCTCATAAAAGTGCATTCAGGGTGGTATTAGAAACATGAATAATAAGATTTTGTCTCACATAGTTTGAGCAAGTTTCTAGGAAGGGCCAGTCTTTAGAAAAAGACTGCAGAGGTGGACATCATGAAGGATAGCACAATAAGATGAATTGACATGGCAACAGCAACAACAGACTTTTAGCACAGTGGAGATTATGAGGGTTGTGTCAGAATGGGCAAGGTTATGGTCTGGCTAACAGAAGAACTCAACTGAAAAGCACCTAACAGCACCAGAGTTCAGAGTTTTGTGCAATGACTGAATGGACAAAGGGAAAAGAAGAGAGGGAAAGGGGGTTAAAGGTGGGGACAATGGGAAATCTGGAAGCTGCAGAGTTTGGGGAACAGAGCAAAGGGGTGAAGGAATTAGGAAATATCTACTGCGGACCTGAAAAGGTGAGATAAGGTGCACATGTATTAATGGTCATTAATTTTAAAAACACAGTCTATGGAAATGATATTGTGAAACAGTGGGAATGAAGAATGCATGAAGCACAATATATATAAACCAAGTGCAATGTATATGACTTTTGTTGCAAACTAATATAAATAATATATTTAAAAAATAACTGAATGCAGGCTAGAGAAGGTCTCTATGCCATTATTTGCTAACATCTCTTCAGCTGTAGAAACAGGAATTTGAATAAGTAATGTTGCAAATGAGATTTAGTGTATTTGGAAGGTAATAAAAAATAAGGAAATCTACTTTTTTTAACTCCAATTGTATCTGAATCTTATTTCTTTAGTATATGTTTTCCTTTGAATCTCTAATTAATTAATAAGAAACAGTGCAGTTATGAATGTATTGATTTATTTCCTAAAGAGATTTATTTATTTTTTATTTTATCCTGTTTCTTCTTTCTAGGTGCACAAGTGAAATCCTAGCTCTGACGAGGCATTCATGCTGCTACAATCATGATTTTTAAAAATATATATTTCTTCAATAAAGTAAATGGAAAAATATATATTTATAAAAATATTTTTAATTGGATCTCTTCTGAAGCTTCCTGTAGACATTTCATTGTCCAGCTATTGAAATTAATCCTGAAAATAATGTGTTGAAAACTTGGCTAAGGAGTATAGACTACTATGAAAACTTGGATTATTGTAGTATGCTAACCTTAGTTTCAGGACTGATGATGGGAACTATCTTGTTGATTGAGGCTGATCATATCTGATCCCAGTATCTTCATCAGAGAGGCCAAGATCTTCCAAGTCAAATATGATCTACCTAAAGAAACAAGGAGCTGCTCAAATGAAAACCTCAGCTCCTGACTAATTGTCACAATAATACAATGTGCAGCTTTGCTGCTGGAGAGCTAAATTGGCACACTGTACCTTCTTGTTGGAATTAAAAGATGGCTGGGGGGAAATATAAGACTACACTTAAAAAAAAAGTTATGAAGTAATCTCGTTATAAGTTTTCCAAACTTCTCTGCTGAATGTTTGTTCCAAACTTTATTTAAATAGCATGTTACTGGGATACTTCATTTACATAGCATGTCAAAGTGTTATAATTTCCACATCTCCAGACTCCCAGGTCCAGGATAATATAGTATAATTGAGGGAAGTGCTACAAGATTTCTAAGAATGAATTTAAATTTATATAGTAATCATTTTTTCCCATCATTTCTTCCCAGAACAATGTAAAATCTATGATGTATTGTTTATTAGATACTGGAGATTTTATCCTCTCTGGACTTAAGCACCTTCAATAAATGAGTAAGGGGGTTCATTATACTGTAAAGTTATTTTGTTGTGTTTCTACTTTTGTTTTAAATTTTGTTACTTTCTTCTCTCTCTTTTTTTTTTGCATTTGTGTTGTTTCTCATTGGGAAGGTATCTGCCACAATGTTATTGCTATAGGAAATATAAATTAGATTGGATTATCACTTGGTATTATCACTAGAACAGTGTGACACATAAACCCCAGTGGTTGCTTGTTTTTTTTTTAAATCCTCTAATTAGTATAAATTTAAAAAAAAAATAGCTTCTTTCTTACTTTTCCTAAAATTAAATATGATTTATAATGACACTGTTAATAAAATCATTTCCACCACGTAACATCAAATAGACAATTTCAGAATCTTTTATTCTGACTAATTTCCAAATTTACTTAAAACTCTTATTCCTTGTTAAAAGCAATTGTGAGGGCATTAACAAATAAAAATATTAAAACAAAATAAAAGGCATTTGATGGTTCCCAGAAGGCAACTTAGGACTTCTAAAACTAAGACACTGGAGAACAAAGATTACAGACTTAAGGTGGTAATATTGGATCTCTGAGTTCCAAAGTCAATTTTAAAGTCATTTTTAAAACACTGAATCATCTTTTGGGGAAATGAGAATAAATATTGATTTCTTCCAATCACTTGGCCAGGTAGCTGTCCCCCAAATTTCTTGGCACAATTTGGTGAGCACATTCAGGCCTGCTCCTCTTTGTTGAAATCTCTCACTTGGTATTCTATCAATTCTTGAGACCTTATTTTTGCCAATTCCTTTAGAGAAGCTTGAACTTCTTCCTTTATTGCCATTGGTTCTTGATCACATGTTATTTCTCGAAATGGTTCTGTGTCAGCCAATTCTTTTTTGGAAAATGACTCTGTATATTCCTTATAACGTCTTTGATGCTTCCTGGGTCATTTTTATATTGTCCATAAGATTTTTTAGTCTTGCAAATTGAGGCTTGACTTTGTTTTTCTATTCTTTCAGCTTGTGAAATGCCTGGCCACTTCTTCTCTGTTGATTTTTTTTTCACTCCAGATGCTTGCACATTTCATTTTAATACTTATTTTGTCTTTATGATCTATCTTTTGAAATCTTATGTTTAACATCATAATATCTTCACTTTGTTTTGCTTTTTTTGGCATACTAGTGCAATATTCAGAGTTTTCCAACATTCATTTTCTGCTTTTCTGATTCCTGTACCTCTGTAGTGACCTATTGCTCTCTTCATGGATAATATTCCTTATATTGTTCCATAGTGCATCTGATCTTCATTCACTAGTGTGTAAATTATCCAGCAATATCATTACAAGCAAGTAAAATCTTGCTTCAGTTTATTAAAAATGACTAGAGGAACATACCTACAGAGAATTGCCAGTAATACAAACTGGGTTTATAAGATGCCTTGGCTCTAGAGATAGTATTGCTGATGTCAGATAAATCTTGTCCGAAAGCAGCAAATACAAGAATGTCTTTTATTTGTGTTTTATTGGCTATGCAAAGGCATATGACTATGTAGATCAGAACAAATAGTGGCTAACGTTGAGAAGAAAGGGAATTCCATAACACTTGATATTGCTCATTCAAATTCTATACCTAAATCAGGAAGCTGTTGTCTGAACAGAGCAATAGAACACTATATGTTTCAAAATCAATAAAGGAATGTAACCATACTTCCTCTATAATTTTTCAATGTATATGCTGCAAAGATCATTTGAAAGGTTATATGCTATGAATAAAAGCATGAGATCAGGAAAGAGGAAGATTCATAAATAACCTGTGTTCTGCAGAAGACACAATGTTGCTTGCTGAAAACTAAAGCTTGAAGTCCTTGCTGCAGAAAATCAAGGACTATAGTCATGAATATGTATTGCATATCAACATGAAAAAAACAAAAATCCTCACTACCAGGTTGGTAAGCGTAAGAGATGGAGAAGAGATTAAAGTTGTTAATGATTTTCTTTTGCTAAGATCCACAGTCAATACCCTTTACACTTGTTAGTTGTTATGTGCTATCGAATAGCTTGAGACTCGTGACCCTATGTATAACAGCCCTAAAATGCTGCTCTACCCTATGCCAACTTCACCGTCTCTGACACACTGAGTCCCACCACCGCAATCACAGAATCAATCCATCTAATCTAAGGTCTTTCTCTTCTGTGCTGTCTCTCCAGTCTCCCAAACATGATGTCTCTCTCCAAGGACCAGTCCCTCCTTGCAACATGCCCAAAGTATGTCATAAAGTTTCAGAATCCTTACCTCCAAGGAGCATCCCGCCTTTACCCTCTCCAAGACAAACCTATTTGTTCTCCTAGCAGTCCATGGTATATTCAACACTCTCTCCAGTACCACAACTCAAAGGCATCAATTCTCTTTCTAACATCCCTAGTCATTCTCCAGCTCTCCGATGCATAGCATGCAATTGCAAAGACCATAGCCCAGATCAGGTACACCTTAGTCTCCAGCCTGACATCGCTGCTCTTCAGTAATTTGAAGAGGCCCCTGACAGCTAACTTTCCCAATGGAATTTATCTCCTGATTTCCTGGCTGCTGGTACCTAGAGCTAAGCAAACTAAAACTGTTAACTATATCAATCTCTTCACCATCAATACTAATGCTGCCAACTTGCTCAGTGGTGAGAATCTTTGTTTTCTTGATGTTGAGCTTCAATCTGTATTGAAGGCTGCTGTCCTTGACACTATTCAGCAAACACTTCAGGTTCTCCTCAGTTTTAGCAAGCAGGGATGTGTCATCTGTATAATGCAGGTTACTGATGAATCTTCCACCAATCCTTATGCCATATTCCTCCTCATACAGCCCAGCATCCCGGATGATTTGTTTTACATACAGATTGAAAAGATATGGAGACATAATACATCCCTGGCAGATCCTCTTCCTGATTTTGAACCATGTAGTGTTTCCCTTTACTGTTCTGATGACTGCCTCTTGGTACAAGTTTCACATAAGCACGATCAAGTGTTCTGGGATTCCCATTCTGCTCAAAGTCAGCCATAGCCTATTGTGATCCACACAGTCAAAAGGCTTTGCATAGTCAATGAAGCACGGATAGACATTCCTCTGATACTCTCTGCTTTGAGCCAAGATCCATCTAACATTAGTTATAATATCCCTAGTGCCATGACCTCTTCTAAATCCAGCCTGCACATCTGGCAGTTCTCTGTTGACATGTTGCTCCAGTTATTTTTGGTTAATTTTCATCATATTCTTGCATGTGATATTAATTACATTGTTCGATAATTTTTGCACTCTGTTGGGTCACATTACTTTGGAATGAGAACACTAGCATTCTTGAAATCAAAATACTAGTTGCCATGGGGAAAAAAATCTGCTGTCAATGACCTTTATAGACTACTGAAGAGCAACGATATCAGTGTAGAGAATCAGATGCACCTGAGTCAAGCTATGATCTTTTCAGTTGCTTGCTCTACATTTGAAAACCGGAAAATGAATAGAAGAATAATTATACATTTCTTTGAGTTATGATACTGGATAAGAGAATTAAAGATACTACAAATTGTCAAAACAAACAGGTCTGTCCTAGAGAGGGTGAAATCTGGTTGATCTCTAGAGGCAAGGATTTTGAAACTCTATCTCACATATTGTGGGCATGTTTTCAGAAGTGGTTAGTTTTTGAAGAAGGATATCATGCTTCAAAGGTTAGAAGATAAGCACAAGAGAGGAAGACCTTGGGTGGACACGGTGACTGTGGCATTGGTGCCAGGTATGTTTGAGAGGGTGAGATTAGCTCATGATAGGGCAAGGTACAGAGATGTTCATAGGGTTCTTAAGAGTTGAAGTTGACTCAATAGCATATAACAACAGTAAAAACAAAACAGAATAAAGGAAGAGGCTGAGTCAAAACATAGAAATGAGTACAAAGTGAATTTTGAATGAATGAATTTAGAGAAGGCAGCCATTTTTAACTTTGCGAGCACTTATTATCTGCTCAAAACAGAAATCCAGGGTGGCAGTGTTCCTCTCACCAACAGCTGGATGATGAAAAGAAAGGTTTGTTCTCTTTCTTGCTCCTGACACCCCGCTATGGATTAGGTTCATCCACAGGACTTACATCTGCTTTATTGAAGCTTTCACCACTGTGTAACTGACATTGGGAATGCACAGCCTCACCATTAGCAGATATGAACCCTCCATCTCCTGGTGCAGGCAAAGTATACCATGTCTAAGAAAGGGCCTAAGCTGCAACCAGCACCTAGATCTACAGAAATACCATCTCTAACTGGTATCCTAATCCTTGATTGTCTACTGGCTTGGCAGAAACTGCTTCTGATTGAATGCTTTGTGGATTCCACACCAATTTCCGTTCCCACATTTGGAGCTACATATTCTCTGTCTCTTGAGACCAGCTAAATGCACCATTTTTGGTCATTTCTCAATTGGTAGAAACTGTTCTTGGTCAGATGTCTCTTTAGTTTGAGTGCTACTGACACTTAAAAAGGTGTCTGCATTCCTGCTAGGTGTAGAATAGTCTGCTCTCTGAACTGGTACTCACCTACAATCTATCTCAGGGTGTGACAGAAGTTAGTCCTTGAATATAAATGCTGTCCACCTCTTCGTGGTGCCAAAGTGAATCATCTGTGTGATTAAGTACCCTTAATATACTCATGGCCTGAATGAGAAGAGATACTATCCATGTCTGTGTGAACTGCCCAGGGCACCCGTGAGGCCAGTGAAATCTCCATGCCAAGTCGGGTGCTTCATCTTTTGGTGCATCTCTAGGTTGGCAAGATGCCAGTCTTGCCGTGACACCACAATTTATGCTATCCTCTTGCCAAGAGGGGCTATTTCCTGGGCTGAATACCTTGCCTTCAACCATTTTTCTGATGAACTAAAACTGCCCTTAACTGTAGAGGCAATCATCAACATTCTGCTAGAGTAGCAGAAAATCCACTGCAGACTAGAGAGCCTGTCTCCTTCCACCTCAACAGTGGCAAAAACACCAGGTGGTGTCCAGCCAGACCCTATGTAAGTGTCTTCTATTTTCCACTTTCTCTCTTTCCCACCCCTTCTTTATTTTACTGCATATTTGTGCTCATGCACAATCTAAACCTAGATTAGAAAGCTGTTGTCTGAAAAGACCTAGGGAATACTGTGTGGCTTAAAATAAGGAAGGGTGTGCATCAGAAATGTATCCTTTCTTCATAACTATCTAACCTTCATTTAGATGGGTGTGTCAGAGACAATGGGATTGGCACAGGACAGAGCAGGGTTTAAGGCTGTTGTACATAGGGTCACTGTGCATCGCAAACGACTCAATGGCACACAATAACAACAACAACAACAACAACAACAACAGCAACAACAATCTTCTCTCTTAAAAGTAAGTTTCATAGTTTCTTCTTATGTCCATTCTTGTCTTTTTCTTTTTTCTTGTATTTTTTCCCCTTCATTCATGTACAATGTACTTGATATTATCTAAGCACTTGTCTGGTCTTTTTCATTAGTTCTCAATGCATCATATATATTGAGTTGTCCATAGGGTGTTATGCCGCTAGCTAACTCAATTCTAGTTTGAATGAATCCATGACTCCATGCAAAAAAGTTGAGCAGTGTCCTCTTGCCTGTTCAATAGCCCTAGATACCAAGTGGAGCTACAGCTTTGTGTCAGTTCTACCTAAATAGCATATATACATTATGATGTGCATACTATGGCAGAGTCAACATAAACATAACCAAATATCCTGAAGAAGCAAGTTGCTGGTTCTGATGGCTTAGAACCATAATCTTGGAATAATTGTCAATTGGTATAACAGACTACAGATAGAATGTTCTATACCTTAATTTGTTTCATTGTCACTGGAGTCTTAGAAACTTAGTAGCATCAGTCAAAGGTGCAACTATCATATCAGTCTTATCCTGACTGGAAGACAAAGATAAAAAAGAGAAGAAAAGCAGAGATGTAGGAAAACAATTAGTCCAAAGAACTAATGGACTACTGAATCTCAACTTCCAAGATTCTTAGACCAGAAGAACTAGTTGGTGACTGGCTACCACTACTACATGACTTATAAACACTCTTGGAACAAGGGGAAAAGACAAATCAAAACTGACTACCACAGCTCATCTTTCAGTCAAAAAGTAGTAAGATAGGTCTATAAGGCAACCAACAACATCATACAGCCACATTCTTCCTAGAATACCAAACCATATAATGTCAAAATTGCAGGATTTTCCTTAAATATAAATATTAGAAGTCAGGAAGGATTAGGAGAAAAAAATACTGGAAATGGAAATCCCAGGGTAAAAATCTGAAAAGAACAGTTACATTATGTTTTTGTTGTTGTTACGTGCCTTCGAGTCGCTTGCAACTCATAGCGACCCTACGTACAAACAGCCCTAAACTCCGCTCTGTCCTGTGCCAATTGCACCGCCTCTGACACTCCCATCCCAATTATCCCAGTCACTGAATCAATCCACCTCATAGAGGGCCTTCCTCTCCTGCGCTGTCCCTCCACCCTCCCAAGCACGATGTCCCTCTCCAAGGACCAGTCTCTCCTCAAAACATGTCCAAAGTATGTTAGATGGAGCCTCAGAATCCTTGTCTCCAAGGAGCCACCCAGTTTAACCCTTTCCAGGACAAATCTGTTTGTTTTCCTAGCAGTCCATGGTATTCCCAATACTCTTCTCCAGCTCAAAGGCATCAATTCTCCTTCTATTCTCCTTGGTCATTGTCCACATAACAAGTGATAGTAAAGACCATGGCCTGTATCAGAAGCACCTTATTCCTCAGAGAGACACCGTTGCTCTTCAGCACTTTGGAGAGATCCCTAACAGCAGACTTTACATTATGGGTGTTGTAATTAATATTATGAAACAAATGTTAATGAATATTGTTGTTTTTGGGTGCCATTGAGTCACCTGCAACACATAGCAACCCTATGTATGACAGCCTTATACCCTGCTCTGTCTTGTGTCAATCTTACTGTCTCAGACACACCTACCCCCATTACCCCAGTCACTGAATCAATCCAGCTCCTCAAGCGTCTTCCTTTCTTGCACTGTCCCGAGCATGATGTACCCCTCCAAGGATTGGTCCTGCCTTGCAACATGCCCAAAATACATCAGACAGAGCTTCAGAATTCCTCTCTAGAATTCTGTTTGTTCTCCTAGCAGTCCATGGTATATTCAATATTCTTCCCTAGTACCAGAGCTCAAAGGTATCAATTCTCGTTCTGTCATCCCTAGTCATTGTCCAGCTTTCTGAAGCACAATAAGTAATTGCAAATAGAAAACCAATTTGCCTTGTAAACTTTCACTCAAGTACAGAAAAAAACCTGATCTTTGAAATAAAAATAATATGAGCATTTATAATTAAGATTATTGAAACTCTCTAGAGGAATCCATGTATGTCTTAATCAATATTTTATTGAGCAATTACTTTATGCCAGGTACTGTTCTAAATAATGAAACCTTTCAAAGACTACAAATAAGACTGTCTTTTCATATATTTATTTATTTTATAATCCAATATTTAGTAACTACTGCATGTGTGTTTTCATGTTTTACAGAAAATACTGTAAGGGAAGGGATTTTTAATTTTTAGAAACATACTTTCTCACATTAAGGAGACAAGAAGCTTGAATTCGGGACACTGAGAAGGGAGAAGGTATGGGAGGAAAGTCTTATCTCAGTTTCTCTAGTTTGCTATCCTTGGGGTTCCTGTGCTTGTGTCTACCTTAACTGTAGAAATTATTGAGCTTTGCAAATTTTCACTCAAATCATATTTCTAAAGTGATTGGTTTAAGACTCTGAAAAATGCACTAGAATGTTAAGAAGGCAAAGCAAAGAGAAGAAATCAATCAAAAGGAATGAATTCGCTTGGCATTTCTTAAGCTAAAGGAACTGAAGAACAAATTCAAGCTGTGAGTTGCAATATTTAAAGATGTTGTGGGTGGAACGTTGAATGACCCAGGAAGCAATAAAAGAGTATAAAAGGTGTGCACAGAGTCATTGTAACGAAAAATTGGCTGACACAGAATAATTTCATGAAATAACACATGATTAAGAGGCAATGGTGATGAAGGAAGAAGTTCAATCTGATCTGAAGGAAACAAAGTCCCAGGAATTGATGGCATACCAATTGACATATTTTAACAAACAAATGGTGCCCTGGACACACTCACCAGGTTGTGCCAAGAAATCAGGAGGACAACTACCTGTCCAACTGACTGGAAGTGATCTATATATATTCCTACTCCAAAAAGTGGTCTGACAGTATATGAAAATGATCAAACAATATCACCAACATCATATGCAAGCAAGGTCCTCCTGAAGATTTTTTTTAAAAAAGAATCTAGACCTGCATATCAGCAGAGAACAGAAAGAAATATGCAAATTAAGCTTAGAAGAATCCATGGCACTAAAAGCATTATAACCAATGTTAGATACATCTTAGCTGAAAGCAGAGAGTATCAGAGGAATATACGTAAGTGTTTCATTGACTATACAAAAGCATTTGACTGTATGGATCACAACAACTTGTGGCTAACCTTGAGAAGAATGGAAATACCAGAACACACAGTGCACTCATTTGAAACCTAATCCTGGACCAGGAATCAATCATCAAAAAAGAGTAAGGAAACACTGCATGGTTCAGAATCAGAAAAAGTGTAAATCAGGAATGGATCCTATCACCATACCTTTTCAATGTATATGTGGAATAGATGATTTGAGAGCCTGGACTTTATGAGGAGGAATGTGGCATCAGGATTTGAGGAAGACTCACCAACAACCTGGTAATACAGATGACACAACCTCGCTTGCTGTAACTGAGGAGACCTGACCTTTTTGTAGCAGAAGATCAAGGAGTGCAGTCTTCAGTATGCATTGAAGCTCAATATCAAGAAAACAATGATTCTCACTACTGGTCCAACTGACAGCATCATGATAGAGAAGCAACTGAGACGGTTAACTATTTCAGCTTGTTTTGTTCCACAATTAACATTCTTGTCACCAGGTTTCAGGAAATCAAAAGATAAATTGCACTGGGAAAATCTGCTGTCAAGGACCTTTCCAGAGTATTGAAAAACAATGTTGTAAGTCTAGAAACTAGAAGGGGCCTGATCCAAGCCTTGATCTTTTCAATACTTGCTATGCATCAGAGAGCTGGACAATAACTAAAGATAAAAGAAAAAAGTATCCATGCCATTGAGTTGTGATGCTTACGAGGAGCATTGAACATGCCATGGACTACCAAGAGAACAAACAGACCTATCCTAGAGAGTGTGAAATCAAGATGCTCCTTTGGGGAAAAGATTTTGAAGCTCCATCTCATGTACTTTGGGGATGATTCCAGGAGAGGCCAGTCCTTGGAGAAAGACATCACATTTGGAAATGTGGAAGGAAAACACAGGAATGGAACACCTTGAATGAGTTGGAATTTCTCATTGACTGGGGTAATGGGGGTCAGTGTGGAGGGGACCATGAAATTGGCTCAAGATAGGGTAGGGTTCAAAGCTACTGCACCTTTGGTTGCCATGAGTAGCAGGCAACTTGATGACACATAAGAACATAGAGAGAGTCCTCATTAATCTAATATAAACAACCTTATTTCACAAACGGATAATCTATAGAGGTATAGGAATTAGGATCTTACAATGCATGTTTATTTGAGGAGACACAATTCAATCCAGTGTATGTGTGTGTGTGTGTGTGTACACTTGCATATATATGCATTTGTATACATGTAGATTAGGATGAGATTAATTTTTTGATAATTTTTAAAAATTTTTTATATTACTCTTGTTTACAAAGTTTGAAAACTTTTTTTTCACAAAAGGTACAGAAAATGTGTACTGCTTTTTAGAGTTTGTCATATCTTGACATGATGTTATTGGAATTATGCTTATATTAAATATTATAATCCATGAAAGGAATTAGCAATACCTGTCTCACAGGATTTCTAAAAACATTAATGAGACAGCCGGGTCATGGTTGTTGTTAAATGTCATCAAGTACAACTCATAGCAACCCTATTAACAACAGATCTACATCAAGGTCTTGCCTGTATAATTGTTATACTCTTTGATCCACTTAACCTGCTTGCAACAGCCACTGGTACAGTCCGTCTCACTGAGGATCTTCTCTTTAGTTGACCCTCCACCTTTCCAAGCATGATGACCTTTTTCAATGAATAGCCTGTCCTATCAACATGCTCAAATACGTGAAATGAACTTTCACTATCCTTACCTGTAAGAAGCATCCTTGCTGACTTTCTTTCTCTAAGGCATTTCTTTTTGTTCTATTGGCAGTCGTCCATGGGACAATCAGCATTCTTCTTCATCATCACAACTCAAACACATTGACCCTTCTTCTGTCATCTTTATTCATTGTTCATCTTTTACATGCAAACTAGGCAATTGAAAAGAAAATTACTTTAATTAGATACTCCTCAGTGTTTAAGGTGACATCATTACTCTTAAAAACTTTGAAGAGGTTCCTATGAGCAGACTTTCCCAATGTTATATGTCCTTTGATTTCTTGAATTCTGGTACTGATTATTTTGTATCTAAACTTGGTATTTCTAATTCATTGTCCAATTTGCAGATGCATATGAATCAATTGGAATTATAATGCCCTGGATCAGACATATATTAGCCTTTAAAAAAACATCCTTGCTCTTTAACACTTTAGGGAAGTCCTTGACTGCTGCTGGCATGTGTGTTAATTATGAATTCAAACAAAATGGAATCATTTAAAATAGGAGTCATAGTCCATTCCAAGGCATTTAACAACAGTATCATGATGTTATTTTTAGTCTATGGTAAAAATATTCTGTTGCCTTTATGTTGAGATATAATACATATTGACGGTTGTAGTCTTTGAGCTTCTGAAACAAGTCCTTCAAGTTTGCTTCACTTTCTGAAAACAAAGTTGTATAACTTGTATGATGGAAGTTGTGGATGAGTTTTCTTACAATTCGGATGCTACGTCTTCATGTAGCACAGTTTCTAGAATGATACGTTCAGCATACAGATTCAATAAGTATGGATGAAGGGTTCAATCTTGTTGCACAAATTTCCTGATTCTACACCATGTAGTGTACCTTTTACAAGGAGTGCTCCATACTCTTAATATGTTCAAAGTATGTAAGGTGAACTTTCACCATCCTTGCCTCTAACAAGCACCCTAGTAGCACTTCCTCTAACATAGATTGGTTTGATTAATTATTCGGACAACTGCTTTTTGGCAAAGGTATTAACATAATCATAATTAATTATTCTGGGATTCCTATTCTTCTCAATGTTAGCCGTAATATTTTATGTTACATATAGTCTAATACACACAGTCTATAAAATGCAAGTACATCTCTCCGGTAATGTCTACTTCCAGTCAAGTTCCATCAGACATCAGTAATGATATACCTTATAATGACCTCTTTGGAACCCAACATGAAACTCTAACAACTCCTTGTCAATGCACTAGAGCTGGTTTTGGAATAATCTTCACAACAAATTAATTTACCTGTTATATTAATGATATTTTATGATAATTTCTACCCTCTGTTTGATAACCTTTTCTTGGAATGAAAAGAAACATGGGAATTTTGCAGTCAGTTTTCCAGGTAGATGTCTTCTAAATTTCTTGGCATAGGCTAGTGAGCATGTGCAGTGTTGCATTTATTTGTTGAAATAATTCAATTCAAATAAATGTGTGGGACAGCATTTGTTACTAATGCCTTTAATGCAATTTTTTTCTTTATTATCATTAGGTTTTAAACATGTGCTACTTCCTGAAATGGTTTAGATTGGATAATTTTTTTTTGTAGAGTGACTTTTTGTAGTGCCTCCATCTTCTTTTGATGCTTTCTGCATCATAGAATCTTTCAGTATTGCAGCTTGAAGCTGAATTTGTTTAAGCCTTACTATTTGATTGGAGTCTATGCAACTATCATATTTTAAATGGTAAATAATAGAAAATCTGAATCTTTCAAACGCCTTTATTAATCTACTTATCAATATGCTAATTTTGTTAAAGAAATACTGTTATGTACAAAGAAGCATACATGCATCAGAAATGTTATCATAAATGACTCAAGAAAGTGTGAGATATTTAAAACTAATAGCAATATATTTAAGAATTAAAACAATTTCATTGGCTTCTATTTCAAGCTTTCTATGAAATGCAGGACTTCTTAATTTTATGAGTCAATTTCTTTGATAGCTCTTGCATATTCAGGAGAAATGTTTCCTATCATAGCTTTGTTGCTATCACTAGAAATTAAAACATATTTGACCATCTTGATGCTTGGTTATAATGGTATCTCTCATATCAATTTCCATAACACTACTAGTTACAGAAAACTATCTTTTTTTTTCTCCTCAGCCAATAGACATTTTTGGTGCCCTTTTTTGACTTAGAGTTCACGATTCACTCAAACAGAAGTCTATCCTAAAATTCTGGTCCATTACATAATTTTGGGAAGCTGGGAGAAAGGCATTTGCATCATTTCTGTTCCCAGATCTGTTCAATATCTACTTCCAGTCTGTCATGCCTGAAATTAATTTTTTGCAATCTGGATCTTTACTATATGCTAAAAATTCAGTACAAAAAAGGACCTCCTTCTGCAAAGAATATGTAAGACAGAACATCATGTTCCATCTTTATAATGAAACACATAGTCCCTTCCTATCAAAAGGCAAATTTTTGTTTCAAAATGTTTGAATAGAGTAATACTTTAAAAGATTTTCAAATACAGTAGTTACTTTTAAGAAAGTGAAAAAATTTCTGTCCAGAGATGCATATTGGCCTAGATTAAGTAATTTGTATGTTGACCGGAAAAATCCTTTAAGTTATTTATCTCTCTTTATTTTATGTGTCTGAGAACAGAAAATAAATATAAGTAATCTAGACAGGGTCTTTCTAAAAATATTCCCATTCAGTTGTATGATTGCTAGAAATACAAACTCAATTTCAGTGTCAACAGACTTCTATTGTTGTTAGGTGCCTCCTCATACTGACCTTATGTGCAACAGAATAAAACTTCCTGATCCTGCACCGTCCTCATATTTCCATGGTGTTTAAGTCCATTGTTACAGTCCTTGTTTTAATCTCTCTTATTGAGTGTTTTTCTCTCACTCTTCACTTCTCCAAATACGAAGTCCTTTTCCAAAAACTAGTCACTCCTAATAACATACCCAAACAATGCAGGATAACATTATACCATCTTCTCCTCTAAGGAACACTTCAGCGTCAATAGTCCAAGTCATATTTGTTTATTCTTTTGATAATCCTAAAGCATACTCAATATTCTTCACCAACACCTCAATTCAAAGGCATCAATTATTCATGGTACCACTTTTGGTTGTCCAACTTTTATAATTATATGAAGGAATTGAGATTACACAACCCTTTTAGCAAGTAATAATGTGCCATTATAGTTCTTCAGAAAAGAAACATCCCTTAAAAATGTGTTTTTTCCAAAGAAGAAAATTATTTTTCTGATTATTCAGGCATTCCAAGACAGGTATCTACTCTTCTAATTCTTTGAACTTTTCAAAGTAAAGTAATAAAAAATTCAGACCCACAAGCATAAGTATTGTATAAAGTCATTATTGTAGAATTAGTATAAGGATACAAGAGGAGTGTGAGAGGTTGGAAGCAGAGGGATGAGGACATGCAGGGAGAGGACGGGATTAATCATGGGATTGTATAATTTGATGGGTGGGGGGGATGAGGGAAATGAAAAGAATTTGTTCTTCAAAACAATGTATTCAAATTTTGTAAATAAACTAGTAGAAAATTAAAGAAATTCAAATTCTGAAAACTTTTTAAAAATAACTGGAAAAAAGGATATCAAGTAAAATGGGGATAAATATATTAGAGTGCTAAATGAAATAACACATATATTTAATAATATGGCACCTTGATGAAAGATTCATGTCTTTTCCCTACTCATCCTTATCTTATCCATCTCCTCTTTCTTTACAGATTTTCTGTCATATGCTTCTTTTCATCAAGCTTCTCATTATTCTTTGATTAAAACAAGATGAACTTGTGAGGCTCTGAAATTAGAACAGACTTTACTTGGATCCAGAATCAAAACTGAGACTTCTTTCATGCCAAAGCCAATTCTTCTTCCTAATGATTACAATATAATCTCTTTAGAGGTTATATTGACTTTTTTTGAGGAATCTACTATACACTATTTAAAAGAATATTAGTATTTTCTACTGCTTATTTTTTTGACAAATAATATCTTTATTACATAATACTTAATTATGCTCACAGAAATCCTGTTCCTAGACTAAGAAGCAGTCATTAAAAGAGAATAAGAAGATACTACACCGTTTAAAGTTAGAAAAAGTGTGCATCAGGTTGGTATTCTTTCTCCATAACCATTTACTATGCACATAGATAAAAGTAAATAAAAAATAATTTGAGAGGTTGGACTGTATGAAGAAGAAGGTGGCATCCTGATTGGTAGAAAACTCAACAACCTATATTATGCAGATGACATAATCTTGTTTGCAGAAAGAGAAGATTTTAAACACTTATGGATCAATGATTACAACCTTCAACATGGATTATATTTCTATATCAAGAAGACAAAACATTTTACAAGTGGATCAAAAGGCAATATCATAACAGATGAATAAAAGGTTGAAGTCAAGGATTTTACTTGAATCTACACGCATGGTGGTGTTGTTGTTAGGTGCCATTGAGTTGAGTATGATTGCTAACCCAGCCACCTGGAGACCCCACTGTCCCACCACCTGGAGAGTGCCCAGCTGCCACCCCTGCTATCTAGCACCAGGAGCACTAATATCACAGGCACACTACTGTCTAGCTGCATCACTTGGGATTGGATTTCTTAAGCAAGCAGAGAAGCCAGGCATCACTTGGGATTGGATTTCTTAAGCAAGCAGAGAAGCCAGGGGGAGGTGTGGTTTCAGAAGGGTAGTTGTCATCCTGCTCCTTGTTGACTGTTCTTTTCAAGAGGAGAGCACCAATATAGAGGTCCTTCATAAAACATTACCATATCCTGGGTTATTAGTTACAATAACCAAGTATCTACTAAGAAAAGACTCACTTAATGTCAAGAAAACAGCAGTCGGCCTCAGTCATCATGAAAACATAAAACAACCTTCTCCTAAATAGGCAGACCCAATGAATAGCCATATATTTCAGAAGAAATATGTCGATGTGGAATTATTTGAACAGCAACAGAAGAAGATGCAAATGATGGAAGAAACAATGGGAGTTACTAAGAGCAAAATCATAGAGAAAGCAAGCCAGAAAAATACATATTGATGAGGAGGAACTTGAATAGCTACAGAAGAAAAGGGAGAGGGGATGAAAGAAAGAATTGACAGTATTAGATAAAGAGGTACAATAACTTAAGAAATCATCACAAGGCAGAGAGGGTACAGACAACACAGTACTGGAAATACAGGACAGCATGAACATGCAATCCAGAATATTAAGACCAAAATGGCAGAAGTTTCCAACACATTGATGGGAGAAAAGTGTTGAACTGGAGAGATGGAACACAGTGATCAGGAACCCAAGAGCCTAACTGGAAACATACTGATGAAAAAATCAGAGATGAGGCATAAAGAAAATAGAGAAAATTGTTAGAATCATGTAGGATGACATCAAAAGAAACAACAAACATATGATTGGAATTCCAGAACATGGGAGTGACAGAGAAGTCATGGAAAAAAATTGTAGAAGAAGTACTAAAAGAAAACTTCCCTGGTATTTTGAAGAATGGAAAAATTCACATTCAAAAAGCACAGCAAGCACCAGAAACCAAATAGACTAGACCCAAAATGAAAAATACCAAGACATATCATTATCAAATTCTCCAAATTAAAAGGTAAGGATGGACTACTACAAACGGTGTTAAAAACGAGAAAAACAGAGTCACCTACAAAGGGGAAACAATTAGATTAAGTTATGAATTCTCAGCAGAAACCATGCTAGCTAGAAGACAATGGAATATCAAGTAATAATTGATAGAAGGAAAGGAAATTTAGATATATTGGTTATAATGTTTGAATTAGTTTATCTGGACCCAGCAAGCAGAAAATCAGTAAGAATATAAATGAAGTGAATACTAGAATGAATCAACTAGATTAAAGGACATTTATTTTAGAACATTTTATCTCAAAACAGTACATACATTCACCTAAATGTACATGGAACATTTACATAGACAATGTTCTAGGCTAGAACAAAGACCTCGACAATTTAAAATAAAAATAAATGGATATCATACTGAGAATTACTTCCCTCAATAATATAATTAAATGAAAATCAGTAACAGAAAGGTCATTGTTGAGTTGAGCACAACTCATAACGGCCCTATGAACAAAAGACTTGAACCCTGTTCTATAACTATAGTCACTTCTCTATGTTCATACAGTTTCCAGAGGCATGTTGTTTAGGAAGTGGATGCCACTCTGCTTTCAAGCTTGTCTGGGAGCTCCACGAACTACTGTCCAGGATGCATAACTATTATGGCATTTTAAACACCAGTGGCACAGTGTTCAGCATCACAACAACCCCAAGATACTTCAGTACAGCAAACTAATGACCATTGCTGTACCGTTTAGAAGAATGTTCATCAGAAACACAATTAACATCAGGCCCAAGACTGCAGGCCTGAGGACCAAACTGCCTTATAAATACAAGGTCCATCCAACAGGTTCTGGTTAAGTCTAAACAAGAGACTTCCAACCCACAGCTCATTGTTACCTAAATCCCACAATTTCGAATAGTTTACACACAATTGTGAATGAGAAAACAACAACAGCAACAAAAATCCCCACCTGACCCTCACCAAAAGAAGAGAACCCACCTTCCAGAATCCAACTACTTCACACATGAGCCTCCAAACTGGAGACTTAGTTGTGGCTCAACCACCTCTTAAATACAAGGCCCACCCACCAGGTCCTGATTGACTCTAAACAAGAGGCTAACAAAGAGAACAGAAAGATAGTTGAACAATTACTTGGAAATTAAAGAATACATTTATAAATAACAGTTGAATGAAAAAAATCTTAAATCGAACTAAAGTATATTTTAATGAAAAGAAAATTTAAATTGAGTTTATCAAAATGTAAAAGGCAATAGAAGTAGGTCTTTGAGAGTAACATATAGGATGATATAACTATATTAACAACCGTTGTCAATATCAACTCATAACTAACCCTCTAGTGGGTTTTCATAGCTGGTAAATTCCAAGGGAGGAGATTGCCCATCTTTATCTCATAGAGAAGGCAGTGAATTTCAATCATGAGACTTTTGGTTGGTAACACAACTCCTTATCACTAAGCCACAAGAGGTCTCAATTAACAAACTAGAAAGTTCTGAAATAAAAAATAAAAGAATCTATGTTAGAAAACTATCGAAAAAAGAAATCTAATGTCATGGTTATTAGGAGCTGTTGAGTTAACTAAGACTCACAGCAACCTGTGAACAACAGATCAGAACTTTGCCTTATCCTGATTATCTCAGTACTACTTTAGTCCACTGCTGCGGTTACTGTGTCAACCTATATCACCCTGTGTCTTTCCTTTTTTTACTGTCTTTCTACTTTTACCGGATTAATGTCCTTTTTTAAGACTGGTACCCGTTTACAGTGTGTTTAAAGTATATGGGACAAAGTTTAACCATCCTTTCCACTAAGATACACACAGGTTTGCTTCCTTGAAGAAAAATTTCTTCTCATGTTAGTTCATGTTATATTCAATACTCCTGTCCACTACCATTGAATGATGCAGGAGGCATCCAAAGAAGGTGGAAAGAATTCAAAATCACTGTACTAGAAAGAATTAGCTGATTTCAGGAAGAATCATATGACTGCTAACTAGTCAAAGTTCAGGAAGAAGTTCAAGCTGCAGTGAAGCAATGTAAAAAAAAAAAAAATAAAGCCACGAGTATTGATAGAATACCAATTGAGGTGTTTTAGCAAATAGATGTAACCATGAATGTGCCAAAAGTTTTGGATGACAACTACTTTGCAACCAAATGGTGCTTCTTTGTTCTTCATTTAAAACACCCAGTGTTCATGTATCAAAAGAATTTCAGAGTTTTAGTTGGGTGTTATGTGTGTTAGGTGCTTAAGGATTTACTCATAGCTCTAGTGACCTTGTGACAAGAAGTTGCACCACAATCCATAAGGCATGTGGTTTGAGGTCTCCAATTTCTCCTGGGGAGAAAAATGGGTCATTTCCTCCCATACAATTAACTCCCTCTGAAAAAAATCACTGGAGAGTCACCTATGGGTCGGCTCTGACTCTATGGTGCACAAAAACAATAAAAACAATATAGTGACCTTTTGAGCAACTCACCAAAACTTTGCCCAATCCTGTACCATCTCCAAAACTACAACCACATTCAAACCCATTCCTACAGTCACTGTGTCAATTCTTCTCCTTTTCCTCTCTTTTACTGACCCTCTAACTTTCCCACTATGATGTCTCTTTTCTAAATACAGGCCCTTCCTGATAACATGTTCCCTTAAAGTAGCAGGTGAAAATAAATAATTAACATCATTAGAGTGAGATCAATGATATTTAAATCTTGGGTAAAAATTAAAAAAAAAAATCAAGAAACAGTTTTGAGGGAAAGCAAAAAGCCATGAATGTGTGTAAGTCTTGAGATAACTCTTCTACGAAGACAAGTGTACAAATTTCCATTTATGTTTTAGTTCTATTTTCTTTGTGGTATGTTTCTAGCATCAAGACGTATGGAGAGAAGATTGAAACTGTCACCAGTTTCGTCTTGCTCGGATCCAGAATTAACACCATTGGTACCAGCAGTTATGAAATAAGGAGACACATTGCACTGGGGAAATCTAAAGTTAGGGACCTTTTCAAATTACTAAGGAGTAGTGATGTCAGTCTGAAGACTAAGGTGTGTCTGATTCAAGCCATGGTCTTTCCAATTACTAGTTATGCATTTGAGAGCCGGACAGTGGATCAAGATGACAGAAAAGCAATTGACGCTGTACAGCAGTGAACATTCCATGGACTGCCAAGAGAATGAACAGCTGTGTCTTGGAGAGGATGCAGCTGGAGTGGAGATAAGGATGAAACTTTGCCTCACATACTTTGGGCATGTTGCGAGGAGGGGTTATTTCTTGGAGGAGGATACAATGCTGGGAAGGGTGGAGGGAAGGTGAAGGAGAGGAAGAACCTCAATCACGTGGACTGGTATGGTCACTGTTGCAATGGGTTCTTGGGTGTCTGAATGTATGAGGATGGTGCAGGATAGAACAGAGCTCAGATCTTTTGTTCATATCATCACTCTGAGTCATGCTCGACTAACAGCACCTAACAACAACAACAAGATGTTCCTAGCAGTGGAACACCTGGACCATATGAGATTTCTTGTTTGCCTTTTTTGAGGAAACACCAAACTGCCTCCCAGAGTATTGATGCCATTTACAATCCCACCAGCAGTACATAAATTCTCCAAACTCTCCATCCTCCCCAACATTTATTAATTGCTGTCCTGTTAAATTTTGCTACTGCTTCTGAAATGAGATAGCAAGAAAATGTAAACAGCCAAAATGTCTATAAAAAATGAATGGTTTGAGAGATTATGGTACACTCACAGAACTGAATATTATAGGTCATTAAGGAGCAAAGATTTTGTAAAATACTATATTACATGGGAGAGTCTAAAGAGCATTGTGATGAGTGAACTAACTTTGTCTCTTAAGGAAAAATATGGCATAAAGTCATTATTGTAAGAATAAAATGATAAATATTAAAAAAGCCCAAAAGTCAAAGAGAGAAATTAAGCAGAGTGTGGGGATATGGGGTATTGACTAGGATAACAGATTGTTGAGTTAAATGGGTGGTGGTTAAGGAATCAGGAAAGACACAGTGGGGACATGGAAAGATGGCGTAAAAGTAGGCATAGATCAACAGTGATTAATTTCCTAAAACACGATGTATATGAAAATCAATAGGTTTTTATCCAGAATAATTAAGGAAAATATGTAATTATTCATGTTAAAAATAAAGAAGAGTTGTTAGCATAGGGCCTCTGTACATTTGAAAGATAATGAAGATTTATTACAAATAACTTTTCAACAAATTTTATTAGATATTAAATAGAATAATTCCTTGAGTGACACAAACTTCTATAAGGAGAAATAGATATTTTAGATAGTACTGTATCTATTAAAGACATCCACTGTAAGAAGAAATAGATAATATGAATGTTGTGGTTATATGCCATGGAGTTATCTGCAATGCACAGGAACACAGTGTACTATAGCTCTGAACCCTGAGCTATCCTTAATCTTGTTGTTTTTTTGTAATATCAGTTGGAACCAACCTATAACTGACCCTCCGGTGGGTTTTCAGAGGGAGTTATTTGCACAGGAGGAGATTGCTAATCCTTCTCTCACTGTAGATATTGCAGCACAACTTCAGAATAGAAATGAAATATGTATACACACACACACTCACAGAAAGAGAGTTGTTATCTGTCATCGAGTCAACTGTGAACACATAGTGACGGTATGTATAACAGCCCTAAATCTTGCTCTATCCTGTGCCAATCTTGTTATCTCTGACACACCTACCTTCATTGCCACCTACCTCCATTACCCTAGTCACTGAATCAATCCACCTCACAGAGGAAGAGTGTGTGTGTGTGTGTGTGTGTGTGTGTGTGTGTTAAAGAAAGCAAATCAATAACTAATAGTCTTCTCAAATAGAAAGCACCAGGTCAAAACTGTTTCATTGGTGAATTCCACTTATCATTTAAGAATTAATAATGCCAATTTCCTACTCTTTCAGAAAACAGAATTAGGGAAAATGCTTACTAATTCATTCCATGGGATCAGCATTACTCAAATACCAAAATCAGATGAAGGCATAGAAAGAAAGAAGTTATGGACCAATATTTCCTATGAATATAGAAATATAAATATAAAAACCCAGAATGTTAAGTAAATAAACTTCAACACTGTTAAAAGTACTGTACAATGCAGTCAAAGGGGACTTTACTCTAAAGGGAATCAATTGATACTGGCTGCAGCAATGGGCTCAAGTTCAGAATCTCAGAAGTGATTGTGAAAATGGCTAAGTATGGGGCAGTGTTTCCTTCTCTTGTGTGTGAGGTCACTTTGAGTCAGAGCTGACTCACTAGCACTTAACAATACAAAAGCCAGGTGTGACTTTCAAAATCAATAAATGTAACGCAGCACATCATTAGATGAAAAGAAAAAGAATGTAAGAGTATTGAATGTACCCTGGACTGCCAAGAAAACAAACAGATTCATCCAGGAGAGGGTTAAACCAAGCTACTCCTTGGAGGCAAGGATTCTGGGGCTTCGTCTGACATACTTTGGACATGTTGCCAGGATGGACAGGTCCTTGGAGTGGGACATCATGCTTGGGACGGTGGAGGGGCGGCGCAAGAGGGGAAGACCCTCTATGAGATGGATTGATTCAGTGACTGGGATAATCGGGATGGGAGTGTCAGAGGCAGTGCGATTGGCACAGGATAGAGCAGGGTTTAGGGCTGTTGTACATAGGGTGGCTATGAGTCGCAAACGACTCGACAGCACATAACAACAACAACAACAACAGTTCAATACTTAGTCTTCATTTTAAAAATCAATCATTTAACAAGTAGGAATAAAGAAATTAAAAGAAAACACAGGTCATATATTCACCATAGTATTCTGTACTCTCTTCAGTACTCATATAATTTCTGGATAACTTCAGTTGAAAAGTTACCACTGATATTTATTTCTCAGATACACTGTCATTAGGCATTTGAAAGTGGTAATATTCTTCAACGATGATCTTCCATTTTCTCTCTTTTTCAAAAAATCTTAGAAATCTAGTGAGTTCCGCTGCATGATCCTGAATTCTATTTCATATTTAATTAATCATTGCATTAACCACTGATCATTCTATGTATTATTAACAATAATTATTTGGTTTGCTCTATAAAAGATTTAGCTAGGTTTTTCCCCTGTAAATCTTCTTTTGTTTATCTTTTGAAATAACATAAAAGCTGCTTTATAAAGCTCTCTTTCCATATAGATGTTCAACATCAGAATATTAGGGAACTGCCAGAAGTTCAAGCAGGATTTAGAAGAGACCATGACACAAGGGCTATCATTGCTGATGTCAGATGAATCCTGGCTGAAAGTAAAAAATACCAGAAGAATATGTATTTATGCTTTATTGATTATGCAAAGGCATTTATTTGATTCTGTGGATTACAAGTGTGGCTGAAATTGAGAAGAATGGGAATCCCAGAGCACTTAATTGTGCTCATGCTGAACCTATACCTGGACCAGGAGGCTGTTGTGTGAACCCTGCATAGTTTAAGATTAAGAAGGGAGTGCATCAGGCTTGTATTCTCTCTCCATACCTCTTCAAACTAAATGATGAGCAAATTATACGAGAACATGGTCTCAAAGAAGAGAAATGTGACATCACGATTGTAGGCAGAGTCATTACTAACCTGTGTTATGCAGATGACACAACCTTGCTTGCTGAAAGTGAGGAGGACTTGAAATGTTTGTGTAGAATATTAAGGAATGAAGCCTTCAGTGTCGATTGCATCTCAGTATCAAGAAAACAAAGATTCTTACCACGGGACCATATCATGATGGATGGAGAGCAGATTGAAACTGTCAAAAGCTTAATCTTGTTTGGATCCACAATTAACACCCTTGGTAAAAATAGTTGGGGAATAAAGAAATGCATTGCATTGGGAAAATCTGCACTTAGAGACCTTTCCAAATTATTGAGGAGTAATGATATCAGTTTGAGAATTAAAGTGCGTGTGTCTGATTCAGGCCATGATCTTTCCTATTACTTGTTATTCATCTGCGAGCTTGACAGTCAATAAGGATGACAGAAAAACAATTGATACCCTTGAGCTGTGGTATTGGAGAAGAGGGCTGAACATGGACGGCAAAGAGAATGAATAGACACATCTTAGAGACGGTGCAGCCAGAGTATTGTTTGCCTCACGCACTTTGGACCAAGCTGCTCCCTGGAGGCAAAGATTTTGAAGTTCCAACTCACATACTTTGGGCATGTTTCCAAGAGTGGTAAGTCCTTGGAGAAGGACATCATGATTGGAATGGTAGAGAGACAGAGTACATAAGTACTAGCAGTTTGGCTTCAGCCTCTCCAGGACAGACCTGTTTGTTCTTTTGGTATGTTCAATACTCTTCTCCAGCACCACAGAAGCATCAACTCGCCTTCTATCATCCTTGGTCATTGTCCAGCTCTCTAATTAATAGCAAGAAATTGTGAAGACTATGCCTTGTGCCAGGTGTATCTTAGTCTCTAGACAGATATTGTTGCTCTTCAGACCTCTGGAAAGATCCCAGAAAGCAGATTTTTACAATTCAACTTTTGATTTTCTGACTACTAGTGCCAAGAATACTGATTGTGGAACCAAACAAGCTGAAGTTATTAACAAACTCAATCTCTTTTCCTTTTACCATTATGCTGCCAATTGGCCCTGTCCCTGTGGTGAGAATTTTTATTTTCTTGATATTGAGCTTCAGTCCCTATTGAAGTCCTTAGCCTTCTGCAGCAAACTTCTCAGGTCCTTGTGAGCTTCAGCAAATAAGGTTGTCATTTGCATAATGCAGGTTATTGATGAGTCTTCCTTCTATCCTGATGTCACATAAAGCATCCAATTTAAGACAGGTTATAGAGAAGGACTGGCCATCTACTTCTGAAATAATGGGGATTTTACCCCTATGTACAATAGAGCACAACAGAGTGTGCAAATTATCAAATGATATTTCTAATACCACATGCAAGCAAAATTTTGCTGAAGATTATTAAAAAAAAAGATTGAAACAGTACATCAACACAGAACTACCAGAAACACAAGCTGGGTTTAGAAGAGGCTGTGCCACTAGAGACTTCATAGCCAATGTCAAATGGGTCTTGTCTGAGAGCAGAGACTATCAAAAGAATCTGTATTTCATTGACTATGCAAAGACATTTGACTGGGTGGATTACAACAAACTGTGGCTGTCTTTGAGAAGAATGGGAATCCTAAACACATGTTTGTGCTCATATTAAACCTGTACTTGCACCATGAAGCAGTCATCAGAACAGAGCAAGGATTCAAACTCAGGAAAGGAGTACATTACAAACGTGCTGTGTCTCCAAACCTTTCCAACCTGCATGCTGAACAAATAATTTGAGAAGCTGGGTTTTATTAGCAGAAATGTAGCATCATAATTGGAGGAAGACTTATCAACAACCTGTGTTATGCAGAAGACACAATCTTGCTTACCAAAAATGAGACGGGCCAGAAGCATTTGCTACAAAAGTTCAAGGATTACAGTCTTCAAAGTGAATTGAAGCCCAATATTAAAATTACAATGATTAGAATTGTTAACAATTTCAGCTTGCTTGGTCCCGCAATCAACACTCTTGACACTCTCAGTCAAAAGAGGTATCAAAAGGGGAATGCACTGGGGGAATCTGCTGTCAGGGACCTCTCCAGAATGCTAAAGAGTAATGATGTCAGTATGGAGACTAAGGTGTGCCTGACGCAACTCACAGTCTTTACAATTCTTTGATATACATCAAGGAATGGGCAGAAATATCAGAGAGATGGACTAAGAATGACAGAAGGAGGAGTGATGCCTTTGAGTTGTGTTGGAGAAGAGTGTTGAACATTCCATGGCCTGCATAGAGAATAAACAGAATGAACAGATTTTACCTGGAGAAGGTGAAACCAAGTTGCTACTTAAAAGTGAGGATTCTGAATCTCCATTTCACTTTGGGCATGTTGCCAGGAGGAAGCAATCCTCAGGGAAAGATATCATGCTTGGAAGTGGGGATGGATGATGTAAGTGGAGAAGACCCTAGGAAAGATGGATTGATATAGGTATGTGATTTAATGGGGTTAGGTGTGTTAGAGAAAGTGAGAATGCCTTAGGATAGGGCAGAGTTCAGATCTATTGTGCATAAGGTCACTATGAGGCACAGATGACTGGGCAGCATATAACAACAAGATTAGACTAGTAGATGTGGCACTGTGAAGCTGATACTTTGTATTGTGAATAATAAAGGAGGAGTAGCAAACAGACACTAGTGATGGAACATGGAATGTGATGAGTATGAATGCAGAAAAATTGGAGGTTATTAAGGAAGAAATGAAGCATATAAATACTGATATACTATGCATTCATGAAATGAAATGGATTGGCATGAAACATTTTGAATCAGACAATCAGATGATCTACCACACTGGAAATGAAAAGGTAAGGGAAAACAGGGTCGCATTCACAGTTAATAAAGACCACTTCTATATCTGTCTTGAAATAGAATGTTGTGAGCAACAGGATAATATCTATCCACATACAAGGAGGACCTGTTAATAACACTATCATTCAAATATATGCAACAATAACCAGAGCCAAATAGGAGGAACTAGATGACTTCTACCAAATTTGTAGTGAGATATCAGTTGAACAGGCAACCAAGACGCCTCAATAATAGTGGCTGACTGGAATCCAAAAGTTGAGAACACGGAAGTATTGGTAATTGGAAAACATGCACTTGGTGACTAAATGAGGCTGGTGATAGCATTTTGTATCATCAATTACTTACTCATTGCAAATACCTTTTATAAGAAACAAATGGCAACTATACAAACTGACTTCAACTGATGGTCTCTACACAGATTACATCTGTGGAAAAAAAATTGCAGAAGCTCAATGTTATCTGTGAAAACCACACGAGATGCTGATTGTAGAGCACACCACCAACTTCTTATACATAAGTTCAAACTAAAGCTAAAGAAAATGAAATCAAATCCACAAGAATCAAAGTTTGATCTTAAGTCTACCCCCTCCCTACTGCCAAATTAGGGAAAAAAAGAAAAAAGAATCTCAGGAACGGGTTTGAGGCCTTGAGGAGTAATGAGTAAAGACTAGATGAGCAGTGGGCAGATATCAAGATATCACCCATGAAGAACGGAAAAAATATTGCTCTAGCTATTTTAAAATTATCTTCAACAAGACTTAACTTGTATGTGATAGTTGTAACTAATTCCTGTTCTTGCATGCACACTTTGGCAGAATCCTTATGAAAGATTGCCAAACATTATGTTTAACAGAAAGCACCATTGATAGGTATTGAGTTTATAATTCGTTCTATTTAGATTAGTAGCAGACTGTTGTTGTCGTTGTTATGTGCCATCGAGTCGTTTGCGACTCACAGTGACCCCATGTACAACAGCCCTAAACCCTGCTCTATCCTGTGCCAATCTCATTGCCTCTGACACACCCATCCCGATTACCCCAGTC
>NW_006399793.1:4086353-4086849 GCF_000299155.1 Elephantulus edwardii
CTTCACCATCCATCCTGATGCTACTGATTGGTCCAGTGGTGAGAATTTTTGTCTTCTTGACATTGAGCCTCAGTCCGTATTGAAGGCTGCAGTCCATGACCCTCTGCAGTAAGTGCAAGAGGTCCTTCTCAGTTTCAGCGAGCAGGGTTGTGTCATCTGCATAACGCAGATTGTTGATAGATCTTCCACCAATCCTAACACCACGCCTCTCCTCATAGAGCCCCGCCTCTCAAATAATCTGCTCTGCATATAGGTTGAAAAGGTATGGAGACAGGACACATCCCTGATGTACACCCGTCCCAATTTTGAACCATGCAGTGTTTCCCTGCTCTGTTCTGAGGACTGTCTCTTGGTTCAAGTATAGGCTTCACATTAGCACTATTAAATGTTCTGGGATTCCCATTCTTCTCAGAGTCAACCACAGTCTGTTATGATCCACACAGTCAAATATCTTTGCATAATCAATGAAACACAGATAGACATTCTTCTGGTATTC
>NW_006399793.1:4088902-4104987 GCF_000299155.1 Elephantulus edwardii
TTCTACCTAGGTTGCCCTTTCTGTTCGTCTATGTGTGTTGTGTTGTACACAGGGTTTTCAGAGGCCTACCATTTCAGAAGTTGATGGTCCTCTCTCCTCTCTCCTTTCTCTCCTCCCCTCCTTTCCCCTGTCCAACGGGTCAACCATGGCAGGGGGGATAGAGGGGTGGGGGAGGCGCGTGAGGCATCCGTGGCCGGAGTTTGCAAGGGCGGAGGGAAGCCCCAGACACAAGGGCAGGGACTACACTGTAAATAATTATCAACTCCAAAATGAGGGATTTATCTTTCACTACTCCACAAATTGCTGTCTATCAGATACTGCTCTAAATCTAAACATTCAGATTAAGACAGACTGGGAAGAAGGATTGGCCATCCACTTCTGAAATGGCAGTAGCAGACTAGTTATAAGAAATATCGAAGGGAGTTCTGATGGCCTAGTGGCAAGAAGCTGTACTGCAATCCCGAAGGCTCATGGTTCAAATCCACTAGATGCTCTTTTGTGCCAGTTGGATCTGATTAGACCACACACAACAAATTAAAACCAAAACCCAACACACACACGCACACACATACATACACAAAATGTCGAGTCCATATTATCTCAAATGTTGGATCTGCCGTACAAACCCACGATTTCTAGCATCAGTATGTCCTTCTTTGTTTGGTTCCTTAGCTCCTCTACGTCCTTTGAGGTTCAATGGTTTGCTAGAAGGTCTCCCAGAGACTTAGATCCATTAGAGGAATGACTCACGTGACCATAGGTATACAGGCTGGTTTTGTAGAAACTGGTGGATGATAAACCTTAGACACCACGAAGTAGAATATATTAGGTGAAAGATTGCAATAATTATTAAAGAAATGGCAGTATGCATGTTTTCTAGAACCTTTTTAACTGAATTTGAGGATTATTTTTCCCTTTAGCACACTCTTATGTATATATTAGTTATAAAGAAGAAAAAGAATGCTTAGTTACATTTATATCCTCCACTAGTATAATATTTTTATACAAAACCACTCCTTTCTTAAAAAAGATCTATTATAATTATTTTACCTTTACATAAGAGTGGTGAATATCTAGTAGCATGTTGTATCATTTTGTATTCTGCACCCTAATTTGATAAATATAAATCAGTTCAACAAGGAAATAGTTTTGCCAGTCAACAAAACACACTGCTGCTCTAAAAGACCTGAAAAATCCACCAAAAACCCAAACAAAATACCCCCTGTAAGAGTCTCATAAAGTCAAGGCATTTCTTTTACTGTGGTAAATTTCTCAAGGGCACAAATAAAAATTATCAGCAAATAAATAATTAAAAATAGTGCCTACAATATGATTTAAAATATCACTTCTTTTGTCTAAAACGGTTTTCAAATCTCCTTCTGATTTATACTTGAGAATTTTCAGGGTTTTTTATTTTGGAAATAATTTCAACTAAGAAATAATCAAAAGATAAACTTCAATATGCAATTACTTACTCCTTGTACTAGTATATTTGCCATGTTGTTATTGTTATGTGCTGTAGAGACACTTGCAACTCCTATCAACCCTATGTAATAGAGCCCTAAACCCTGCTCTATCCTGTGCCAACCTCACTGTTTTAATCACTGAATTAATCCAGCTCATCGAGGGTCTTCCTCTCCTGTGCCATCCCTCCAGCCTCCCAAACATGATGTCCGTCTCCAAGGACTGGTCCCTCCTTGCAACATGTCCAAAATATGCCAGATGGAGCTTCAGAATCCTTGCCTCCAAGGAGCATCCCTGTTTCACCCTCTCCAGGAGAAACCTGTTTGTTCTCCTAGCAGTCCATGGTATATTAAACACTCTTCTTCAGCACCACTCAAAGGCATCAATTCTCTTTCTATCATCCCTAGTCACTGCCCAACTCTCTGACTAAGAACATGCAATTGCAAGGAATATTCCCTGGATCAGGTGCACCTTAGTCTCCAGCCTGACGTTGTTGCTTTTCAGTACTCTGGGAATTCAATCCAATGCAATTCATCTCTTAATTTCCTGGCTGCCGGTACCAAAAGTGTTGATTGTACAGCCAAGCAAATTAAAACTGTTTACAATCTCAGTCTCTACCATCCATCATGATGCTGCCAATTGGTCCAATGGTGATAATCTTTGTTTTCTTGATGTTGAGCTTCAATCCATCCATATTGAAGGTTACAGTCCTTAAAAATGGGGGAGAGGGAAGGTTTTCTTTCTTTCCTTTTCTTTTTGCTTTTGCTCATAAAAGTTTGTTTCTAAATATTATCTTCATTCTTCACTTACTAAAAAATGGGTTAGAATAAAGAAATGTGTGAAAAGTCTTTTCAGAGTCACTCTGTATAATTAGTGACTCATTGCCTTTCAACAGAGAATCAGGACGCTATACTTTGCTGACTGTGATTAGTCTAAAAAGCTCTGCATTTTGACCTACTATTTTCCAGTCTTGAATATTTTGTTCTTTATTTGTGTCCATATCACAAATGTTGAAAGAGTTCATCATAATTTAATAGAATTCATCATCACTCTTTTCAAGAACTGTGAACTTTTACACAGAAATAAGAAATTCATTTCCAAATGCTGCTTACTTCTCTTGCATAGCTACTGAAATATCAACTGATGTTTAAACACTGTGCCATAACACATGGTGGTGTTATGTTTTGGTGAGTTGACTCTGACTCATATGTCTCTGAATAACAGATCTGACCTGGCCTCATCTGCTACCATTCTCACTATCTCCAATATGCTTGAGCCCATTATTACATCTTGTTGAAGTTCTTCCTTTTCTAAGCTGATCCTCCATCTTCACAAAAGTCTTCTCAAGAGACGGGGCGCCCTTCTCAACAACATGTCCCACATGTGGTAGACAAGCTTCACTATTCTTGCTTCTAAAGGGCACCCTGGTAGCTCTTTCACCAAGACGGATTATTTCTTCTTATTTGCAGCCAATTTTGTGATTGTCATTATGTATCACTGATTTGATTACAACTCCTATGAGCAAAGGTTCTGAAACTTGCCCTATCCTGAGCCAAAACTCATCATCGCTGATACACCTGAAATCATTGTCACAGTCACCGTGTCAATCCATCTCATCCAAAATTTTCCTCTCCTGTGCAGACAGACCCTCTACCTTCTAAGCATGAACTACTTCTCTAGGGACTGATCCCTCCTAGCAGCATTCACAGACTTGGAAGTTCTTCAGTAATGTCAGTTTTGGGGTTTTTAATTTTATTTTAATAATTTTAATTAACATTTACAGATATTTTGGATTTCCATTCATTCATTATTGCATTTTCCTCCCTGCCAACCTCTCCCCCCGTTCCCTCCCCCAGTTTGCTCCTCTCTTTGAAAAAGTAAAAGAAAAATTCTTTCTTTGGTATACAATCCCCCGGCACCCCTCCCACCACTCCACTATGCTCCCTTAATTCTGGACTCTTGCGATAACTCTAATACCCTATCATATATCTCTTTTAAATTATTCTCCCCCTCATCTGTTTCAATGCAGTATAAGCAATTTATCCAGTTTTTCTCAGTCTTACCCAAACCCTGATATCAGTCCCATTCTACAACAGTGGCACCTTGCAGTATTTGTCCTTTTGTGACTGAGACATTTTACTCAGTGTAATGTCAGTTTTATCTAGTGTCAAATTGCATTTTATAGGAATAAACTTATTTTATACAGTGTCAGTAACACATAAAGTAATGTGGGTAAATCCTATTTTTAACAATGAAATAAAATACATTATTTCCAATTTTAAAACAAATATCTGCATCCAGCAGGGGTATTGAGTCAGAGCTGACTCAAAGTAACCTAATAACAATTATCATAAAAGTAACAAGAACCACGTGGGGATGGTCATATCTTACTTCCATTAATTCTTCAAGGGGGAACTGCCCCCATTATCATCAGCAGCAGCACAAAACCAATTCCCTTAAGTTCAGCTATGTTCCCCACATTACCAAACCTCATATACTAATTCCGACACAAATCTTACTGCTCTCTACTGAGTTAGAAATCCCTTGAAATAGCTCACAAAGTCCATACAATCATATCTGTGATTATAGAGCTTGTTAGGGATGCAATTTCATTTGGCATCTATCATAGTGCTTCCAACTGGTCCAGTGGGGAGAATCCTTGTGTCCTTGACATTGAGTTCTAATCCATATTGAAGACCTTGATGATGTTCTGCAGCAAGAGGTCCTCCTCAGTTTCAGCAAACAAAGTTGTGTCTTCTGCAGAACTTAGGTTGTTAATGAATCTTCCACCAATCCTGATGCCACATTCCTCCTCATAAAGCCCTGCTTTCAAGAATGATCTGTTCTACATATAGATTGAAAAGGTATGGAGAAAGGACACATCTCTGATGCACTTCTTTCCTGATTTTGAACTATGAGTGTTTCCTTGCTCTATTCTGAGTACTTCGTTCTGGTCCAAGTATAGGTTTTGCATGAGTACAATGAAGTGTTCTGGGATTCCCATTCTCCTCAAGGTTAGCCACAATTTATTGTGACCCACACATTCAAATGCCTTTGCATAGTTAATGAATCACATATAAAAATTCCTCTGGTATGCTTTGCTGTCTGCCATGATCCACTGACATTGGTGATAACGTTTCTTGTGCCACGACTCCCTTGCTTCATACCTTTTTAATCTTTATGCACAACAGATCATTTGAGAGACTGAAATGATCCTGATCCAGGCAATAGTCTTCTCTATTGCTTTTTGGAAGTTGTCTATGACTCAATGACACCTAACAATAACAACAATAATGATGAGAGAGCTCCATTGGCCTGCCAGACATGAAGTTATGCTACCAAGTCAAAGGTAGGTGATTTTAATCTGTGGTCTTCAGGCCTGGTTTTAATTGTTTTGATCAAACATTCTTTTAAGTGGTATAACACTGGTCTGGCCATTTGCTGTACATAGATGTGCTAAATACTGTGACACTGATAAGTCAAATGTGATAATGCCTACCCATGGTGGACAGTGTATGGTGGAGCTTCCCAATTAAAACAAGCTTGGAAGCAGTAGTGGTATCTACATCTGAAATAGCTATGAACATGGAGAAACGATGAAAGTTATACAAGAGTTAAGGGTTTTTGTTCATAGAGTTGCTATGAGTAACCTAACAACAACATTGCTTTTTATGCATCTGAGTGCTTGACAATGAACAAGGATGATAGAAGAATTGATGCCTTTGAGTTGTGCTGCTAGAGAAGAATATTGAACATACTATGAATTGCTAAGAGAATAATAAGGTCTATCCTAAAGAGGATGAAGCCAGTTTTGCTCTGTGGAGACAAGGATTTGAAGTTTTGTCTCACATTCTTGGAGTGTGTTGCCAGAGGGACCAGTCCTTGGAGAAGGATATCATGCTTAGAAGGGTGGAAGACAAGCACAGAAGATGACCCTGGATGAGATGGATTGACACAATGATTGTGTCAGAGATGGTAAGGCTGGCTCAGAATAGGGTAAAGTTCAGAGTCATTGTTCATAGCATCACTGTAAGTCATAGTTCACTTGAGTATGTATAACAGCATTAAATCAGTACTCTGAGGAAACAAGCATATTCCTTTCCCTGGAGAATCTTCTGTTTGCTTTACCCTTAAGCATCTGTATACATATGCAAGGACCAGTCAGGAATAAGCCGCCAGGTTGTAGGAATTGGCGTTAATAAACAACATGAAATATCTCATTTGACTGGGTTCTTGTCAACTCATCCCATCATAGGTTCAAATGAGCATCAGCTGTAAACTCAGGAGTCAACACTTCTTCCTGTGTTCCAGACCTCAGGTCCCTTCACTCAACCTCAGCCAACATCTGGGGCTAAGTCAACAATCGGTGGTCCTCATGACTCACTGCTCCTCAAGCCAGCAACTCTTCACTTGTCCGTACATCTGTGCATGGTATGTCAATAGTTCCAATGGAATATGTCCAAACTTGGCCATCTCTTCATTGTTGTGTGCCACTGTGGTTAGCTGAAAAGTTGCTTTTTTAAAGCTATTGTTGTTGTTGTTATGTGCCATCGAGTTGTTATTTCTGCTTTCAGCCAAGTACATCTGACATTAGCTGTAACATTCCTAGTGCTACAGCCTCTTCTAAATCCAGCCTGCACTTCAGGCAGTTCTCTGTTGATGTGCTGTTCTAGTAATTTTTACCAGGTTCAAAATCTATTACAATAGCTCACAGAGTACACAAAATTTTCTTCACTATTATAAAGTTCATTAGGTAATTGTGGTGTCAGAGATCTTGACAATTGGCTTTCCTAATTAACAATATTCACATTGTCTCAAAAAAAATCAATAGTTGTGAAATAATAACAAGTGACCACTCTCCATGCTGTGGACTATGTGAAACCACCAACACAGGAGCGGCAGCACATCTTGTTAACTCAGCCCAAACCTGTGAGAAGATGAAAAGTTGTCTGGACTGAGAAATCATGTACAGTGAACTAAGCATCCAGCTGCGTCTAGCCTGCCCCATTGCTCACCAGTTTCTAAAAAATACAAAAAGAAAAAAAAAAAAAAACCCAGAACAAAACACCATCCTGCATACCTTTAGTTACATGAGTCTTTGTTGAAGGGACTGCTTTTTTAAAGGACCTTCTAGCAAATAACCAAACCCGAAGATCATAGAGGGATTGGGGAACTGAGACATGGATGGAGCTGTTAATGTTAGTAATTATGAGCTTATACAGCTGGTTAAACATTTGGGACTACATTGACCTGAGATTTCTTATAAACAGTATGCTATTAAGCTTAGCTCTGGTGGCCCAGTGGATGGAAGCTGCGATGCAATCTCGAAGGTATGCAGTTTGAGGCCACCAGCTGCTCCACAGGAGAAGGATGTGCAATCTCCACCCCTGTGATTAACTTATACTGAAAACCCACTGGCGAGTCAACTATGGGTCGGTTTTGACTCGATGATATAGAACAACAACATTGTCCTTAGGAGAACGAATAATAAAAATAGACAGTTAATAGGATACAATTTCAGTTAACATTAGGTCATTGCCTCATGTGAGGTCTTTGGTTTTCTGCTGTGGCTGCTGGCTGGCACAAGAATTACCCAGCAGGGTGCACACTGCATTCTCTGCTTCATTACTGGTGGAGGAATTCTCAAATTCTGCTGCTGAATTTGCTCGATCTAATGGCTAGACTAGCCAATCTCTTTGTGAATAGAATAATACACCCTATATCCATATTTCTGGCCGTCCATACGGCAAAATAAGAGTCAGTAGGTATTAAAGACATTTTGAAACATAAACCCTTATCACTACACCTAATAACAATTACTATTCAGTCACTTTATCTTTCTATTTCTTCTTAAATAATTGTAGTCTCTCTTCTCTCACTGTGATAATTTTATTCGCCTTCACTAAATGGTTAATAGCAAACCCATTTCCCTCTAGCAGATTCTGATTATAGAAATCCTCTATAAATTTCTGAGTTTATACCTTTTTTTTAATACTAGTTTATTTACGAAGTTCGTATACATTGTGTTTCACGTCGGGTCTTTCTCATTTGTTTTACCCACCTCTCCCTCCACTCATTAAATTGTGTAACCCTGTGGTTATTCACTTCCATTTTCCTCTATCCTCACCCCTCAGCACCCCCCTTCCTGGATCCTTGTACTTATTCTCCAATAATGGTCTTATACAGTATTTGTCCTTATGGAATTGAGTTAGGTCACTTAGTATAATGCTCTCCAGTCCCTCCCAAGTTAGGTAGTAATCTACAAAACCATAACTCCTGCATGCTGCACAGTATTCCATTGTGTGAATGTATAATTTCTCAATCCATTCAATTGTGTTTGGACATTTAGGCCCTTTCCATGTTATTATGATGGTGAATAACACTTATATGAACATTGGCATGTAAGTCTCTATTTTTATCTCAGTTCTCATTTTCATGGGGTATAATCCAAGCAGTGGAATAGCTGGATCATATGCAATTTGTATGTTTTGCTTTTTGAGAAAATGCCAAACTATCTTTCAGAGTGATAATACCATTTAATAATCCCCCTAACAATGTATAAGAGTTTCTATCTCTCCACATTCTCTCCAACATTTCTTACTTGCTGTCCTGTTAAACTTTGCCACTGCTACTGGAGTGAGATGGTTAAAGAACAAGATTAATTATATTTCTTCCACAGCACAGCTGGTATTTTAAACAACTGATCTATTGGTTTGCTAATTAAATCGAAAGTACTTATGCACTTTGCCACTCATTCACTGACAATGAGTAGAATCTGGCTCATAATGGTACTTCATTTAGTTTCAGAGCCTACAAATCTTTATAGGAAGATTGCCCATATTTTCTTCTTTGAGCTGCTTGTGGATTTGACCCTTTGACATTTGAATTTGTAGTGGACTAGTAAATAGCTTATTTTACATACTGAATATCTGTTGAATCACTCTGATATTTATTACACTGACAAAATATACTATCTGTATTGAGATATATATATCCTTAGGTAATTAATAATGAGTCATACAAAATCAATTATTTGTCTGTTTATATATTTTCTTTGGTGGTTTTGTTTCCATTCAAATTTCATACAATCATTCTTATACATTGTGGATTATAAAATTATTCATTATTGATCTATGCCCACTATTACCTCCTCATTTCAGGCTTTTTTAAATCCCTTAACCCCCTCCCTGTACCCACCAAACTCTACAACTCCATGATTTCTAACCCTTCCACCTTCAAGCCTCCAACCTACCTTCTCATCCCTCTTTGGATATTTGTATACATCTTGCTTGTTATCCTTCTATTTTTATAGCAATGGTCTGATGCAGTATTTGTCCTTAAGAGCCTGACTTAATTCACTCGGCATGTTCTCTAGCCTCTCCTCTGTTAGTGTTTTAAAATTCAGGAGCATAGTATTCCGTTGTATGAGTGTACCACAATTTCTCAATACACTCATTCATTGATAGACATTGGACTGTTCCAATGTGCTTGCTATTGTGAATAACATTGCATTAATATCAGTGTACAAACCCCTGTTCATGTATTAGTTCTATTTTCCTTGGGATATATTCCTAGAAGTGAAATAGCTAGGTCATATGAAACTTCTATGTTCAGTTTCTTTAAGGGAATGCAAAATTGCCTTTCAGAGTGGTTATACCATTTTACAATTCCACCAACAATGTAGAGTGTTTCAATCTCTTCACATCCTCTCCAACATTTATTCCTTATTGCCCTGTTAAACTTTGTCAGGACAGGTATGAGATAGAGAGATGGGACGGTGCAAGAGGGGAAGACCCTCTCTCTATGAGATGGATTGATTCAGTGACTGGGGTAATTGGGATGGGTGTGTCAGAAGCAGTGTGATTGGCACAGGATAGAGCAGGGTTTAGGGCTATTGTACCTAGGGTGGCTATGAGTCACAAACAACTCGATGGTACATAAAAACAACAACATCTCATTGTATTTTGACCTTTTTACTTGAATTAGTGGAGTATAAATAAAATTTATAGAGCTTTAAATACCATATGAATACATTTTAAATTAATACATTCTTGTAATAAATTTGGTATATTCTTACTAATTTTTCTAATATTATAGTGCTGTAAAGCATTACTTATCATCCTTTACTTGTATTAAAAGGTTTAAATGGGTAGATGGGGTTAATATAACAAACAATGTTAATAAATGGAATTAATATAAGAAAACTGTTTATCCTTAGGAGATAAATAAGCATTACAGATATTTTCATGCGAATATATATCTCTGTTTTTTACAAACATTAATTTATTATTATTATGAATATAGGTTAAATGTAATGATATCCTATCATATCAAAATATCAAAGTATACTTATTACTTTGAGATTCAGGATTGTTTGTCAATTTCTAAAGATTCTGTGTAATTTAATAAGGTTTCAAGATATCTTAGATATTTTACTTTACTTTTAATGGTTAACCATTTATACATAAATGATATTGAAGTCTCTTAGCTTTGAATAGTACAGTAGGCCTTAAGATATGCCTTAAAGCAGAATAGAATAAGACTCTACAGTGAGCCCATCTAAGTCAAAATCAGGGAGAGGGGAGAAAAGTTGCGGGATGTTTTTATAGAATTGTTGAATACAGAAGTTAAAGGAATCATAACAAATAAAATTTTCCTCTTGTCCTAAATAGGATACAAGAATACATTCTTTTTCTATTTCCTATTTTAGTCCATTTATTGTTGTGCTGGTTGTCTCAAAAAGAAACCATAACGTAGTAATTCATTTGTAAAACTTCTATCAAGACATTTAGTGCCTGTATCAGAAGGATACAATTTAGAGATGTGTTTACTTTCCCATTTATTAAGTAGAAACTCAGGATGGAGAGTTTTAGTGAATTTATGTAATTATCTAGTTTGTGGGTTATTCCCTGGTTGCTTAATTTGCTAATTTCCAACACACTGAATGAAATCTATCTATTGTGTTGTTAATTGGGCAGGAATAGAAAAAAGAAACAAATATTTATTTACTAGTTTGTTGCAAGATAATACATTTCATAGTAAATTGATGATAGGAATTCTTGATTGAGATAATGGTTCTGTGGAAAGAGATTATATTTTTCTTGAATTCCTCTTGTTAACTCTATGTACTTCCCATAAAAAATTTTGCTGCATTTTTTGTTCTGTTTTTAAAAAATTGTAATAATTTCAAAATCTGTAAGTCTGCAAATTTTACTTTACTTATTAATATTGTTTTATGGTCTTTTAGGAAAGGATATAATTTGTAATTAACTCTGAAAAACTACGTACGCATTGACTTTAATTACTATTTTGTAATTAAAAAGATAACCAGTTGAATATTGGCCTTCTTAACTATGTTGTTGTTAAGTGCCACTATGAACAATATACCTGAACACTTGTATAACTTTCATTGTTTCTCCACCTTCATTGAGTTTTCAGAAGCAAGTTATTTCAGAAGTGGATGCCACTCCTTCTTCCAAGCTTGTTTTAATCTTGGAGCTCCACCAAACACTGTCCACCATGAGTAGCCATAATTACATTTGACACATCAGTATAAAAATGTAATTAATATTAAATACTTCAGTCTTCAATATGGATTACATTTCAATATCAAGAAAACAAAAATTTTTGCCAAATTCTTGACTGATAGGCAACATCATGATAGATGGAGGAAAGATTGAAACTGTCAATGACTTTATCTTACTTGGATCCACAATCAATACACTTGGTACCAGCAGTCAGGAAATTAGGAGACATATTACATTGGGAAAGTCTGTAGTCAAGCACTTGTCCACTGAGGACTAAGGTGTGTCTTATTCAGGCCATAGTATATTCAATCACTTGCTATGTACCTGAGAGCTGCACAATGAATAAGGATGATTGAAGAATTGACAACATTCAACTGTAGTGTTGGAGAAGAATCACTATTATCTCATGGGCTTCAAAAAAACCAAACAGCTATGCTTTATAGAAGGTACAGCCAGAGTGCTTCTTGGAGGCAAAGATAATAAAGTCATGTTGATGGAGAGGTTATTTCTTGGAGAGTTACATCCTGCTTGGAAAGGTGGAGGGATGGTGAAGAAGAGGACCCTCAGCCAAGTAAGTTGATACAGTGACTGCAGGAATTGGCTTGAGTGTGTCAGAGATTGTGAAGATGTAATAGAATAAGACAGGGTTCAGACCTGCTATTCATAGGGTCTCTATGAGTCATACACAACTTGATATCCACTAATGACAAGAGTAAAAATATAGAAATAAGGTACTGCAAGCATAAAGCCACTGCTTATCACTTCATACCATGGGGTAACTTGGTTGTACTTCCTCCAAGACAGACATGTTTATTCTTTTGACTGTCCATGACATATTCCATACTCTTCATCAATACCACAACTGAAAGGCATCGATTATTTTTCTGTCATCTTAATTCATTATCCAACTTTCAGATACATAGGGAGTAAATGAAAATGCCATGGCTTAGATCAGATGAATCTTAATATTTATATTAATATCCTTTTTCTTTAGCCCTTTGGAAGTGTGTCTGACAGTAAATTTTCCCAATTGAACAGATGTTTTGATTTCATGATTGTTGCTTCAGTGGGTGTTGACTGTGGAGCTAATGAAAATAAAATCATTGACAACTTCAAACTTTTCTCCATGTAGTTGTCTACCGATCCAAACTAGTGGTGAGCAATTTTGTTTTCCTGATGTTGAGATATAATTTATATGGCTGTAATCTTTAAGAATACATTTCTTTACTTGTTCACTTTAGAGATACCCAGGTAAAAGTTCGTTGTTGTTGGATCCACTGAGTACATCCAGATTCATCGCGACCTTATTTTATAAAGTTGCTCTATCCCATACTTTTTGTTTTGTTTTATTTAATTTTAGTTGATAAGTTTCTACAAGTTGATAGAAGAATTTCTTCTGCAGAGTGGGTGAATTTAAACTGCCAAACTTTTAGTCAGTAGCTGAAATTTTAATCATTTTGTCACCAGAGTTCCTTTTGTAAGAAATAGTAAAGACATTAAAAAGAGTGGGAATAAAGTTAGGTCTTCAGTTACCTAATAAAGTAGAAGATAATAAATGGAAGATGGGAGGGGAACATAATATAACAAGAGACAAGAAAGAAACTAGAGTAGCTTGGAAGAATGTAAAAGAGGAATGTGAGCATCTAAATCTAATATCTGATGAGAGTTGTCAAAAGCACACATAGCTCAAACTGAAAGAGCTTCCAATGCTCAAAGCTGGAAAAATTTGAACAAAGAGTATGTAGCACAGTATTTGATTATACCCAGAGTGTACAGAATGTGTATATGTGAGTAAAGACTGATATAAACAGATTAATGAATAAGTATATAAAGACATGAGAGATAATCAATCTTCTTCGCAAAGGAATTTCATATATACACATAGATGCTTCATAGTAAGGTGTTGAAGTTTATCTCCTCTTCCCTCCTAACATAGATAGTGTGAACATTTCTAATGTAGTAATTCATATTTTTAGAAATTCAAAGTATGGAACAGGGAAATAATAAATTTATAGTAGAGAAAACTGAAAACACTATCATAATCAAAATTCAAGATTAAAATCATCACGATAAGCCTATTTAATATCATATGATATAAGCATATGTGGAATACCCCCCCAAGTATTATTCTTCAAAAATAAGTAGATCCCAGGCTAATCATAAAAGTTACAATTAAAGGATTTTATAAAAACTACTTTATTCAAGGTTCCTCAGAACGATTGAGGGCACTCAAAAAAGACAGACTGGAAAACTGTCACACATCAGAGGAGACTAGGGAAGGAGCTATAATGGCTAACTGTAGTGCAGTATCCTAAAATCAACCCTGGGACAGATAAAGACTGTTTTTTTGTTTTCACAATTGTGATGTAAGGTATTATATATTAGAAAACACTGATTGAGAGGTATATAGAAATATTGTAACATCTTTGTAACATTCATGCAATCTAAAATTACTAAAACAAAATATTTACCAACAAACATTCAAACCAAAACTCTTTGTTTTTGGAAATAAGAAAAATAACCTATGGGATAATTCTACATTTTAGTGTGGGAACATTATGGATCAAAGAAGACTCAAGGCATCTAACATCATCTACAAGGAATTGTCTGGCATATGTGGATGTGGAGGAAGAACAGGATAAAGAGTCCTTTACAGATGTTTTGAGGATATTCTGTAGCTGCATTGCTTTCATAAAAAAATAATGGGCCCTACCTTACTCATCACCTTGGTTAGATTTGTTTTCTTTTTGATGTGACTTTATTCTGAGATAAAAGCTCAGCAAAATCAGAGAAATAGAAATGGTCTCAAAAGAGTACTTTTCTAAAAAACCCCCAACTATTTAGAGTTCATAAAAAAGTATAATGGCATAAAATATTCAAGCCCCTTACTTTGATTAAGGAGCCTTTTTGGTACACTGTATCTGAAAGGTTAATAGATCAAATCTACCAGTTTTTGCAAGGACAGTAGATAAGCAGTCTATTCTCGTAAGGATTTACAGCCTTAAATACCTGCTGGAAGTTTATTATGGTTAGAATCAATTCAACAGCAGTACGCTTGGTCCTTTTTTAAAAAAAAATTAATATTACTTATGAATTGAAAAGTATAGTATCAAATTATAGCAAACAAGACATCAAAAGATGTATTGCATTGGGGAAGTCTACTGTTAAGAACCTAGCCAAAGTTCTAAAGAACAAAGATGGCAGTTTAAAGACCAACTTGCACTTGAACCAAGCCTTTGTGTTTCTGATTGCTTCCCATGGGCCTGAAAATTTCGGAATGACTAAGGAATATTGAATGAGAATGGATGTCTTTGCATTGTCATGTTGGTTGAAGTATTGAATCTACAATGAACTGTCTAAAGAACAAACAAGTCTGTCTCAAAAATGAGCAACCAGAGTGTGCAGTAGATGGTGAAACTTCATCTCATTTACTCTGATCATATTTTCAGGAAGGACTAGTCCTTACACAGAGACATCTCGCTGGAGAAAGTAGAGGAGTCAGCAAAAGAGAGGAAGACCTTCAACAAGATGGATTGATACTGTGACTACCACAATGAATCTGAGCATGCTGTAGTGATGGTACAATATAGAACAAGGCTCATATTTGTTATTTATTGTTGTTATGTGCCATTGAGGCACCTGTGACACACAGCAACACTGTGTACACTGGCTCTGAACTCTGCTCTATCTTGAACCAAACTCACTATATCCAACACATTTATCCCTATTATCCCAATTACTGTCTCAATGCATCTCATCCAGGTTTTTCCTTTTATGCACTGTCCCTCCACCTTTCCAAGAATGACATCCTTCTCTAGGGACTGGTTCCTCATGACCAAATGCTCAAAGTATGTGAGACAGAGCTTCAGAATCCTTGCCTCCAAGGAGCAGACTGGTTTCACCCTCTCCAGGATAAAATTGTTTGTTCTCTTGGCAGTCCATGATATGTTCAATACTCTTCCCAGCACCACAACTCAAAGGCATCTATTCTTCTGCCATCTTTGGTAATTTTCCAAGTCTATGATTCATAGCAAGTAATTATGAAGACCATGGCCAGAATCCGATGTACTTTAGTCCCCAAACTGATATTGTTACTCTTCAGCACTTTTGGGAGGTCCCTGACAGCAGCCTTTCCCAGAGTAATTAGTCTTTAGATTTCTTGACTGCTGGTGCTAAGAGTGTTGATTGGAGAGCCAAGGAAGTTGATATTATTAATAAGCTCAATCTCTTCTCCATGTATCATGATGCTGCCAGTTGGCATAGTGGTGAGGATCTATGTCTTCTTAATGTTGAGCTTCAATCCATACTGAAGACTGCAGTCCTTGTTCTTTTGCAACAAAAACTTCAGGTCCTTCTCAGTTTCTGTTAGCAAGGTTGTGTCATCTGTGTAGTGTAGCTTGGTCATAAGAGTTCCTCTAATCTTGATACCACATTTCTCCTCATAAAGTCCAGCCTCCTGAATGATCTGTTCTTCATATATATGGTACTTAATATGAATTGCAGTCAGTTCAACAGCAATGAACAACAACAATAATTTACGGAATTATTTATTTCGTTTTAATTTGTAAATTCTTTGACTGAAAAACTATCCCCCATCTTTCTCCTTTTTTCACTAAGAAAATGTTTTACTTAACTAAAGTATACAGTATTGACTCTGAGATTAGTGACTATGATTCTCAGTCCCAGAATATCCCTTATTTAATATTAATTCAATATCCCAGTTCACAGTCACTTGGTTTAGTTGAGTGATATTTAGTTTTTCTAGGTACTTTAAGTAATGAATTACAGTAAGGTGATGATTTTCTCTTGAAAGGAACATCATGCTTGAGAAGATGAAGGTTCACCAAAGGAGAGGAAGTCCCCCAATGAGATGAAATGACATGATGACAACAGCAATGGGATCTAGTGTATCAGAAATTATGAGAATGGCACAGGATAGGACAAGATTCAAAGAGAATCATACTTGCCTCAAGAGCACATAACAACAACAAGAGTGGTGTTGTTGTTGTTGTTGTTATGTGCCGTCGAGTCGCCTGCGACTCATAGCGACCCTATGTACAACAGCCCTAAACTCCGCTCTGTCCTGTGCCAATC